>NC_029790.2:106556285-106608345 GCF_000816755.2 Arachis ipaensis | reverse complement strand
TTCTGTCGTCGCTTCTCCAGCACTCCGGTGACTACCTTCCACAAGCTCTAGCTCTGGTAACATCACAGTGTCGTTGCACATCTTTCTCTTTTTCTGCTCCCTTTTTTATTTTTTCATCCCAAGTTTTCCCTCATTTTGGTATTAATTTCAATCTCTATTTTAGTAATAATCAGTATTAGGATTTTGTTAGATATTTTCTATAATTTTTCTATAATTCGTGATTAATTTTTTTACTCTTGAAGTTTATGATTTGAGTTTGTTATATTAATCTAGTATAATTAGAAATTAAATAATATTACGTTAGGTAGGATAGGATTTATTCTAAGGTCGGGAAATTTTATACACACACACACAAGTGCTTGAGCTATTAGAAGATTTTATTTGAGTTTAGTGATGAATTTCTTTTAACTGCATTGAATTTATATTATTTACTTTTGTTATGTTTGTTGTTAATTTGGTAAAATTAGAATTAGGTTTAAATTCATTGTAATATTTAGTTTCACCTTGTGAATTTAATAAGTTGTCTTTTTTATTAGGATAGTGTTATTTTCTTTGAGATCAATTGGAGTTCGCTTCATTCGTAGTTTGTGCAGTCATATTCTACGTTGGTTCTTCATCTCTCAATATAATGAATTGTTTAAGTTTTATGCTGGACTTACTTTTATTAGGATAGAGTTTTAGGATGGAAGTAGGAGAAGATTGTCTAGTAGTGCCTTCTCGAAACCCTTGTTTGTTGAAAAGTTGCGGAGTAATAAGGGATTGTGTACTAGAATGGCTAAGAATTGATGTTTACTTGAATGCCTGCTTGTTTTAATTAATGCATGCAATTGTTTTCTATGTGAAAATTTGATAAATGTTTTTAGTTGAGGTCTATGAATTAACGGAAAATTCTGCTAAATTTTTGTTAAAATCCTTGTTTGGGTTCTAAAAAATGAAAATTAAATTGGAAGAGGCTTTTAATTATAGATGAAACTTGCCGAAATCTCTTAAAAATATAAATATAATTGAACGATGAAATTAAAAACAAAAGTCTTTTTGGAATTGAATGAATAATAGTCATGAAATGTAACATTTAAATCAAATTTGAATCTTAAGTAATTTTTGAATCTAAACTAATTTCAACTAACTTTGTTAGAGACGGTTTAGATTTAGAAAACTCTTCCTACTTGACTTTTTGAAGCTAAACCAATTCCAACTCTCTGCAAACATTAGTATTTTATCTTGAGGTGTTTTTGTAGTAGGCTTTGAGTTGTAGGTTGTGACATATTTTTGCTATTATATTAGTTTTATGACATATGTGTTTGTTGGTATGCTCTTTTCAGACATAACGATAAGTAGAGGTGTCACGAATCGGCCTCGTGTCTGGGGAAGAGGGAGGGTGTCTACTGGTATCCCTATGACTTCTCAGTCAAATCCCTCTACTCTAACTACCAATGGGACATCACATGCATTCTTTATGGCTCTAATCCAACTACGTGGCTCCTTCTGCTGCGCCACCCCCATCACTAGGAAGTTGTCCGGCTGCTTCACCAGAGTGGACTTCTACACCACCTCCACCCGCTCAGTAGCCCACTACTTCGATGACAATGCCACCTCCAGGGACAAAAACTGCAGTGTTAGAACCCTCTCAATGATCCCAGTTAAATGTCCCTCCATAGAATCCTTCAGGCTAGAGCTTGGGCAGGAGCTGGAGTAGGTTCGGTGGATGTAGCAACAGATGGTGGTGTACCACGAGCAGATGCGCGCTAGTGGCAGCAACGTTGCTAGTGGCAACGACGCTATTGGAGGGGCACCAACATCACCGACTAGTCCGCTGCCTCAGGAGGACCAAGGGATGATGACGACAATGACTGTTAGGATCCGTAGCGATTAGGATTTTGTTCTAGACTATTTGATTGTATTTTATTTAATTAACTTTTATACTGTGCTTACACTTGATATTTGATAAAATCATTATTTGATTTCTATTATTTAGAATTTGACTATTAATGGTGTTAAAAAAATTAAACAAAATAAAAAAATTGAATTAGACTACTAGTTGTGTTAAAAAATAAAAAATTGAACTTACCGTCGGATTTACCAAGAAAAAAATATGACGGTAAGTTGGCGCGAAACAATATAGCATGACGCTAAGATTTCTGGTGAAAAATTTTCGTCGGTAACCAAATAGTTTTTGGCCAAAGAATTTGCCACAGAATCTGATGGTAATTACTAATTAGTTACCGGTGAGGCTGCCAGATTTTTTTCGACGGTAATATTTTTACCGGCTGATTATTTTTGTTATTTCGCTGATAAATTCAATGGTATTCAATGTTTTTTCTTGTAGTAAAATTTGTTTTATATAATTTACCACTGATTGGATTAAAGGAATGTTACTTGTAGATGATCTGTGTTGGTGCAATGTTATTGATAGCCAAATTATTAACTATGGAGAGAATTAAATTGTTGAGGCCTTGATGAGCGGATAATTTATACGCTTTTTGGCATTGTTTTTACATAATTTTTAGTATGATTTGATTAGTTTGTAATATATTTTTATTAGTTTTTAAATAAAAATCACATTTCTGAACTTTACTATGAGTTTGTGTGTTTTTCTGTGATTTCAGGTAATTTCTGGCTGAAATTGAGGGACTTGAGCAAAAATCAGATTCAGAGGCTGAAGAAGGACTGCAGATGCTGTTGGATTCTGACCTCCCTGCACTCAAAGTGGATTTTCTGTAGCTATTGGAGTCCAAATGGCGCGCTCTCAATTGCGTTGGAAAGTAGACATCTAGGGCTTTCCAGCAATATATAATAGTCCATACTTTGCCCGAGTTTAGGCGATGCAAACTGGCGTTCAACGCCAGCTTTCTGCCCTATTCTAGAGTTAAACACCAAAAACAGGTTGCACACTGGTGTTTAACTCCAAGGAAGACCTCTACACATGAAATCTTCAATGCTCAGCCCAAGCACATACCAAGTGGGCCCGGAAGTGGATTTCTACATCATTTACTTATCTCTGTAAACCCTAGTAACTAGTTTAGTATAAATAGAACTTTTTACTATTGTTTTTAAATCATCGGAGGGGATCTTTTGTTAATCTTTAGATCATTTTATACACGTTTAGGGGGCTGGCCATTCGGCCATGCCTAGACCTTGTTCTTATGTATTTTCAACGGTAGAGTTTTTACACACCATAGATTAAGGTGTGGAGCTCTGCTGTCCTTCATGAATTAATGCAAAGTACTATTGTTTTTCTATTCAACTCAAGCCTATTTCTTCTCTAAGATATTCATTCGCACACAAGAACATGATGAATGTGATGATTATGTGACGCTCATCACCATTCTCACTTATGAACGCGTGCCTGACAAACACTTCCGTTCTACATGAAAGCAAGCTTGAATGCATATCTCTTAGTCTCTTGATCGTGAGATCAGAGTCTTTGTGGTATAGGCTAGAATTATTGGTGGCCATTTTTGAGATCCGGAAAGTCTAAACCTTGTCTGTGGTATTCCGAGTAGGATCTGGGAAGGGATGGCTGTGACGAGCTTCAAACTCGCGAGTGCTGGGCGTAGTGACAGACGCAAAAGGATTACTGAATTCTATTCCAGTATGATCGAGAACCGACAGATGATTAGCCGTGTGGTGACAGCGCATTTTGGACTATTTTCACTGAGAGGACGGGATGTAGCCATTGAAAGGAGTAGGAAGGAGTAAATGATGCCCAACATACAGCTTGCCATGGAAAGGAGTAGGAAGAATTGGATGAAAACAGTAGGAAAGCAGAGATTCAGAAGGAACTAAGCATCTCCATATGCTTATCTGAAATTCTCACCAATGAATTACATAAGTATCTCTATCTTTATTTTACGTTTTATTTATCTTTTAATTATTAAAACTCTATGACCATTTGAATCTGCCTAACTGAGAGTTACAAGGTGACCATAGCTTGCTTCAAGCCGATAATCTTCGTGGGATCGACCCTTACTCACGTAAGGTTTATTACTTGGACGACCCAGTGCACTTGCTGGTTAGTTGTGCGAAGTTGTGACAAAGAACTAAGATTATGAACGTGCGTATTAAGTCTTTAACGCCGTTACCAAGGAATGAACGATCACGATTTCGTGCACCAGGCCTGTGGTGTTTTTGGTTAGGGTTAGCCATAGATCTTTAGAAACCTAAGCTCTGGATACCATAAAAGAGTTTCGAATGGTTTCTTAAGAAGCAAGAAAGACAGAGACCAGAATGAAGAGAATTGGAATTGAATTGAAAAATGAAATGTAAGATACAAAAGCACTAGTCTAGGTTACAACACTGCAAAGCACTACTTTTATACACCAATAGAAGAGTAAACCATGTATAGCCTAATTATAAACAAAATTTGTACACCTAAGAGACACTATCTTTATCTTTTTTGTTTTCTTCTTCTTTAATAAATGGAGCTCAGATTTGTAGCAAATTAATTCATGATCTGTGAGGTTGGAAATACTATCAGAAAAAAAAAATAATTATGTTTCACTTGATTTTTGGTAACCTCGATAGGATTTTTTGACAGGGTGTCGAATCAAGCTTGTATCAAGATCTCAAGTATCGGGGAGTAGATATGACTCCTCTGAAAAAGAGTAGGCTCGACCCGAAAATTACTTAGTTTCGTGTCGAAATGTATGAGATGCTCGAATTGTGGCAAATAATAAAGAAATGAAAATAAACAGATGAAGCTTTAAAATTGAAATTGAAAACAAGCAAAATGCTTGAAGAACAGAAGTAAAAATAAAATGTGTAAAGCAAAGAAATGAAAAGAAAACAAATAAATGAAAAGAAATAGAAAAAAGAAGATGAACGAAAAGCAAATAAAAGTGGACTTCCACTCACATGCACTTGTGCTCCATGGTTTTCCATTGCATCGCTAGGACTGGAAATTTTGGCGGAGGCTTATTTGTGATGATCTAGTGTTTTTGAAGAAGTCGCAGAACTCTTCTAAGCTTCTAGTATTTATAAACCATGGAGATAGACTTGCCATGGAACATGTTGTCTACGATCTTACTTCTCCTTTTTCTCAGCCATGACCTTGCCTTAACCATGAAGAATCTTGACCTCCTCAAGTTTTGACACCCACGTCTTCCTTGGTCTTCAAGTCCCACGTTTCTTTAGCTTGCTCCTCAAATTTTGCACCCATGTCCTCCACTTAACTTGAAGGTCAAGTAGCAAGCCTTGATACTCAAGGAAAGGCGCTAACTACCTTTCGACTTCGATGTTCTTTGTACCATCTTTCTTTGACTTCAGCTTGCCCGTTTTCACTTCTTATAATTGAAACAATTACTTTTATAGTCGAAACCATTGGCAGTTAAAAATGCCCTTATATAAAGGAAAATCTATTTTTTGTACCAACAAATTGGCCCTTTAAAACTTGTTATTTTGTCCAAAAATACAAGTTTTAATATTCCTTGTGCTGGGCATGTGCAACCTTTTCGAATTTTCAAAATTTGAAAGGACATTTACGCATCATTTAAAATGACATGCACTTTTCTGTGAATACATAACGTTCCCTAAGATTTAATGAGCCGTTCTTTGAATAGAGTATTACTTTTGCAATAAAATCATCCCCAATTTTTGAAAACCTTGCCTTTTGAAAACTCTAATCTCCTTTCTCTCTGAATGACGCATCTTCCATGGCTTCCCAATCCATGCCTCAATCGTGCTCTACACCGGATACCACCGCTGCTTCTTCTTCTTCGACAACCATTGCTACTACTCCTCATTCTTGCGAAGGTGATAAAGTCATTCTCCCTCTTTCATTAGTGGATAAAGTGGCACAATTCTACAATGAAGATGGACCTTTGAAAGCCCTAAACCCAAATGTAGAGACCTCTGATCTCTGGCACCACCAGGTATTTCTGACATTTTCAGTAAATTGAGTATTACATTCTTTCTTAGGCCCTTTGGCAATCCAAGAACAGATTGAGTCTATTTCTTCTTTCTTCCCATCGCCCCTAGAGGATTTACCATTGATTTTCTGCAAGAATGGCAAAGCCTCATACTTTGCTGGTCGAGTCTTTAGAACTTCTCCCCCTATGGATTTGAGTCCCTTTTCTTGACCTGGATGTCTCGACTTGCACCTGTATATAAACCTATTTAGGAAGCTCTGAATATTGTGCATGACTTAGAATTAGCTACCTTCGACCTTTCTTACACTGCTCCTTTACTAAGAGCTAGTCTGTAATTTTGGTGCCCTACCACTAATAATTTTTATTTTTCATATGGAATAATGGGTCCGACTCTGATAGACATTTTGACTCTGACCGGTTTACCAATCGATGGTGAATTCGTGTCATGGTCGACCGATTATCCTGAGGATGATTTCAACATCAATTTCGACTCGAACTTCATATCGAGCTTATTCAAAACAACATGGGTTCTAATGGAAACCCTATTTCTGACAGTGAGCATGTAGCTTCTCTCTTATTTTGGCTAAACTCTTTTGTTTTCTGCTCGAAGTCAATCCAAATTCAAAAGAGTGAGCTCGACCTGGGAATTACTTAGCATTCATGTTGAAATATATGAGATGCTCGAATTGTGGTAAATAATAAAGAATTACAAATAAACAGATGAAACTTTAAAATTGAAATTGAAAGCAAGAAAAATGCTTGAAGAATAGACGTAAAAATAAAATGTGTAAAGCAAAGAAATGAAAAGAAAACAAATAAATGAAAAGAAACAGAAAAAAGAAGATAAAAGAAAAGCAAATAAAAGTAGACTTCCAACACTCACATGCACCTTGGAGATAGACTTGTCATGGAGTATATTGTCCACGATCTTACTTCCTCATTTTTCTCAATCATGACCTTAACTTGACCATGAAGAATCTTGACCCTAAGTTTTGACACCTACATCTTTCTTGGTCTTCAACTCCCACGTTTCTTCAGCTTATTCCTCAAATTTCACACCTATCTCCTCCACTTAGCTTGAAGGTCGAGTAGTAAACCTTGATGGTCAAGGAAAGGCACTAACTGCCTTTCAATTTCGACGTTCTTTATATCATCTTTTTTCGACTTCAACTTATCCGTTTTCGCTTCTTGTAGTTGAAACTATTTTTTCTGTAGTCGAAATCATTGGCAGTCGAAAACACCCTTATATCGAAAAAAATTATTTTTTTATACTAACAAATTATAAACTTTTCAATTAATAATAAACAAATATGTACTTTCTATTAACAAAAAAGAAAAAGGATAAACATGAATCATCGGCTAGATATCGCAACGCCAACCTTTTAGCCTAAATCAATGTGCCAAATGGTTCTTTTGCATGGACCTCCCAAATATACATAAGAAGCATGCCTAAAGCTGGATGCGTTACTAACTTTATGCATACTAGCTAGTGCATTAATAAATTTGTAATTATCTATTAATCATTTTTTATTTGTTTAATGTATAGAATAATAATAAACATGATATTAAGTTAGATAACAATATCTTAAAATCAAATTAAGAGATTTTTTATTTAAACTTAGAAATTATAAAATATATTCATTTATTCAAAAATTGGATTTTATGAGTCGTCATGTGATTCCAACAATGTCTATAATTCAAGGCCAAAATTAATAGTCGACGATCGATCCTGTCCGGCCATTGAATGTATTTCTTTTTCACTTTTAAAATTGCTCATATTGCATGTTGTATTTTTACTTTGTCCTAAAATAACTTGTAAAACAACTGGTTCATAATCATATTGGGCAAAAAAAACGAAAAAAAAAAAATTTTCTTAGGTTGATGACTCATTTCTATCTTTTTAGGAATTCGATGCAACGTACTTGACACAGAATAAATGAATCTTGAAAGCTCCCACGCACTATTAGTAAGAGCTTTGACCTAATATAATTATGGCTATAAAAAATAATACTTACACTATCCCTCCTAACAACATTCCTCCACTAATTATCTAGGTAAAATTGACAAGTATAAGCAGTCGTCTTTCTTTCACGATAACAAAAGCAACAATATTCTAGTTTTCAACTAAGAGCTTCTTTAAATTTTTTGTAGAGACACGTGTTGTCAACTTGCACAAATGATTTGTACTATCTGATCTGCTAGCTATAACCCGATCTAATTATATCTATAAATTGAAATCTGAATAAAATATATAAATACATGCCAAATCAAAAGAACGTGTTTTTTTTTCCTAACAGACCTTTTTGTATAAAATCAAATATCACTCAGGAGCAGTTACCACAAAATCAGGCTAACATCCTCAACGGCTTCGCAAATACTAATAACTGCCTATAACACAATAACTTTATAAATACAAAACTCTTGCTACGTAAAAAGTACGCTATTCACTCTGAATTGCAATATACTCATCTCACTTGATCTCTTGTTGACTTGAGCGTTAGAGTGCTTTTGCAGGTACCCACCACCGCTGTTCTTAGGAAGCCGACGTATATCTCATCCAACCCAAGCGAAAGTGAATTCAACCTTGGACCGGACGAGCTATACCTCTCCCGAGGCTTACTATACAGGAACACTATCTAAATAATCTAATGTAAGAAAACTCTAAACTCAGTACATTATTTTGACTTTTTCTACCACTTTAAATAATCCATGAAAGACTACTATGGTATCTATCTGAGCTACATATCCTAATATCTTATTACATTTTTATATATTATGCTGGCAAACTTTCATAAGAAGCTTTTCAAAAAAAAAAATTTTGCAATTTACTTATTACATTTCCATATATCTCATCCGACCCAGGTGGGAGTGAATTCAACCTTGGATTGGACGAGCTATACCTCTCATGAGACTTACTACGTAGGAACATTTGGCTCCTACCGTGGAGCCTAAGTAATAAACTAGCCCCACCATTGTTCTCTCCTACCATATTTTTACCTCTTTTTTGCAGGTCACAACCTATGGCAGAAAAACAGAGCAACCCTCCACCTCTCCCCATTCAGGCTGAGCTAATGGCCATCAATGAGCAGAGAACCAACGAATGGCCGACTTGTTGAATCAGAGACAGTAGCCGAAGCAAGAGGAAAGAACACAAAAATTCTGAAAACAAAGACGACGAAGAAGAGCATATGTCGGAGGCCAAACCCATGATGAGATCACTCCGAAATCAACGATGAAGAGAACTAATCCATTTTCAAAAGACATCATGAGCTTTCAGATGCCCAAAAACTTCACCCTGCCAACAATGTTGAAACCTTATAAAGGAATCGGTGATCCTAACATACATCTCGCTAAGTTTCATACAATGATGTTCGTGAATGGTGCATTCGATCCGATATTTGTTGTATATTCCCTACCTTTTTAGATGATGCTTCCTTGATCTAGTTTCCTGGCTTAGGTGCAGGTTCTATATCAAGTTTTGACTAGCTGACCTACCTCTTTGTTAATAACTTTGTTGCCTCAAAGATTTACGTACACGACTCAGACTACCTTAGCACCATAAAACAAGGACACACGAGAGCCTTAAAGATTACATGACAAGGTTCACAAAGGCAACCATGGAGATACGTAACCTCAATCTAGAGGTCCACTTGCACACACCAAAAAGCAAACTCCGCCCTGGGAATTTCCAAGAAACCATAGTAGTTATAAACCGAAGACATTGGATGAGTTCAGAGAAAAAACAACAAGCCAAATTGAAATAAAAGAGCTCTGACAAATTCGAAAAGCAGAAAGACCCAACACTAACTGAGAGGAAGACAAACGGAACAAATACCCAAACAATAAGATGGACCAAAAACCTTTCAAACTCACCAAAATTCGACACATACACCCCTTTCAACACCAAAATGGAGGACATCATTAAAGACATTCTACACTCTAAACTGATCAAATCACCAAACAATCAGGACCAACAATATGTGAACAAACACTACAAGGTTTTGTTTATTTGTGACAGTTTTTTTCTTATTTGTGGGGGTTTCTAAAACTCCTAAAATTTGAGGTGCCACGAGGTCTTTTGTGGGAGGTTTTTTAAAAACCTCCACAATCTATTCAGTGGAGGTTTTGTATGTGTTTAGTGGGGGGTTTTGCAGTTTTAAATCACTTTTGTGACAGTTTAAACCCCACAAATTGATTTTTTAATTTAACACAAGTTAACTATTTTGTGAGATTTTCAAACCTCCACAAATTCTGTAATTATTTATTTTTAATTTCAAATCATTCATTAATTTTCATCTTATTTTACATATTCTCAAGTTAAAAAATTTATTTTTTAATATCAAAATTTAAAAATTAAATATTTTTTAACACAATTCCTCAATATAAGACAATTCTAAATATTAAAAAAAAAATCTCAACATCAATAGTTCCAAATATAACTGCATATGGTATTATTCTACATAACTATTACTATTTTTCTTTTAAAAGTAAAATAAAACAACTTCAATATTTCAATACCATTCAATTCTAATTACATAAATATCTCAAAATGAAAATATGAATGCAATCCCAAAAGACCTTGAAACTAAAGGAAAGAATGCATCTGGTAAACCTTGAAACTCATACCTGCACAATTATGCAAGCATTTTCAATGTTTGCAACCCTAACTTCATATAACTATGAAAATAAAATCAATAATCAATTACTCTATTCATTTCATGATATCAAATACATAACATTATGGCTAACCTGTATCCAATGCTATAAAGGAATGAAGATACAAGGGGAATTTTACACTAAAGAATTCGAAGTTTTTCATTGAAAACTCAATCATTTGAAGTACAAAACAGGCGAAGTTAGAAAATGGACATGAATGGAAGAAACAAAAAACAATGACACTATAGAGAGAGACACATTACTGTTGTAATTCAGGAGCTTCTCAATGAGGTCAACATGCGTCATAAGCATACGCCTACAACAATAATGAACCAGCCCCAAAGCATCCAGCGCATCTTTGCAATCCGTGATGTTAAGGCAACTATATTAGACCTAAATAATCAACTAAAATGCCATCAGCAATTAAGGAAAACTGAAAAAGCAATACCGAATTTCACATATTAAACATACGCAAATGCATGTTGAATTGAAAAGGTTAAAATAATGTACAACAATCAAATAGCTTCTGAATAGACCATGATTAATCAGGATTTGTTTACCATCCATCCTAAACCATTGACTACTCATACTACCGTTTTTCCAAGCATGTTAGATCCAATAAATTAATAACTAATTAGATAGACAAACAAGTGAAAAAAATCAATCTTTCTATCTAACTCGGCTATGAATAACATAGCTATACAAAATCAATAACAGAATTATAAGATGTAACATATTACATATATAATAAGGCAGTCGCAACAGTAATAAAATATACAGGCTATAAATCCTAACCGAGGAAAAGTAGGAATTGAAAGTATGAAGAAAGAGGGCGAAACTGATCCTTCAGAGTAATCTGACTGAAGAAGGTCCAAATATGCATCCCATTTGTTTTTGATAACCTATAAACAAAAATTGAGCACCAATTATCCAAAGACTTATTAAATAAACCCTGAAACCGTGAAAAAGAGAGAACAATAGTGTGTTGAAATGCAAGGAAGAAGAGAAAATCACCTTTCCATAGGTGAAGCAACGGACTGGGATAATCATTTTGCTCCTTCTCTGCACACTCTGGAAGCTTCTCTAAGAGGTAGCGTTCTGTTTCAACTTAAAAGTAAATCATCAACCAAAGTTTCATAATCGCATGAAAAAAACCCAAGCAAATGCCTAATAAAACCAGAAATTAAATCCATGAGTGAGTTTAATTTGTAAAATAAAAATAAAGAAATGAAAGAGAATAATTAATAAAGAGGAAATAGCAGAACATAATAATTTTGTGTGGATTACATTCACATACATGTATGTATTTTACGTTAGCAGATCATTCAATTTCCGTCACTTGGTGTATTGGTATTTTTATTAAACACTCATAGTGCAGGAATATGTAGTAGGCCTGTAGCATACCCAGTAAAATAAGTCAAAATTCAATATTGAATTTTTCAAGCATGAGTAATAACTAGTCTTCAAATTCGAGAATAAAAGTATTAGTTATTAAGTAGAATATAACTGTGATAGATAAATAAGCATAGATATAGAACAAGAACAATGAATTAAGGGAAAAACTATATATGAGGGTGAACTCACTTTAGCATGTAATTCATAAGCCACGTCATCATCTCTATCTTTAGATATTAAATAACTAACAACATCAAAAACTAGCCTCTTGTACAAGGTAGCTTGTTCCTGTCACAACTCACAACTGAACTCTTATTATGTATGAAAAATTAAAATTTGGAGTAAGCAAGCATAATTTATAGAAAAAAAAAGGAAGATTACCAAATTGGATTTAGCAGAATCAAGAAATAAGGAAGCTTAGGAAGGATCAGAAGAGTGGATAAAATGGGATGCTAAGATGTTGACCAAGGTACAATGTTTGTCATGAGCTACAGCTTCAAGAATCACATAATGCTTCTCTCTCTGCCATAGCTTAGTACCTTCACAACATTCAAAAACCAAATTCCAGGCAAACCCCACGCGTCAAAATTGAAACTTTATCAAACATATATCAACAATGAAGAACCTGATGGAAGCTATAGAAAAAACACAACTAAACACCTAACCTCCACAAGTAACTGAGTTTTTCTTTCTTGATACAACTCCCTATGTGGACAAGTACTTCACTCAACCTCCACAACATGTTTATGATTGGAGAGGAGTGTTGCCTAGAAAATGATACATTTTCAATTTCCTCAGGGATCTCTATTTCGCTCTCAAACAATCAAATGCAAACTGGAAGATTGTGGTGGGTCACCATACTAGGGCTTCAAAACCTTCTTCTCCCTATTCTTCAGGTACCATCTATACCTACATATATATGTATGTAATGTACCTTACTCTATTAAATATAAGCATGAACAAATGTTTCAGGAAATGATGATTTCAGAATTTACTTTATTTAGTATTTATTAAATTAATGAATACTAAATAAAATAAATTCTGAATGTTTTTTACTCATTCTTTTTTGTTACTAAATATTTTCGTATTACAAATGTGGCCTGTGTTCTGTTCTCCAAATTAAATTCTAAGTTCTTTAATTTTAGTAAACAAATATATAAGATAACATATATCTAGTTACGTACATATATAGAGTTACGTACATATATAGTTACGTACATATATATTCCAAGTTCATTAAATTATATGCTTATTTACCTAATGCAGATGATGTTTTGCAAGGCAATAAATAATCTGCAATTGCTTCCATTATTAAATCAAAATAAAATCATGCAAATCCACCGTCTTACCTGAAGTGCAAAGGACTTTGATGTCTTGCCCCTTAACCTCTAAAATTTCACCATCTATCCAAGCTACCTCTAGATCCTCCAATCAAACTTGGGACCCAGCTATAGGATTGGCAGTAGCAACCTACAATGCAGAGTGTCACAACAAAATAAAACCACTAGTCTCACCGTGTCTAATAACTATATTCATATTCAAGTAATTACAATAAAAGTAAATTTATCCGTACCATAAAATAAGAACGAAAATCAGCAAAATGCAAGTTTTTCAAAACCATCAAGATTACCAAAGATCAATCAACTTACCCTATCTGCCAATGTAAGCAGTCTCCATCAATTGCGCTAAGGGCTTAATTTCTTGTCCAGCAATTGCAGGTAAAGAAAATAATGAAGAACCTGATGGAAGCTAATGTGGTTTGATCAACAAATTAATCAAATTCTCAGTTCCAGACTGCTAGATCATCTCAAGCTCTTTATACCTTAGTTTTTGCTTTGTGCAAAGACCATATATAAGAAGAATATGCTCTGATTATATAAGTAGTGTTCTATATATTATATATTGTAAATGAAAAAATAGAAATTAACATATTAAGAACTGAAATCAAAGAGTAGCAGTATAGTATAAACCAATATAGTATATATTGCAACCTGCGATTAATTCATGAGATGACTTGAAGCTTTTTGATTAATTCAAACACTTTATCTTTGTTTTTTTTAACAGAAAACATTAAGTTTCACTCTAATGTTAATTCGGGAAAATTTCATTTCATTATAAAGACAACAAGTTACAAGTATAGGGAAGGGAGGGAGGGAAAAATGTAGAGCAGCATGAAATAATGTAAACCTTGGGAAGAGTATAAAATGCTGACTTGATCTACTTCACCCTGCATTATAAACATGGTAAAACATATAAGAAGAATTGCCTATAATGATTAGCAATTTCAATTGTCTTCTTGAATAGATGAACACAGGAAAGTAGAAAGTAAGAAGCTAAACACTGAGAATAAATAAAACAGAATTTGAATTACACAACAGAACTAAAGAAATGTCCATATCAGTAGGTTAAGAACTAAAGATTATTGCAAAACCTACGCATATAGGGATAAAATCCATTAGATTCTTTCTTAACCTTTCATTCAATATACTCAGAAAAATGGAAAACTAATTTGTATCTTCAGGAACATATCAAAATGTCAATTAATAGGACAAGAGAACAATTAATTAATCAAATAATTATAATTCACAATTAGAAAGAGAGATAGAGAATCATGATCATAGCAAATAATCAAATCCAAAATAACAAAGACGCAGAGAAACGTAAAAGGACAAATGAAATTCTTCAAAATAAAAGGACATTTATTAATAGAGAAGAGATATCAACAAATTAATAGCGAAGAAGAAGTACCAGCAACAGCTCGAAGGAGAAATATAGAGGGAGAGAAAGTTGCATCGAAGTAGAAGTTTAGGAGCGAATAAATCTGAAAACGCGTTGACAGAGGAGGTGGCTCAATCCAGAAGCGTTCTACCATGGCAACAGCGGCAGCAACAACAATGGCAGTGGTGACCGAAACGGCGGCAGCAACAACGGTGGCGAAAACTCCACTGTGGCAGAAACAACAGTATAGAAGAACATATCTAAAAACACGTTGATAGAAGAAGTAGCTCGATCCATTAGCTCTTTACCGCAACGGACACGGAAGTGGTGATGGTATCGACGACAGAAACGGCAGCGGAAACAACGGCAAAAAATGGCGCAGAAAACTTAGGTTCTCTCTGAGCTAACTCAATCTCTCATTTTGAAAAAAGAAAGAGAAAATTAGGTTTTGTTTCAAAATATAATTTTTATTAATTATTAGTAGAGGTTTTCTAAATTGCCATCAATAAAATGTATTGTGGAGGTTTTTAGAAACCTTCACCAAAATATTTCCTCAAATAAATAAAAATCTTGTAGTGAAATCCAAATATTGCACTTCTCATAAAAAATATAGACACACTAACCACTTTTACTCATCTTCAAAAAACTTTTAGAAACTCCAATATACATCCAAATGCGAAGCACATATTGTAACTCCAAAATTTTACAACACGATTACAATACCAAACCCACCCACTTATCAAATCAACTAGCCAAAAGAAAACCTTCCATATCCCAATCAATTAGAATCGTCAATCATGACAATCAAGCATGCAACCGATCATCACAACCTTGGTAATTGTATAGGTTTATCTAGGAGCATTCATTACACACGTCCCATCAATTATTTCACTTATCCTTATTGTCAATTTCAAGATTTTAAATTTTATTTATTTATTTCATAGACAAACTTTACATATTCCATTCATTTTTTAGCTTTGGAGATACCACTCACTGCACAAACTGAATTATAGATAAAAAATAACCCTCTCACTTTTCATCTTAATTTATTTATTTGTTTATCTATTCAATATTCCAACGTAACTTTTTCCTTTGTTTTTATATTTTTAATCCAACAAGTTGACCTTGTGGACTACTACTATTCCGATTCCAATTTATAGGTTGAAAGGTCAACCTGTCTAATTGAAAAATATCACAAGTCAAGATTGGGGTGCTATGATCCGTTAGCTATAACCCGACCCATTATACTGATGTAAGACGGAGGTTCAATTCGCATGTGGGTTAGGAACTCGGTTATCCAAAGGAAACGGATTTAACGTTGTAAGTATAGTCCCAACCTGACGAATTGACCCTTCGAATCAAATTGGAAATTCACAAGATATGTCACAAGCAAAACCAAAATAAAACCGAGAGTATTAGACTCCCGAGTCGTCTCCCTAAGAGCACTTTAGAACAATAAGTATGCAATTTCGGTTGTAGTGATTAACGGGTTGTGAATAAAGAAATGAACATAGAAAGCAATAAAAGAACATGCAAAATTGTAATGATTGAACGCATTAAGAAATTAAAGAACCGACTATGTAATATAAACAAGTAAAGTATGAAATAAATCAACATATAAAGGTATAAAAGATTGAAAGCATAAAGAAAAAGAGTCTTGGCTTGGAGTGAGCTAAGGGTCCTTTTCTTGTTGGAACCACAACTATAACAATTATGATGGATTAGTCTCACTTGATCAACCCTCACATCGGAAGGTAAGTTAAATGAGCATAAGTGTACTTAACCTACAAATCCTAACTTGCTTGCTAATTATCTTAGCAACAAATTAGCGTTAGTGGGAACAAGGACAATTAACAACCCAAGAATTGAAACTAAATGTTGGACATTCCAACTCTAGGAACCCAATTGCTCACTTTTCCCAAGCCAAGAACAAAAAATTTAGCCTAAAACCATGTTTAACATTTTCTCAAACACTTAGTGGGCAAAAAGCTTAAACATGAGGAAAATGAGTAAAGACTTAAAACAAAAGCAACAATTGATCTCAATCAACAAAGATAACACAAGAGAGCATATAATCAACATACAACATCAAATTCATCAACAAGAAATTGAAATTGCAAGAGAAAATCAAAATTGAACTATAACTTGAATTAGAAGAAAGAGCAATGACAATGTAACTATAAAGAGTAATATCAAGAAATTACTTACAATGAGAGCTTGCAAAATCCAAGATCAAAAATGGAAATGGCACTTGAATGTAAACTCTAATATAAACCCTAATAGAGATGATGAAAAACTTAGAGAAAAACTAAAACTAAAACTTCCTACCACTACTCCTAAACTATACTAAAATGATATGGTATGTTATGGCTTCATTCTCCCCTCTAATATGAGCTAGAAGACTTCAGAAATGGGCTCCAAAGTCCTCAAATTTCGAGGCACGTGCTATTTTAATGAAGTCATGTGCAGACACCTGTGCGGACGCATAGGCTGGTGCGTCCGCACACATCGCGAGAAATCCAGGCCTGTGCGGACGCACAGGAAGGTGTGCGCACGCACACTACGTGATGCATGGCTGGACACATGACGTGCTCGCTGCACTTCACGCACTCTGCTTGGAAGGCTGTGTATACGCACAGGTAGCTGCGCGCACGCACACGTCTCTGAGTTCACTCCTTTGTTTTCTCTTGCTTTCTCCACTTTGCATGCTCTTCTTCCATTTTCTCCAATCCATTCCTACTTTATACACCTGAAATCACTTCACCAACAACATCAAGGCATCGAATGGAAGGCAAATGGAATAAAATAGATTAAATTAAGTATAAAAGAGCATATTTTCATGATCAAGCACAAATTGGGAGGAGAGACCAAAAGCATGCTATTCAAGGGAATAAGTGTGAGTTTATGTGATGAAAATCCATTCAATTCTAACCAAAAATCATCATCAAATATGGATTCATCAATTCCCCCACACTTAAACACTAGCATGTCCTCATGCTAAACACACAAAGGAGATAAATGAAAGGGAGAATGACTTATGCTATATACTACTTAAATGCATGCAACTATCTAAAAACTAATCTCTAATATGTATTATGATGAGAGTTGGTAGAAACAAACTATGAAATTCCAATCCATCGCAAGAGAACTTTTAGGGTCAATGCCAAGGATTCATGCATTAAGATCAATGTCCAAAGAATTGAATTGAAGTTATCAAAACTATCCAATCAGACAACTTGCAAGAAGACGCGATATGAGGTGTAAAAACATGGAATTGAGCAATCGAACCCCTCACCGGATGTGTATCCACTCAATTTGCTCAGTGTTTAGCATTTTACCACTCAATTCTCCTTTTATCATGCTTTTCAAAGACTTGCAATTCATCTAACAATCAACTAGTATTAATGCATGAATAACAAATATCATGAGGTCTTTAAAGGGATGTAATGGGGCTAGGGTTTAGGTAGGATGAAGTTTGGTCAAGTGGACTTAAAGAATTAATTTTTTGATTAGCTTGAATGTCCACCTAATCCTACATCACTTATATACACATAACAATGCAACCTTCTAACCCATTTCCTTTTTATATCTCATCTTACTCATGCATTTTCTTTCAACCATGGCATATGCATCCTTTATTTGCACTTTTTATTCATACTTTATTATGCACTAGGTTTTTTTTTTTTAATTGAACTATGAATGCATATGTTTCAATTAATGGAATGCATGAGTATTACCTAATTACCAAAAATTTTCACGAAGAATTCACGCCTTTATCACCAATGCTTTCTAAACTTCTCCCACGCTTAGAATTTACACACTAATCCACCCAAGCTAATCAAGGAATAATTCAAGGACATCAATGGTTTTCGGCTTAAGGGGAGTAATGTGCTATCATCAGAACAAAAGGGGATTCATAGGCTCAAAGGGGTTCACAAAGGTGAATGCAAGGTTGGCCATATAGGTTAGTGAGTTTATCATCAAAGATGGCCTCAATCATGCTAAATGCATCCAAACACAAATACAGGACATAAAGAATCATGTAAATCAATGATTACAATAAAAAAGGAGTACAATCACACACAAGAACAACATTATGGTTGAGAAAATGCAACCATCTATTAAAGCTCAAATCTCACAAGGTATGTTGTTCGAGCTCTTTTTCCATGTTCTACAAACAAAATACTCCAAGCAACTTGGTAAAACAATTTTTTTTTTCAATTCAATCAATGGTATGCCCTTAGAAAAGGATTTCATGGGAATTCCTTGGTGTTTTCACACTTATTCATCATATCATGCAAGATGCAAACATTAACTACTAAATATTCATAAATGATAAAGAAATATTCACAACAAACCAAACAAGATGCAATAGGAATAAAACTACTCAAAAATAAAGAAAAAAGTACTACAAGAGACATTACAAAGTGTCTTTAAGAAAGAAATTTTTACCCCCTTGAGGTCATCGATCCTCCCCCACACTTAAATTGTGCACGGTCCTCCATGCATGCTCGCGATCCAGAAGGATGAAGAGGGGGCCACCTTCAGCTGGTGGGCTCAGAAATGGGATGGTCAACTGCATCAAGCTCTTCCCCAGCTAGCTCGGATGAAGGTGTAGGAATCGGGCCGGGGTATCTTCCTTCTAAACTTGCCACTATCCACTCAAAACGCTTGTTCTCCAAATTCTCCATGTGGTGGATATCATGCAAGTTGTCGCGGAATAGATCCGGAAGAGGACGAAAAAAAGGTAAAGTAGTTGATAGGGTCGGTGGACTTGATGGTGGTGCTATGGGTGCCTTCCTCTTGGAGGGGGTTATTTTTGTTGATCTTTCCAAATCTCCTCTCGGAATGAATTTGTTGCCACTAGGAAACTCAAACATTCTATCCATTGGTCGCCTCTCTATCCCAGCTGTATTTGCTAAACGCATCACTATCGATGGAAATGGAATGCTGACATTCTTCTTCTCAATCAATTTCCAAATTGATTTGCGCAATAAAGGCAAGATGGGTATATGCTTCCCTTGCATAATAGCCCATAGTAGCAAAGCAGTTCTAAATCTCACATGGGTGGTATGGGTGCTCGGGATGATATAGTCCGCCACAATTTGATGCCATATACGAGCTTCAGCATTCAAATCAGAATATGCAATACTGGTGGAAACAGAATTCTTCCCTTTGCTATACTCCCAAGATGCACCAGGACGGTCTATTTTCTCAAGAATGGGAGTCAGAGATATTCTTCTTTCGAAGACATCCTCATTTATCTTGGAGTATCTGTCTTTCTCAAATGCAATATGGGGAATGTTCAGGATAGCTTCTAGAGCTTGATTGGAGGTATCCAACATCTTACCCCGGAGGAAGACTGACTCTGTTTCCCAAGCTTGGTAGTTTGCATAGAATTCCCGCACCATAGTCTCATTGACTTCAATAGGTTCTCGCTCGAGAAACTCCCAATGAAGTGAGGCGATTCTTTCGTGAATAATCTCCTTGTATTGGCTTGGAACCTTCAACGGCCGCTCCCAATGGATTTTACGTTTCTCAATGGCCTCGTATTGAGAGTCGGCTCTTCGGTTAACCAAGGTAACCAGTTTATTACCGCGGCGATTCCACCAAATATTAGGAGAGCGAGTGGTAGTTTTCCTAACCGGCGAAGAAGCTAGTGCCTTACCCTTCTTTCTCATCCTGAAAATACAAACAAAAGAATTTCGAGATCATAGGACAACATTAAAGTAAAAATCATTGAGGAAGCATTAATAACTTTGAAAGAGGCTTATATAAGTGGTGTAATTTATAAAAACACGGTGTATATGTTCCAATAATGCGCGCGGGTGGGATACACACACCGGCCGATCATTACGGCAATCACACCCTTAAGCAATTAACAACTCGAAGCTTTAAGCAAGCCCCAAAAGGGAATTAGCAATTGTTCATTCTCAAGAAGTGGTAATCACACATACAATGGTCTTAATTTGAGTGCAAAAGATGTTTGATCAAGACATCAACTAAGGTTGAGCCATTGTATAGGGGTTACCATATCAAAAATTTTTTATGAACAACGACAAATGAATTCATACCACACAATGCATTTGCAACCGAGAATTGCACATGAACAAACAAGGAAATGCATCGGTGAATTTACTTAACAACCATCAAAAGTCATTATAGACGTTGCAAAATTCATACAGTATGCCTAACAAGAGATAAATCGAACACATATGATGGTCAAGTCATATGAATCAAACAAAGTGTTTATTGAGACATTTTATCGAATATGTGGTATGCAATGTGCAAGTTCATCACAATTAAGCTCAAATATGCTCATAACCAGTCCCAAAAATCAAACAACAACACTTTGCAAATCAAGGAAACAAGAAAGAAAGCAATTAATAAAATCTAAGCAATATAAAAGGGATGGAAACACTTGCAAAGAAAATATTAACATAAAGAGAAAAGGAAAACAAGAACGTTAGATATAAAGGTTGAGAAGACAAGAATGAGGTGGGAAACAATGGCACTTCTTATAGCCACTGCGAAATTACGGCGGTTGGGTTCGCCGGAAAAGAAAGCAACACCGGAAGAGGGAGAGCTCACCCGTGGTGTATATAGAAAAGAGAAGGAAAGAAAGAAGGAAAAGAGAGAAGAGAAGGGAAGAAAGGGGAAAGAGAGAGGGCGCCGGCAGTGGGCAGAGAAGAGGGAGAGAGGCAGCTGTGAAGAAGAAAAAGGAAAGAGGGGGGCTGCCTCTCAACAGGGCAAATTGCCTTGTTATTGCCCAGAATGCGTCTTGTGCGGACGCACAGAGACGAAAACTTGGAGCGGTGCGAATGCACACAGCGTGCGATCGCTGCGACCAGAGGAGTTGCAAAAGGACGTGCGACCGCAGAGATTTTTTTTTTGTTTAGAAAAGCTTGAGGACAAAGGTTCGCATGCGTGCGCACATAGGTCCGTGCGCACGCACAGAGGTTAGGAATGGGGTGGGTTGTGCCCACGCACAAGCTGTTCCCTTGCTGCCAACAGAGAGGTTGTCGAGTTGCGTGTGGACGCATACATCTGTGCGGCCGCACAGGTGGAGCGTGAAAGGGAGTGCGTGCGGGCGCACGCGAGTGATCGCTCGCTCAGGCTGGTGCGTCCGCACACATGGCAAAAAATTCAGGGTTGTGCGGACGCACAGGTGTCCTGTTTCAGAAAATTCATTTCTTCTCAAAACCAAGGTTCCCACCCTTAGCATATCAACAAACCACACCCAAACCATTTAAATAAGCACAAATTCACAGTCTACAAGCAATACATCTTGGACAGCTCAAAATTCATCAAATCAAACCTAAACTAACCATTATATCACAAAAAGGCAAATAATGCAAAAGACTATAAACAAGAGATAGAGTTGGAATAATGTCACCATGGTGGGGTGTCTCCCACCAAGCACTTTGGTTTAGAGTCCTAAGTTGGACTTGCATGGCTTCATTGGTCATTTGGGAACTTCACCAAGGAGGAAAATCTCCAACTCCTTGGCATTTTTGGGTTGAGTGTGATAAAGCTTTACCCTATGACCATTGACCTTGAGCTTAACTCCATTAGTGGGGTGAATCACCTCCACCACCCCATATGGCTTGACATCTACTACTTTAAACGGACCATCCCATCTAGACCTCAATTTTCCGGGCTTGAATCGCAACCTTGAATTGTACACAAGTACTTCGTCACCTATCTTGAAGTTCTTCTGCCTTATATTCTGGTCATGGAATGCCTTAGCTTTTTCCTTGTAGAACTGAGCATTTTCGTATGCTTCCAACCTAAGGCATTCGAACTCTTCCAATTGGAGCTTACGTTCCATTCCCGCCCCCTTTAAGTCCGGATTGCAATTCTTCACCGCCCAAAAGGCTCTATGTTGGATCTCAACCGGAAGATGACAGGGTTTCCCGAAAACAATACGGAAGGGGCTCATTCCAATCTGGAACTCTAATCCTTCCTCTGTGGGTTAACCACCTTCTCTAAGATTCTTTTGATCTCCCTGTTGGATACTTTCGCTTGCCCATTGGTTTGGGGGTGATAGGCTGTAGAAACTTTGTGAATAACCCCATACTTTTTCATCAATGCCTCGATTTTCCTATTACAAAAATGGGTTCCTTGGTCGCTCACTGACGAACTGGTTTTCTGCTAGTAAAGAATTTTATAAAAGTATAATCGCGTTGTAAGTATAGTTTCTAAACCAACAGAGAATCCTTTCGTACAAAAGTTTTGTTTGTCACTTAAGCAAACCTAATAAAAATAATAACCGAAGTATGGAAATCTTGGGTCGTCTCTCAAGGAATTATAGGGAAGTATGATTTATTATTGGTTATGAGAAAAAGTGTATTTTTGGGTTTTTTGAAATAAGGAACAAGTAATTTAAATGACAAGAAAAATAAATTAATAATTAGAAAATCTCTTGGCAAGGTATAAGAATTGGAAGTCCTATCCTAGTTATCCTTATCAGGTGTGATGAGAATTGGGTTTTAATCCCATTTAGTTAACCCTTACTAAACAAAGGAAAGTCAAGTGGACTAATTAAATTGATTCCTCAAGTCCTAGTCCATTCCTGTGGATAGACTAACTTTAGAGCGATTCGAATCAATTAGCAATTCCAATTTCAATTAACAGTTGAGTTTGATAACTCAAGTGTTACCAATTAATCAACCAAAGCCAAAAGGGAAGAAGATCTACTCGAATGAAAATAATTTGGATAAATCGAAAACATCAATAACATAAATAAAATAAAACGATCTTATATCTGAAATACCTCAATTTATATTAATTAAGAAAATCCTAACATGAATGGTTCATAAGCCAAATTGAAAAGATAAATAACAATTAAAGTAATAGAATAAATAAAAGTAGAAAATAAATTAAAGGAACATTGAACCTGTAATTGAAGAGAAGTAGCCTAAACATAATAGAAATCCTAAATCTTAATCCTAAGTGAGAGGAGAGAACCTCTCTCTCTAAAAGCTACATCTAAAACCTAAAATTATATATAAATGAATGTTGTTTGAATTGTTCCCTGGTGAATGGATGCATTCCCCCACTTTATAGCCTCTAATATGTGTTTTCTGGGCCGAGAACTGGGTCAGAAACAGCCCAGAATTCGCTGGTTGTGAATTGAAACACGCTGATTTTTGTCACTGCGATGCATCTGTGTAGAGCACGCATTTGCGTCGCCTAGCTGTATGGCAACTATAGCAAATTATATATCATTTCAAAGCCCTGGATGTTAGCTTTCCAACGCAATTAAAACCGCATCATTTGGACTTTTGTAGCTCAAGTTATGACTGTTTGAGTGCGAAGAGGTTAAGCTAGACAACTTTGCAGTTCCTTCAGCTTCTTGTATTCCTTCCACTTTTGCATGCTTCCTTTCCATCCTCTGAGCCATTCCTGCCCTGTAATCTCTGAAATCACTGAACACACATATCACGACATCGAATGGTAATAAGAGAGGATTAAACATAGCAAATTTAAAGCCCAAAGAAGCATGTTTTCAATCATAGCACAAAATCAGGAAGGAAATTATAAAACCATGGAATTAGTATGAATAAGTGTGCAAAGACTTGATAAAAACCACTCAATTGAGCACAAGATAAACCATAAAATAGTGGTTTATCACTCACGATTGCTCGTGGTGACCCAAATCTACAAATGATGTTATTTTTCAAAAAGGAAGCAACAGTATTAGCATCATTGCAACGAGTAGGAATTGCTTCCACCCATTTAGAGACGTAGTCCACTGCTAACAATATGTACAAAAACCCATTGTGACCTATGAAATTCATGCCCCAAACATCAAAGATTTCGTAAAAAATCATCGGTTGTTGGGGGCATTTCATCCTTTTGTGAGGTATTTCTGGATTTTTGGCATTGATGACAAGATTTGCAAAATTGGTTTGCATCGCTAAATAGAGTAGGTGGTGCACGAATTGTGAATCACACTTTTCACAACTCGTACCACTGACCAGCAAGTGCACTGGGTCGTCCAAGTAATACCTCACGTGAGTAAGGGTCGAATCCCACGGAGATTGTTGGTTTGAAGCAATCTATGGTTATCTTGTAAATCTTAGTCAGGAAGTCATTTATGTTTATTAGTTGAATTGCAAATAAACAATAGAGCATGGATTAAAGGTTACTTGTTATGCGGTAATGGAGAATATGTTGGAGTTTTGGAGATGCTTTGTCTTCTGAATCTCTGCTTTCCTCTGTCTTCTTGTTCACGCACGCACGTCCTCCTATGGCAGGCTGTGTGTTGGTGGATCACCGTTGTCAATGGCTACCTTCCATCCTTCCAGTGAAAACTACGCTCACGCGCTCTGTCATAGCACGGCTAATCACCGGTTGGTTCTTGATCCGGTTGGAATAGGATTTACTATCCTTTTGTGTCTGTCACTGACGCCCAGCCTTCAGGAGTTTGAAGCTCGTCATAGTCATTCAATCCTTGAATCCTACTCGGAATACCACAGACAAGGTTTAGACTTTCCAGATTCTCATGAATGCCGTCATCAGTTCTAGCTTATACCACGGAGATTCTGATTAAGGAATCTAAGAGACACTCATTCAATCGTATATAGAACGGAGGTGGTTGTCAGGCACACGTTCATGATTTGAGGAAGGTGATGAGTGTCACAGATCATCACCTCCATCACAGTTAAGCGTGAATGAACATCTTAGATAGGAACAAGCGTGTTTGAATGGAAAACAGAAATACTTGCATTAATTCATCGAGACACAGCAGAGCTCCTCACCCCCAACAATGGGGTTTAGAGACTCATGCCGTCAGAGAATACAAATTTTTGATCTAAAATGTCATGAGGTCCAAAATAAGTCTCTAAAAGTTGTTTAAATACTAAACTAGTAGCCTAGGGTTACAAAATATGAGTAGACTATGATGGATGATGCAGAGATCCACTTGTGGGGCCCACTTGGTGTGTGCTGGGCTGAGACTTAAGCAATTCACGTGCAGAGGCCATTTGTGGAGTTGAACGCCAGTTTTTATGCCAGTTTGGGCGTTCAACTCCAGCTTTTGATCCTTTTCTGGCGCTGGACGCCAGAATTGGGCAGAGAACTGGCGTTGAACGCCAGTTTACGTCGTCTATCCTTGTGCAAAGTATAGATTATTATATATTGCTAGAAAGCCCTGGATGTCTACTTTCCAACGCAATTGGAAGCATACCATTTCGAGTTCTGTAGCTCCAGAAAATCCATTTTGAGTGCAGGGAGGTCAGAATCCAACAGCATCAGCAGTCCTTTTTCAGCCTGAATCAGATTTTTGCTCAGCTCCTTCAATTTTAGCCAGAAAAATACCTGAAATTACAAAAAAACACACAACTCATAGTAAAGTCCAGAAATATGATTTTTTTTCCTAAAAACTAATAAAAATAGACTAAAAACTAACTAAAACATACTCAAAACTATATGAAATTATCCCCAAAAAGCGTATAAAACATCCGCTCATCAGTAGGCCACCAGAATCCACAGTCTAAAACCTTCCTTGCTGTTCGTTGTTGGCCAAAATAATCCCCACTCTCAGATGAGTGGCAAAATTGAAGGATAGACTGGAATTCAGATTCCGGCACACATTTTCTAATTACTTGATCCGCCCCACGCCTCCATAGATATGGGTCATCCCAAATATAATACTTAGCATCGGTCCTCAATCTATCTTTTTGATGCTTTGAGAATTGTGGGGGAAAAACGTGAACGACCAAGTAGTTAGCTATCGGGTAAACCATGGGGTGCTTTGGGATATTGCTTGCAAGGCATCTAAAGGAAATGAGTCATTGATAGGAGTGGGATCCAGAGTTAAATGTTCGAGGCGACTCAAATGGTCTGCTACTAGGTTTTGGGATCCACTTCTATCTTTGATGTCCAAGTCAAATTCTTGCAAAAGCAATATCCACCTAATGAGCCTAGGTTTTGACTCTTTCTTTTTTAGCAAATATTTCAATACAGCATGGTCAGAATACATCACCACCTTAGAGCCTAGCAAATAAGGTCGAAACTTGTCTAGAGCAAAAACAATGGCTACAAGCTCTTTTTCGGTGGTGGTGTAGTTCGACCGAGCCAAATCTAAAGTTTTTGATGCATAAGCTATAGTGTAGGAAGCATTACCATCGCGTTGTGCTAACGCGGCTTCTACGGCGTGATTCGAGGCATCGCACATGATCTCAAAAGGTTGACTCCAATTTGGGCCTCGCACAATAGGAGCTGTGGTTAGCGCTTCCTTCAACTTATCAAAAGCCTTTTTGCAATCTTCATTGAAATGAAATTCTACATCCTTTTGTAGTAGGCGGGAAAGGGGCAATGCGACCTTGCTAAAGTCCTTGATGAACCGACGATAAAAACCTGCATGATCCAAGAAGGAACGGATCTCCCTCACTAAGGAGGGGTAAGGTAAACTCGAAATGACATCGATCTTAGCCGGGTCGACGGAAATTCCGTCTTTAGAAACAATGTGACCCAACACTATACCTTGTTTCACCATGAAATGGCACTTTTCAAAATTTAGAACAAGGTTAGTATTGGTGCATCGCTCTAGTACCCTAGCCAAGTTCCCTAAACAAGCATCAAAGGAGCTACCATACACACTGAAATCGTCCATGTAGACTTCCATACAATTCTCTAAAAGATCCGAGAAAACACTTGTCATGCATCTTTGGAATGTTGCCGGTGCGTTGCATAAACCAAATGACATTCTCTTATACGCAAACGTCCCAAAAGGGCAAGTAAAAGTAGTTTTCTCCTGATCTTCAAGAGCTATGTGAATTTGAAAGTAACCTGTGTACCCATCTAGAAAGCAATAATGGGATTTACCTGCCAAGCGATCCAACATTTAGTCAATGAACGGCAACAGGTAACCGTCCTTCCACGTTGCTTGATTTAGCCGGCGGTAATCGATGCACACTCGCCAAGTGTTCTAGACTCGGGTGGCCACAAGCTCTCCACTCTCCGTCTTCACCATTGTTACTCCGGACTTCTTCAGTACTACTTGGACCGGACTCACCCATTCACTGTCGGAAATGGGGTAGATGATCCGCTTCCAAGAGTCGGGTCACTTCCTTCTTTACTACGTCAAGGATTATAGGATTTAGCCGCTGTTCTGAGGGTTACCTGAAACTATAGGTCGATCTCGGACGAGATCTTCTGTACTGGTCGGAGATGACGTGTCCGGCTGGTGGGTGGCGGCCAGAGCTGTCGTGTCCGACTTGTTGGACTGGATGCGCTGCTGATCCTTCGTCACCGGAGGGTGGTGGTACCTGCAAGGGACTCCGATGCTTAAGTTAGCAAGGATATTGAGTAGGTTTTTAGTAGAATCAGAGTATGAGTTATACCTGGGTGCTTCAGTATATTTATAATAGTAGGAGATGACCTTTCTGGGGATAAGATAGTTATCTTATCTTATCTTATCTTATCTTTGAGTGAAGTCATCTTATCTTCAAGGGAACCGCCCTTATCTCTATAGGCTTGGGCTACCTTTAGATTTGGGTCGTGTTCCTCTATCTGGGCCCTTATTGGGCTTTCCTGGAAATTTAGCCGAGCTCTTTTGAGAAGAGGTCGGTCGCTTTGTTACTGAACATCCCGGGTCGGGTAGCTCGACCCAGGGTGTGAACAGTGCCCCTGCTCGAGCTCGGTCTTTTTCTTTTTTGAGATCGAGCCTTAGTCTTTAGGACTTCGATCCTTCTTGGGTGAAGCCGAACTCGAGCATTTGTCGACTTCTTTCTTTGTAGAATCTTCCTTTTTGAATATGGAACGTTTTTCTCCTCAAAGCGCGCCCTTTTGTATTAGCGCTCTGTTCTTGGGAACGGGCGAGGGTTTTAATACCCTTATTAATTTCTTTTTAATGCTCCGTTTCTCTTAGCTCTTTATTTTGAATTTTACATACAAAAAATGGTTTCTCTTCTTCGACTTTCTTTGTAACTTCCTCCTTTATTCTCTCGCCTTCTGTTTTTGCCCAAATTTTTGCATTGCAATGTCATTTGGTGATCTCTGGTTATTTTCTTTGAAAGGCGATTCTGTCTCTCCGTCTTCAATCTCTTTCGAAGCTTCCTCCTTAGTCCAGGTTTGGTTTTTCTTTATCTTGCCGTTCCTTTTCTTTCTTTTGTTTTGCCTTCGGTTCTTGGTAAAGTTTTGGTTTTTCTTGAATGCATGTTTGGAAAGCTTGAATCTTTTTGCATTGTCGTGCTTGCTTGTCGCTGTGCTGTATGTTTTTCTGGTTTTTTATGAACCTGTTTTACTTTGCCCAGAAGGTTGCTCCTTTTGATGACTTTCGCTATGTTGATGATTTCATTGATGATCCTTTGTAGAAAGTAACGATTTTTTCTAGTGGCTTGTTTATTTGGGGTGTTTATTTTCTGAAAAAGGCGATGTCTTTGATGACTTCTTGTTGATACTTTCATTGCTTGGTAGTTTCGTCTGCGGCTGTGAATTTTGGGAGGTAGTTATTTTGATGACTTTATTTGATTTGTAGCTCGTGGCTTTCTTCTCAAGGTGTTATCTTTCTGTTTAAGATGTGTAGAGGTGTAGACTTGTAGGTTTCCCTGAGTCCTTGTTCTATAAGTTGCCTCTAAAGGATGCCCCTGGATTTTTAGTGTGGGTCCTGGGGTTTCCTTTTGTTGCTTGTATTGCTCTGGTGTCATGCTTATCCGGGCTGTTCTGATATGGTTTTTTGACTTTATCCGAGATGTTTTGGGTTAGTAATCTATTTTCTTCTTTTCTTGCTGTAGGACTAGTTGACCTCATGTCTTCTCACAAGAACATTATTGAGACATCTTCCCAAGTCCCCGAGGGCATTGCTGATTGGGTGGATTCGATGGTTCTTTTGTGCGTTTCTTTGGTTGATTCCGAGTTTTGTCAGCAGCTTAGGCAGTTTCATAGGGTTTGTAGAAGTGGTAGTGAGGAAAAGAATTATGAGCTTGTACCCCCCATTCCTGAAGAGAGAGTTTGTTTCTCTACTCGAGTTGCTGGAGACCGTCATTTTTTCTATGCATATGATTACTTTTTTGGCCAGATGAATATCACCATTCCTTTTACTCCTTTTGAGACCAACCTGTTGTTGTCTTGCAATGTAGCTCCATCCCAACTTCACCCCAATTCTTGGGGTTTTATAAAGATCTTTCGATTGCTGTGTCGCGAGTTTTGACGTCCCTGCTTCGCAATCCCTTTTTTTTATTTGTTTGTCTTGAGAAAACCCGGGGTAGTGAATAAAAAGGCTGCCTGGGTTTCTTTCTGAGCTTCGCAAGGGAAGAAAGTTTTTTCCATGTATGACGAGTCGTTTCGTGATTTTAAGAACTATTTCTTCAAGGTCCGAGCTGTTGAAGAGGCTCGTCCCTTTTTTCTGGATGAGAATGATGAGCCCACTTTTCCTTTAGAGTGGCAAAAGAACGTTGTTGTGTCGAGGTATTCCTGGGAGATGTTGGACGAGGTCGAGCAGGCCTTTGTGACTGTGTTGGAGGAGAATTGGGGGGAGCCTCCCTATCTTGATACCAAGAACTTCTTAGGGGACCCCTCACTCCTTCGAGATGAGCTGGGTAGTGTTCAATTTTGGTCTTTCTTGTTTTGTTGAGTTTATTTCTTTACGAGCTCTTTTTTTTATTTGTAACTTAGTTTCCTGCTGTGATGTTTTGTTTGCAGAGATGATTAAGAACAAGGAATCCATGAAGGCCTTTAAAAGGGCAAGAAAGGCTACTGCAGCTCAAAATGTCTCAGCTAAGGCGGCCGGTGAGGGATCATCTCAGGTTCAGTCGAAGCCGGCCATACCGACTTCGCCGAGGGTGAGGAAGGTAATCCCTGCTCCCCGGGTTCGTTTGGCTGATCCTCCTCAAGTTTCTGTTGCTACTTCTAGTGCTCCTCCAAACAAAAAAACAAAGAACAAATGAGCCTTTCAACCTTGATGCCCCTGACTTTGATGCGGTTGAGTTCGTCAATCAGCAGATTGTCCCTACGGTACCATTCCTACCGACGATGTTTCTCTCCTTCGCCACTTGGATTTTATTACTCGGAGTAGTGTCAAGATGGTGCATATGGGAGCTGCCTTGTACCGAACTGCCCAAGACCTCCCTCTTCATGCTACCAAAGCTTTTATGGAAGAGGCTAAGCAAGAGTTCGATCGTATGAAAGGTTTAAAGGAGGAGCTCTAAGTGAAAGTGACCAAACTGGAGAAGGAGTTGGAGATCGAAAAGGTTAGTTCTGTTGCCTTGGCGGCTTCTATTAGGTTGGCTGAGGATACCGCCTTGAGGCACAAGGATAGCTATGTTACGGCCTATAGGGAAGTGATGCGTCTCAGGGAGGAGTTGGAGTCTGCCCGGGTTGATTATGCTGAGCTCCAGGATCACCTCGTAGGCAGCGTAACTGCTGCTTATGAGAACCTGAATGAGCAAGTTCGAGTTCTTGCTCCCGAGGTCGACCTTACTCTCTTCAGTCTGGACAATGTTGTAAAGGATGGCAAGATTGTCCCTGACGACCCTGATGACGACGATGTTGAACCTCCCCCTGTGCTTGCTGCCAAAGCCTCCGAAGTGCCGACTTCTTCTGCTCCTTCAGCTGAGGTTGATCTTCCCGTGTCAGATCCTGACTGTCAAATATTGAATCGGGATGATGAGACTGTGGATGCTGTGCCTATCCAGACTCGCCCTCCTTCACCTCGTGCTGCCGAGAAGCCTTCGGATCTTTCCTGATTGTGTTAATGCTTTGTGTAGATAGCCCGTCTTGTGGGCTTTTTTAAACTCTTTATTTTGTAAATGATGTTTGCTGACTATTGACACTCTTTTAGTTGCTTGTTTAGCAACTTTATTTTGAAAAACAAAATAGCTTCCAAGTTCTTGGGGCTGATTTGGGTAGCCTCTTGAGCTTGTTCTAATTATAACTCTATCATGTCGGTCTGCACTCGACTTGGCACCTTTCTAGGTTTTGTGAATGCTGGAACCTTTCGTTGTCTGACTTCTTTGGATAGGCTTGATTCCTTTACCTTATATAACACTTAAGGTCTTTTGGGAGGCCGGTTTCGTCGTGTTGGTTTCGTCCGAGTTGTTGTTAGTGATCCTCTTTGGACTTTGTTTAGATCTTTTTTAGGGATTACTTTTGTGATCTCCTGTTTTGGGCCGACTTCGTCATGTCGGGCTCTTTTAAGTTGTTTTGTAATCCTCTTTCTTGGACCTTGTTCAGGCCTCTTTCAGGGATTATCTTTTTGTGTTTTTCGGGCTGACTTCGTCATGTCAGGCCCTTCTAAGTTATTTTTGTAATCCTCTTTCTTGGACCTTGTTTAGGTCTCTTTTAGGGATTACCTTTATAACTTTCGCGTTTTTGGGCCGACTTTGTCATGTCGGGCCCTTCTAAGTTATTTTTGTAATCCTCTTTCTTGGACCTTGTTTAGGTCTCTTTCAGGGATTACTTTTATAACTTTTGTGTTTTTGGGGCCGACTTTGTCATGCCGGGCCCTTCTAAGTTATTTTTGTAATCATATTTCTTGGACCTTGTTTAGGTCTCTTTCAGGGATTACTTTTATAACTTTCGTGTTTTTGGGGCCGACTTTGTCATGTCGGGCCCTTCTAAGTTATTTTTGTAATCCTCTTTCTTGGACCTTGTGCAGGTCTCTTTCAGGGATTACTTCTATAACTTTATGTTTTGGGCCGACTTCATCATGTCGGGCCCTTCTAAGTTATTTTTGTAATCCTCTTTCTTGGACCTTGTTCAGGTCTCTTTCAGGGATTACTTTTATAACTTTATGTTTTGGGCCGACTTCGTTATGTCGAGCCCTTCTAAGTTATAGTAATCCTCTTTTATAGGGTTGGCCAGACCTCTTTCCAGGGTTTACTTATAACTTTGGTCGACTTGGTCCAACTTCTTAGTGTCGGCCAGTCTTTAAGTTATTATTTAGCAATCCATCTTATCAAGACCTCGTCAGGTCCTTTCTTCGGATCACTTTCGATAACTTCTTGCATTATTCTGTTTTCATCTTTGCCGATTTGTAGAAGGTGGGTTCAATCCTTGTTTAGTCGACCTTTAGATGAATTTGGTTTTCATCTCTGTTGGTCTTTATCGTGATCGTGTAGTGAATTTGTTTTTCACTTTCTGTCGATCTGTTGCTTTATAATCGGGTGATGAATGTTTCAGATTAATGCGTCTTGAAAACTTGTAGAACATCTAATATATTTTATTTAAAAGAAAATGCAAATATGTACATGCGGAATTTTTATCCTTTTAAGTCGGATAATTCGTGGATCTTAACTTGGTGCCTCATTAAAAAATCTTTTCAGGAAAAAGAGTGCATCCTATGCTGAGATCCTTTACCATCCTAGCTATAGTACCTTCTTAGGTTGCAGGCGTGCCACGATCTGGGAAGCTCTCGCCCCTCGAGTTCGGACAGTCTGTAGTAGCCCTTCCCAAGTACTTCTATGACTCGGTAGGGTCCTTTCCAATTTGCTGCCAACTTTCCTTCTCCAGGTCGAGTTGTTCCGATATCATTTCGGATTAGGATGAGATCATTATTAGCGAAACCTCGTGGCACTACCTTTTGATTATATCTGGAAGCCATTCGACGTTTTAGTACTTCTTCCCTGATCCGAGCTCTCTCTTGGATTTCTGGAAGTAGGTCGAGCTCTTTCCTTTATAGTTGGGAGTTGGCCTCTTCATTGTAATGGACCACTCTAGGCAACCCTTCTTCGATCTCTACTAGGATCATTGCCTCCATTCCGTAAGCTAACCAGAAGGGTGATTTCTTTGTGGTAGAATGTTGCGTTGTTCGATATGCCCATAGGACTTGTGGGAGCTCTTCAGCCCAGGCTCCCTTTGCGTCCTGTAATCTTCGTTTTAGCCCAGCCAATATCACTTTGTTGGCGACTTCAGCTTGTCTGTTGGCTTGAGGATGTTCTACGGAAGTAAATTGGTGTTTTATATTCAAGTCGGCCACTAACTTTCTGAAGCCTGCATCTGTGAATTGGGTGCCATTATCTGTGGTGATGGAGTATGGGACCCCGAACCTTGTGACAATGTTTCTATATAGGAATTTTCGACTTCTTTGAGCAGTGGCATTAGCTAGGGGTTCTGCCTCGATCCACTTTGTAAAGTAGTCTACCCCTACTATGAGGAATTTAACTTGTCCCGATCCCTGAGGGAAGGGTCCGAGAAGGTCGAGTCCCCATTTTGCAAATGGCCATGGTAAGGTCACGCTGATGAGTTCCTCTGGCGGGGCGATGTGAAAGTTGGCATGTTTCTGGCATGGTAAACATGTCTTTACAAACTCTGTGGCCTCCTTTTGTAGAGTTGGCCAATAAAATCCTGCCCGGAGTACTTTTTTGGTAAGTGCTTGTGCTCCGAGATGGTTGCCACAAATGCCACTGTGTATTTCTTCTAAAACTTCCTTTGTATTGGAAGTCGGCACACATTTTAACAATGGTATTGAAATCCCTCTTTTGTATAGAGTATTATTTATGATAGTGTAGTGTTGTGCCTCCCGCTTTAACCTCTTTGCCTCCTTTTCATTTGTGGGGAGTGTTTCTGTTTTGAGGTAGTTAATTATGAGGGTCATCCATCCTTGATCCTGACCTGTTATGGCTAGGACTTTTTTCTTCTTCCGAGATGGACGGACTCTGCAGTATTTCTTGGATGAGGCTCCTATTGTTGTCCCCTGGTTTGGTGTAGGCTAGCTTTGAGAGTACGTCAGCTCACACATTCTGTTCGCGGGGTATGTGGTGGATCTCATATTCCCGGAGTTGTCCAAGTTGTTCCCTGGTTTTACCCAGGTACTTTTTCATAGTGGGATCCTTAGCTTGGTAGCTCCCTGTTATTTGTGAAGTGACCACCTGTGAGTCGCTGAAGATAATGAGCCTTTGAGCTCCGACCTCTTTAGCCAGCTTCAAACCAGCTAGTAGTGCTTCATATTCTGCTTGGTTGTTTGAGGCAGGGAACCCAAATTTGAGGGAAAGTTCAATTTGGGTTCCTTGGTTGCTTTCAATTATCACACTTGCGCCGCTTCCAGTTTTATTTGAGGAACCGTCCACGTAGAGATTCTATTCTGTGGGGGTTTCCGAAGTGTCTGTAAATTCTGCAATGAAGTCGGCTAAGTATTGTGATTTGATGGCTGTCCGAGCTTTGTATTGAAGGTCGAACTCATACAATTCGATTGCCCATTGCAAGATTCTGCATGCTAGGTCTGTTTTCTACAATATCCCTTTTATGGGCTGGTTGGTCCGAACCTTAATAGTGTGAGCTTGGAAGTACGGGCGAAGTCGTCGAGATGTTAGTATGAGAGCATAGGCAAATTTCTCTATTTTTTGGTAGTTCAGCTCGGACCCTTGTAGTGCTTTACTGATGAAGTATACAGGTTGTTGCCCCTTGTCGTCCTCTCGGACTAGTGCTGAGGCTACTGCCCGACTTCCTACTGCGAGGTACAATATGAGTGGCTCTCCCTCTCGTGGTCGAGTTAGGATAGGCGGTTGCCCCAGGAATCTTTTAAAATCTTGGAAGGCTTGCTCGCACTCCGTTGTCCATTCAAACTTCTTTCCCTTTCTTAGAGTGGCGTAGAAGGGGAGAGACCTTATTGCTGATCCCGCTAGAAATCTGGACAAGGCTGCCAACCTCCCATTGAGTTGTTGTACCTCTTTGACACAAGTTGGGCTCTTCATGTCGAGTATGGCCTGACATTTATCCGGATTTGCCTTGATTTCTCTTTGTGTGAGCATAAAACCCAAGAATTTGCCAGCTTCTACTGCAAAGGTACATTTTGCAGGATTGAGTCGTATGCCATGCTTTCTTATAGTGTTGAACACTTGGGCCAGGTCGGACAATAATGTCTCTTCGTTTTGTGTCTTTATTAACATGTCGTCCACATAGACCTCCATGATCTTTCCGATATGATCTGAAAAGACTTTATTCATTAACTTTTGATAAGTAGCTCCTGCGTTTTTAAGACCAAAAGGCATTACGATGTAGCAATAGTTTGCTTTTGGTGTTAGAAACGAGGTGTTTTCTTGATCAGGTGGATACATTGGGATTTGATTGTATCCGGAATATGCATCCATAAATGAGAGGTATTTATATCCGGATGAGGCATCCACCAGAGCGTCGATACTTGGGAGTAGATAAGGATCTTTTGAGCAGGCTTTGTTGAGATTAGTGTAGTCAGTGCACATTCGCCACTTCCCATTTGACTTTTTCACCAAGACGACGTTAGCTAGCCATAGTGGGTACTTGACTTCTGATGAATCCTGCCTCCAGTAGGGCTTGTACCTGCTCTTCCACAGCTTGGGATCGTTCTGGCCCAAGTTTTCTTCGTTTCTACTGTACTGGCCGAGATCCTGGGTAGACCGCCAATTTGTGGCACATTAGTTTGGGGTCTATACCTGGTATGTCTGCAGCTTTCCATGCAAAGAGATTGACGTTATCTCGTAAGAACAGTACAAGTGATTCTTTTATGTCTCCTCTTAGAATCGTTCCAATATTGGTTGTTTTGTCCGGGATGTCTCCGATCTGGACTTTCTCTACTTCACCTTCAGGTTGTGGACGGAGTTCTTCTCGCCTCTGAACTCCACCAAGTTCAATTGTGTGGAATTATTCTCCTCTGCCTCTGAGGTTTAGACTTTCATTGTAACAACAGTGCGCCATCTTTCGATCTGCTTTTATTGTAGCTATCCCTTCTGCAGTTGGGAATTTCATGCATAGATGTGGAGTTGAGACTATTGCGCCGAGTTGATTTAATGTTGTCCGACCTATTAAGGCATTATAGGCTGAACTCACGTCGACCACGATGTAGTCTATTTTGAGTGTTTTGGATTGATTTCCTTTTCTGAAGGTTGTGTGTAGTGGGATGTATCCCAGTGGTTGCACTGGGGTGTCTCCCAGTCCGAACAAGCTGTTTGGATACGCTCTAAGCTCTTTTAATTCTAAGCCGAGCTTGTTGAAGGCAGTTTTGAACAAGATGTCGGCAGAGCTCCCTTGGTCTATCAGTGTGCGGTGAAGATTTGCATTTGCCAGTATAATGGGGATGACCATGGGATCGTCATGTCTCGAGATGACACCTGATGCATCTTCTTTGGTAAACGTAATTGTCAGGATGTCGGGTGCTTCCTCCTTTCCCTCGACATGATATACTTCTTTGAGATATCTTTTGCGAGATGATTTGGAGATTCCCCCTCCTACAAATCCCGTGTATCATATGGACATGTCTTTCTGGTGTACGAGGTGATTGCTCGGTTCGTCCAACATCCTCATCCCTTCTCCTTTTTCTTTGCTCATCATCCCGGGTGGCCAGATACCGATCTAGTTTTCCCTCTCTTACTAATTTTTCTATGACATTTTTTAAGTCAAAACATTCGTTGGTGGAATGCCCACGGACTCGATAGTATTCACAATATTCGGTCCGATTTCCCCCTCCTTTTTTGCCTTTGTGTGGTCGAGCTGGTGGTATTTTTTCTATGTGGCAGACTTCTTTGTAGATATCCACAAGGGATACCCAAAGAGGGGTATAATTATGATATTTTTTAAATTTTCCCCATGTCGATATTCCTTCTTTTTGGACTCTTTATCCTTGTCCCGGAGGGGGGGGATAGGTGAATCCGAATTTTGAGGTCTCTCCTAGTCGAGAATTTTCCTCCATGTTGATGTATTTCTCCGCTCGTTCTTGCACTTCATTCAGAGATGTGGGGTATTTCTTCGATATGGATTGACTAAAAGGTCCCTCTCGTAGGCCATTGATGAGGCCCATGATGGCGGCCTTTGTTGGTAGGCTTTGTATGTCTAGACATGTTTTATTGAATCTTTCCATGTAGTTGCGAAGACTTTCCCGATCTCCTTACTTGATTCCTAATAGACTGGGGGCATGCTTGGCCTTATCTTTTTGGATAGAGAATCTGAACAGGAACTTTTTGGCTAAGTCGTCAAAGCTTGAGATGGACCTCGGAGGTAAATTGTCGAACCATCTAATTGCTGTCTTTGTAAGAGTTGTTGGAAATGCTTTACAGCGAACTGCATCTAAGGCGTCGGTATCTTTTAGTGTAGTGTCCGCATTTTTGTGCGGTGTTCTATCTTCTAGATCTGAATCGTGGTCGTTGTCATGGTCGTCCGCCATGGTGATGGGATGACTTCTAGGTCCCCGGCAACGGCGCCAATGTTCTGACGGTTACCTGAAACTGTAGGTCGATCTCGGACGAGATCTTCTGTACTGGTCGGAGATGACGTGTCCGGCTGGTGGATGGCGGCCGGAGCTGTCGTGTTCGACTTGTTGGACTGGATGCGCTGCTGATCCTTCGTCACCGGAGGGTGGTGGTTCCTGCAAGAGATTCCGATGCTTAAGTTAGCAAGGGTATTGAGCAGGTTTTTAGTAGAATCAGAGTATGAGTTATACCTGGGTGCTTCAGTGTATTTATAATAGTAGGAGATGACCTTTCTGGGGATAAGATAGTTATCTTATCTTATCTTATCTTTGAGTGAAGTCATCTTATCTTCAAGGGAACCGTCCTTATCTCTATAGGCTTGGGCTACCTTTGGATTTGGGTCGTGTTCCTCTATCTGGGCCCTTATTGGGCTTTCCTGGCAATTTAGCCGAGCTCTTTTGAGAAGAGGTCGGGTAGTCTGACCTGAAGAGGTCGGTTGCTTTGTTATTGAACATCCCGGGTCGGGTAGCTCGACCCAGGATGTGAACAGCCACCTTTGCGGTTGTCGGACCGGCTTGGTGCCTTCTTCTAAGAAAATCCGATGGTGGCACACCCGAGGGCTTATCCCCACGATGTCACTTAAGCTCCATCCGATTGCCTTCTTATACTTCTGGATAACTTCAAGGAGTTGCTGCTCTTCTTGATTGGAGAGGTCGGTTGCCATTATCACCGAAAATTTACGTTCCTCATCAAGGAACGCATACTTAACATGGGGTGGTAATGATTTCAAATCATCCCTTGCCACTTGGTGGGGTAACTTTTCCTCTTGATTGTGGAGACTTGGAGGGCTACTTTCATCTTCTTCCTCTTCAAGGTTCCCCACTTGGAAGATCACATCATCACTTAGACCTTTTTGAAACTCATAGTGGCTATCTTCTTGAAGTCCGTCTTGTCTCCCTTTTTCAATAGATTTCTCACCCACATTAGTAGATTTCTCCTTCGGAAGAGTGGGTTGAGGGTTTACCTTACTAGGCGGCTCATTCCCTTTCGGAGTTATAGCATCAATGCTAGGGGCAAGGTTACTAGAGGTGGAGTGAGAGGGTGCTAATCGTGACAAAGCTTCGGCAAGAGTGGCCATGCAATTCTCTTGCTTCCTTTGAAATTATCTTTGCTCTTGGATGATGACTTGAAGGCTAGGCTTTCCATAAGGGAAGTTAGATGGGGTGGAATGGTAGATGGGCGAAGATGGGCTAGCGTTAAACCAGCCAAGAGGGCTTCATACTCAGCTTGATTATTGGGGATCGAGAATTCGTATTAAATTGACTGTTAGATGAAAATTCCATTCTTGTTCTCCCATATCACTCTTAATCCATCAGAGCTGACGTTTGACGATCCGTCGATGTGCAACTTCCATGGCTCGGGTGTTTCTGCCCTAGGGGTCATCTCAGTGATGAAATCTGCCTTCGCTTGAACTTTGATCGCGTTTCTGAGATCATGCTATATTTCGTATTGGGATAGTTCTACTGACCAGGCGAGCATTTGTCCTGCCAAGTTTGGCCTTTTAAAGTACTTGTCTGATGGCCTGGTTTGTTCAAAATGCAATGGGGTGGCTCTGAAAGTTCAGACAGAGACATCGGGAAGCCATTAGCAGAAGGTAGGCAAGTTTTTCAAGTCGGGTTGTGTTTTGGCATTCTGGAACACATTGCTTATGAAGTATATTGGTTGTTGAGTCTTTTATTCGTCTTACGAATCAATGCTACGGCCAGAGCCTCTTTCATTATGGATAGGTAGAGGTACAACATTTCCCCCTCCTTTTTTGCCTTTGTGTGGTCGAGCTGGTGGTATTTTTTCTGTGTGGCAGACTTCTTTGTAGATATCCACAAGGGATACCCAAAGAGGGGGTATAATTATGATATTTTTTAATTTTTTCCCATGTCTATCTTCCTTCTTTTTGGACTCTTTATCCTTGTCCCGGGGGGAGGGGGGGATAGGTGAATCCGAATTTTGAGGTCTCTCCTAGTCGAGAATTTTCCTCCATGTTGATGTATTTCTCCGCTCGTTCTTGCACTTCATTCAGAGATGTGGGGTATTTCTTCGATATGGATTGACTAAAAGGTCCCTCTCGTAGGCCATTGATGAGGCCCATGATGGCGGCCTTTGTTGGTAGGCTTTGTATGTCTAGACATGTTTTATTGAATCTTTCCATGTAGTTGCGAAGACTTTCCCGATCTCCTTACTTGATTCCTAATAGACTGGGGGCATGCTTGGCCTTATCTTTTTGGATAGAGAATCTGAACAGGAACTTTTTGGCTAAGTCCTCAAAGCTTGAGATGGATCTCGGAGGTAAATTGTCGAACCATCTAATTGCTGTCTTTGTAAGAGTTGTTGGAAATGCTTTACAGCGAACTGCATCTAAGGCGTCGGTGAGGTACATTCTACTTCTGAAATTGCTGAGGTAATGGTTGGGATCTGTAGTGCCATCGTACAAAGCCATATCCGGAAGTTTGAAGTCCTTAGGGATTTTAGTCTTCATGATCTCCCTAGTGAATGGATCTTGATCCTTGCGAGAGTTGTCCTCAGGAGTGGACCGAGTAGCTTTGGTTTTGAGATCGGCTTCGAGTTTTAGAAGTTTATCTTCTAACTCTCGGCGTCGCTTTACCTCTTTTTGTAGATCCTTCCCAACTTCTCGTTGATGTTGGCTTTTTTTTTTCAAGTTGCTTTAAATGGTCTTGAAGCGCTTCTAATACTCCCGAATTTGATGAGTTTTTGTCCCTGTTAGATTCCGGGGTATCTTTTAGTGTAGTGTCAGCATTTTTGTGCGGTGTTCTATCTTCTAGATCTGAATCGTGGTCGTTGTCATGGTCGTCCGCCATGGTGATGGGATGACTTCTAGGTCCCCGGCAACGGCGCCAATGTTCTGACGGTTACCTGAAACTGTAGGTCGATCTCGGACGAGATCTTCTGTACTGGTCGGAGATGACGTGTCCGGCTGGTGGGTGGCGGCCGGAGCTGTCGTGTTCGACTTGTTGGACTGGATGCGCTGCTGATCCTTCGTCACCAGAGGGTGGTGGTACCTGCAAGAGATTCCGATGCTTAAGTTAGCAAGGGTATTGAGCAGGTTTTTAGTAGAATCAGAGTATGAGTTATACCTGGGTGCTTCAGTGTATTTATAATAGTAGGAGATGACCTTTCTGGGGATAAGATAGTTATCTTATCTTATCTTATCTTTGAGTGAAGTCATCTTATCTTCAAGGGAACCGTCCTTATCTCTATAGGCTTGGGCTACCTTTGGATTTGGGTCGTGTTCCTCTATCTGGGCCCTTATTGGGCTTTCCTGGCAATTTAGCCGAGCTCTTTTGAGAAGAGGTCGGGTAGTCTGACTTGAAGAGGTCGGTTGCTTTGTTATTGAACATCCCGGGTCGGGTAGCTCGACCCAGGGTGTGAACAGCCACCTTTGCGGTTGTCGGACCGGCTTGGTGCCTTCTTCCAAGAAAATCCGATGGAGGCACACCCGAGGGCTTATCCCCACGATGTCACTTAAGCTCCATCCGATTGCCTTCTTATACTTCTGGATAACTTCAAGGTGTTGCTGCTCTTCTTGATTGGAGAGGTCGGTTGCCATTATCACCGAAAATTTACGTTCCTCATCAAGGAACGCATACTTAACATGGGGTGGTAATGATTTCAAATCATCCCTTGCCACTTGGTGGGGTAACTTGTCCTCTTGATTGTGGAGACTTGGAGGGCTACTTTCATCTTCTTCCTCTTCAAGGTTCCCCACTTGGAAGATCACATCATCACTTAGACCTTTTTGAAGCTCATAGTGGCTATCTTCTTCAAGTCCGTCTTGTCTCCCTTTTTCAATAGATTTTTCACCCACATTAGTAGATTCCTCCTTCGGAAGAGTGGGTTGAGGGTTTACCTTACTAGGCGGCTCATTCCCTTTCGGAGTTATAGCATCAATGCTAGGGGCAAAGTTACTAGAGGTGGAGTGAGAGGGTGATAATCGTGACAAAGCTTCGGCAAGAGTGGCCATGCAATTCTCTTGCTTCCTTTGAAATTACCTTTGCTCTTGGATGATGACTTGAAGGCTAGGCTTTCCATAAGGGAAGTTAGACGGGGTGGAATGGTAGATAGGCGAAGATGGGATTGGTGGTGAAAAAGGTATAGTGGTTTGGAAGTATGATGGTTGTATCTCATGTCGAGGGTGTGGAGCATGAGCATGTGGGTGGCCGAAATTGTAGTGAGGACGTGTTCCACTAGGTGTGAGAGGTTGATAGAAATTGGGGTCGTAGGGCCCTTGCAACGGTCCTTGTTGCCAAGAGTTGACGGCTTGTGACCCTTCCTCAAATTGACATCTCATACCTTGATGTGAACCAACGTCGGAATTGCCACCCCCTACAACATGATAACAACTAGAATCCAAGCCAAAAAGGTGATAATTCATGATGAATAGGAAAAGAAAACAAAATGCAACGATATCAACAAAAGCTATGAACAAATGAGTATATATGCTCTAATTATATCTACTAGTTTAGGCCTAAACAAGCAAAAAGTGTTAGTTGCTATCAATACTAGGATAGAGGTACCTCTTACTAATTAGTGCCAAGTAGCAAACCAAAATCAAGTATTCACAATATTCACATATTTACAACAACCAAAAATTGTAGCACTCATTGCAACGACGCCAAAATTTGATGTAAGAGGGAGGTTCAATTTGCATGTGGGTTAAGAACTCGGTTATCCAAAGGAAACGGATTTAACGTTGTAAGTATGTCCTAACCCGACGAATTGACCCTTCGAATCAAATTGGAAATTCACAAGATATGTCACAAGCAAAACCAAATTAAAATCGAGAGTATTAGACTCCCGAGTCGTCTCCCTAGGAGCACTTTAGAACAATGAGTGTGCAATTCCGGTAGTGATCAACGGATTGTAAATGAAGAAATGAACATATAAAGCAATAAAAGAACATGCAAAATTGTAATGATTGAACGCATTAAGAAATTAAAGAACCGACTATGTAATATAAACAAGTAAATTATGAAAGAAATCAACATATAAAGGTATAAAAGATTGAAAGCATAAAGAAAAAGAGTCTTGGCTTGGAGTGAGCTAAGGGTCCTTTCCTTGTTGGAACCACAACTATGACAATTATGATGGATTAGTCTCACTTGATCAACCCTCACATCGGAAGGTAAGTTAAATGAGCATAAGTGTACTTAACCCACAAATCCTAACTTGCTTGCTAATTACCTTAGCAACAAATTAGCGTTAGTGGGAACAAGGACAATTAACAACCCAAGAATTGAAATTAAATGTTGGACATTTCAACTCTAGGAACCCAATTGCTCACTTTCCCCAAGCCAAGAACAAAAAATTTAGCTTAAAACCATGTTTGACATTTTGTCAAACACTTGGTGGGCAAAAAGCTTAAACATGAGGAAAATGAGTAAAGACCTAAAACTAAAGCAACAATTGATCTCAATCAACAAAGATAACACAAGAGAGCATATAATCAACATCCAACATCAAATTCATCAACAAGAAATTGAAATTGTAAGAGAAAATCAAGATTGAACTATAACTTGAATTAGAAGAAAGAGCAATGACAATGTAACTATAAAGAGTAATAACAAGAAATTACTTACAATGAGAGCTTGCAAAATCCAAGATCAAAAATGGAAATTGCACTTGAATGTAAAACCCTAATATAAACCCTAATAGAGATGATGAAAAACTTAGAGAAAAACTAAAACTAAGACTTCCTACCACTACTCCTAAACTATACTAAAATGATATGGTATCTTATGGCTTCATTCTCCCCTCTAATATGAGCTAGAAGACTTCATAAATGGGCCTCCAAAGCCATCAAATCATGAGGCACGTGCTATTTTAATGAAGTCATGTGCGGATACCTGTGCGGACGCACAGGCTGGTGCGTCCGCACACATCGCGAGAAATCCAGGCCTGTGCGGACGCACAGGAAGGTGTGCACACGCACACTACGCGATGCATGGATGGACGCACGACGTGCTCGTTGCACTCCACGCGCTCTGCTTGGAAGGCTGTGCGTACGCACAGGTAGCTGTGCGCACGCACACATCTCTGAGCTCACTCCATTGATTTCTCTTGCTTCCTCCACTTTGCATGCTCTTCTTCCATTTTCTCCAATCTATTCCTACCTTATACACCTGAATGCACTTCACCAACAACATCAAGGCATCGAATGGAAGGCAAATAGAATAAAATAGATTAAATTAAGTATAAAAGAGCATATTTTCATGATCAAGCACAAATTGGGAGGAGAGACCAAAAGCATGCTATTCAAGGGAATAAGTGTGAGTTTATGTGATGAAAATCCATTCAATTCTAACCAAAAATCATCATCAAATATGGATTCATCATATACTTATAAATCAGAATCTGAATAAAATACCTAAACACGTGCCAAATCAAAAGAACGTTTTTTTCTTCCCTAACGAACCTTTTTGTTTAAAGTCAAATATGACTCAGGAGCAATTCCCACAAAATCAGGCTAACATCCTCAACGGTTCTACAAATACTAATAACCTCCTATAGCACAACAACTTTATAAATACAAAACTCTTACTACATAAAAGGTACGCTATTTACTCTGAATTATAATATACTCATCTCACTCTCTTTCTGATTTAAACGTTGGAGTGCCTTTGCAGGTATCCATCGCCGCCTTTCTTAGGAAGCCGATGTATATCTCATCCAACTTAAGCGGGAGTGAATTTAACTTGGACCAGATGAGCTATACCTCTCCTGAGACTTACTACGCAGGAACACTATCTAAATGATCTAATGTAAGAATTGAAACTCTAAACTCAATACATTATTTTGACATCTTCTACCACTTCAAATCCATGAAAGACTACTATGGTATCTATCTGAGCTACATATCATAACATCTTATTACATTTCCATATATCATGCTGGCAAACTTTCATAAGAAGCTTTTCAAAAACAAAAATTTTGCAATTTACTTTTACTTTACCAATCACACTTTACAATGATTTATAGTTCGACTTAGATTAAACTTCAGCAGTTACATATCATCTCTGAGTTAACTTTAACTAATGACTTTATAGTATTGAACTTCTCCATACTATATATATTTGGCATAGAATATTATAAGCTCAGACTTATAAACTCTATAATTCAATTTTTTAAATATGTTATAATTCACCAATTTTTTTAGAACTGAATTTTGTTCTAATAGTAATAAATTCATCATCTTAAAGAACAGAAATATCTACAGACAATGAAAATATAGGAAAAAAATTCAATCGTCCTATATGTTGCAAGCTACTAACTTGTTTCAAATGTAACACAAATTCTAGATGGCGTAATTATTCAAATTTGATGGTAATTATAACTTTGTTACTAACTAAAATAGTCACTTACATATAATCCTAAAGCATAATACAACAATATCAAAGATTTCAAAAGATCCACCTATCCACAGGTAACCTTATATTAAAGAGTTGCAAATAAATGACACATGTAGGCACTACTTTAACAATTTGAACTTGTTATAAGCAAGAAATATAATTAACAAATATTTCTTATTAATAATCTATTGTTCTAAATAAAAATTAAATCCACGTATCCGAGATTGCATACTTAGGAAATTCCAATAAATGTATAGTTTCAGGATCTAGAACATGCATAAAAGATATCACACTAAAGAAATATTGAATTGCCACTAGATTTAACTTGCACCTCTGTGGTGCATGCTGATGCATGAGGATCTTTAGTTATTTTTAGTAATTATTTTTTTGAATAAAGTTAGTGATTTCCTTTTTTTTGTTAAGATTTTCATGCTTTTAATCAATGTTTCTTGGAATTGCTTTGAGCTTTGGTATGTGTAGGAATGTGTTGAAAATAATCAAGAACAAGGATGAAAAAAAGCAAGTAAGAGAAGCACTAGAAGCAAGGAGAAGAAGAGGCAGAAGAAGGAGAGTCAAACAGAGAGCTCTCTAGACCAAACAGAGAGCTCCCTGGAGAAGAAATCCCCAAAGAAAGCCATGCGTACAATATGGGAGCCCATGCGTTGCACTTGAAGCTCAAACAGAGGCCAATTGTGCCAAATCAAACAATGCGTGCAACGTGGAAGCCCATGCATTGCACTTGAAGCACATGCCAAAAGCCCTTTTGACCTCTTCATACTCCAATAAGCATAACTTGAGCAAGAGAGAAATGACGCGGTTTTAGTGGCGTTAGAAAGCTGGCATCCATAGCTTTCCAACGATATATAACAGTTTATAGTGGATATGCGTCTAAGGTAGCCACACTCAAGCCACAAAAAGCACTCCAGGGTTGCCATGAATTCATGCGTGTAATGCATGGAACTTCATGTGTAACGCATGAATTAAACCCCTTTTGACCTCTTTGCAATCCAACAAGCATAACTAGGGCTAGAAAAGTCCAAATGAAGCGGTTTTAGTGGCTTTAGAAAGCTGACATCTAGAGCTTTCCAACGATATATAATAATCTATAGTAGACATGTGTCTAAGGCAGCCACAAAAAGCACTCCAGGACTGCCATGAATTCATGCATGTAACGCATGAAACTTCACGTGTAACGCATGAATTAAACCCCTTTTTACCTCTATGCACTCCAACAAGCATAACTTGAGCTAGAGAAGTCCAAATGAAGCGGTTTCAGCGGCGTTAGAAAGCTGACATTCAGTGCTTTCTAATGATATATAATAGTTTATAGTAGACATGCGTCTTAGGCAGCCACACTCAAGCCACAAAATGCACTACCAAGAACCATGCGTTGCACGTGGGATTTGGTGCGTGCAACATGAAGAAGCAAACAGAGACCAATTGTGCCTTATTTCCATGCATGCAATGTGGAGGATGGTGCATTGTACTTGGGATCAAAACAGAGGCCAATTGCTCCAAGAAAGTGCCATGCGTTGTACGTGGGAGGCTATGCGTACAACGCACCAAATAGGCCACTCCCAGGGCCTTCAATTCTTCACTAATCCTCCATTAATCCTTTAATTCTTTGAGCACTTAATTAGATAATCCAAAGTTAAGTTTCAAGCCCATGATTTCAACTAAGCAAGGCACCAATTTTTGAATTTCAAATACAAGGACGATCACTAATTAATTAAGAGTTGTTAGAAAAGATTTTGATTTTGTTTTTATTTAGTTTGAGTTTGATTTGTATGTTTAGTTTTAGGTTTTAATAAGTCTGAGGTCTTTTGGTGCGCAGAATTACACTTCGCACAACTGAACCAGTAAGTGCACTAGGTCATCCAAGTAATACCTGAGTGAGTCAGGGCAGGGGTAAGCTAGATGAAATATTATAGGGGGGCCAAAAATATTTACACAATAAAATAAGACTAAAATAAAATTTTAAAGGGGGTTAAACTGAAATTTACATATAATTTACATGTAAAAAATTAAAATTAGGGGGGCATTGCCCCTTTTTTTTATATGTAACTCCGCCCCTGAGTCAGGGTCGATCCCACGAGGATTGTTGACTTAAATCAAGTAGTGGTTATTTTATAGATCTTAGTCAAGCAGATAGAAAAGTTTTTTGTTTGTTTAAAGTGCATAAAAGTAAAATAGAGATAGCGTTACTCAATTGAAGGTGAATGCAATGATAAGAAGATGGTTAAGGCTTCAGAGATACTTTGTTCTTCTGGATTAATTCGGTCTCACTATCTATGTCAACTGTGAATAATTTCTTCTATGGCAGGTTGTATATGATCAACGTCTTTCTTGAGAGGTCACCGATTCTCCTCCAGGCTGAACACCAGGGTTAGTGCGCATCCAGTCCGATTGAGGGTGAAGCTCCTACAGTCCATTCCCCTTGATGATCCTACTCAAAATACCACCGACAAGGTCGAATCTTTCGGATCAGAGAATGCTACGCCTTTGGTTCTAGCCTTTACCACAAAGACCCTAATCTCCCCATACCTTGGCTGAACTGGTGTCTCGAGTAGTCCCCAACGAAGTCGTGGATTAGCCGTCTAAGAGATGTATAATCAAACTAGTGGTTCATTGATATCCGATGAAAGACGCTGGCTAAACCTATGAAGAATAGAGATAACCTTGTGCCGGTTCAACTCATTCATAAGGTTGAAGAACGAAGATACATCTTAGAATAGAGAATCAAACACGAACTGAGATAGAACAGTAATACTTTTATTAATCCATAAAACTCAACAAAGCTCCTCCCCTTAACCTTGGAGGTTTAGAGACTCATACTGATAGAAAATACAATGAAAGGTTCGAAAAATGCCAGGAGGGATCAAGTGTCTGTAACAAAGGGTGATCTTCTCCTTTAAATACTAAACTAATGACTAAGGATTATAGAAATATGATAGGCTTAGGCTTGTAGTGTGAAAACCCACTTTCTGGGGACCACTTGGTGAGTGTTTGGGCTGAGATTTAGTGTCTCCCACGTGCTAGGATGCTCCTTGGGCATTGAACTCTAGCTAGGGACACCTTTATGGGCGTTGGACGTTGGCCGCTCCTCTGTGGGCGTTGGGCGCCTGGACTGGGGTAGATGGCTGGCGTTGAACACCAATTATGGGATTTTAATTCTGAAGCAAAGTATAAACAATTATATATTTCTGGAAAGCCCTGGATGTTAGCTTTCTATATCCATTAAGAACACTCCATTTGGACTTCTGTAGATCCAGAAAAGTTCTTTCGAGTGCAAGGAGGTCAGATCTTAACAGCATCTGCAGTGCTTTCTCTGCCTCTGAATCAGACTTTTGATCCAGCTCCTCACTTTCAGCCAGAAAATACCTGAAATTGAATAAAAATACACAAACTCATAGTAGAATCCAAAAATGTGAATTTTGCACTAAAACCTATGAAAATATAAACTCAAATAAAACATGCTAAAAACTATATGAAAATGATGCCAAAAAATGTATAAAATATCCACTCATCAGCTTTGTCCACGAAACACACAATACACCACGCTTTACAGTTTTGTTTTCATTCCACCACGAGCAACTAATCTCCATTGTAATGTTAGGAGCTCTGTTCATCTTTTTATAGATTATTAATCTAAGTTTTTTATTTTAATTAAAATGTATGCTTTGATCTATTTCATGATTGAGTTTTTGTTTTTCATCCCTAAAGATTTAGAATTGTTGGAAAATATTCTAACTCCATTTTGAATTCTAAATATTATTTTAGAAAAAGTAATATTTGAATTAGCTTGAAAACTCTTTCTTACTACTTTTTTATTTAACTAGGAATAGTGTTTCAAAGAGTTTGTGACACGTATTGATTTTCAATTGCTCTAGTTTGCATAAGTGACATAAAATTTGGATTAGAAAACTTTTGGAAATCATTCTTTCTTGTAAGTTTCAATTGTTTAGCACTAGCTTGGATAAGTGACGTAAAATTCAACCTAAGGACTATTCTTAAATCTTATTTGAAATTAAACCAAAATTGTGCTTCACCTCTTTTCTTAAGTAATTGACTAAGGAATTAGCTCTTAATTAGGTTAAAGAGAAATTAAATTGCCAAGAAATTGGGATTTGATTATTTATGATTTGTCGTGATTGATCTTTGCAAGCCTCAAATAAATGAATATAAGAATTATTTTCCTAAAGAGTGAATATCTCTAAAACCTTAACATCCTCACCATTATTGTTTTCACAATTCGCTGTTTGCTACTTTTATTGCCTCTATTTTACACGTTTGCTTTTAATTCCTTACTCCCCTATTTATTTGATTTGTCTAATTAGAATAATCAATTAATCATTATTTCTTAGTCCTTTAATCCTCGTGGGAACGATAACTCACCATGATATTACTTGATACGATTTGGTGCACTTGCCGGTTGTGGTTTTGCAAAATTCCACATCACATGTCTTTTCCCCATTGTAATTTCCTTTTACAATTTTATAATAGGTGGCTCCAATTTGTTATCACTACTATTTTCTTTTCATTCTAAGTTGCCATCTCTGGCATTCTTGTTTAACTTATCTTCTTCCTAATTAACAGATGATTGTTCGTACTTAACATACAACTTTATGTTTAACACCTAAGCTTAATTCTATTGATAGATCAAGAATATTTTTTGTATATTGACTTCATCAGTTACATTCAATCTTTGAAATGACTTTGATGCCTTGATAATGTCCACTTTGTAACTCTAAAAGAAATAATGTAAAGAATAACTAATTAAATAAGTTATATTATCATACACAAATCTCACACCTTCATATATAGTATAATCTCACTATCATAAAATATTCGTAAACACACATTAGCTTTCATTTCTTTTTCTTGTACCTTAATAACTCACTATTCCTTTCTTGAGTTTCTTCTATGCCTTCTCTCATCCTAAATCTAAGTAACTCAACTGATATTGCTTAAAACTTAGAAAAATTGAAAAAGAACAACTTATATAAAGGTGAAGAGCAACAACAGTTATATATATATAATCATATAATTTTCTATCTGGTTCTCTTGCTACCTTTCAGTTTTAAAAAGATTGAATTTGTCTACTCCATCTGCAAAGTATGCTTCTCATACCTTGGGAGAAGCTAAAGTGAGTGCTTACTTTAGTCTAAAAAGAAATTTTTTGCAATATATGTGCTTTACTCAATTTTTGGTATTGTTCGACAGGGTATCGAATCGAGCTTGTATCACGATCTCAGTTTGGAAAGAAGATATGACTCCTTTGTAAAAGAGTGAGCTCGACCCGGAAAATTACATAGCAATAGTGTCGAAGTGACTTGCGTCGAAATTACTAGTGACAAATTTGTTTTAATCAAGGTAAAATAAATAAATAAATAAATAAGACGAGAAAGGTTTAAAATCAATGAAACATAAAATTGAATCGTAAAGGAAAGAGAATAACGACAAAATATAAAGAAATAAAAGACAATAAAACAAATAAATTAAAAGTTGACTTCTAACACTCATATGCACTTGCACTCTATGTTCTTCTGTTGCATCGCGGAGACTGGAAATTTTATGAGTTTATGTGATGATCTAGTGTCCTTAATTGAAGTTCCAGGACTCTTCTGAGTTTCTACTATTTATAGGCCATAGAGATGGTCTTGTCATGGAGCATGTTGTCCACTATATTACCTCCCTCTTTTTCTCAGCCATGACCTTACCTGGACCATAAAGAATCTTGACCCCTAAGTTTGACACACATGTCTTCCTTGGTCTTCAAGTCCCACATTTTCTTCAGCTTGCTCCTCAAATCTCACACCCATGTCTTCCACTTAACTTGAAGGTCGAGCAACAAGATTTGATTCTCAGAGAAAGGTACTAACTGCCTTTCGACTTTGACGTTCTTTGTACCATCTTTTTTTTTTATTTCAGCTTGCCCGTTTCTGCTTCTGTAGTCGAAACAATTGTCAGTCGAAACACCCTCTTTTCGAGAAAAAACTCATTTTTTATACCAACAAATTCTCCCTTTAAAACTTGTTATTTTGTTCAAAAATACAAGTTTTAATATTATTCATGCTGGGTGGTGTGCGAAATCGTGATCATTCCTTCCTTGGTAACGGCGCTAAAAACTCAATATGCACGTTCATGTTCTTAATTCTGTTTAACAACTTCGTACAACTAACCAGCAAGTGCACTGGGTCGTCCAAGTAATAAACCTTACATGAGTAAGGGTCGATCCCACGGAGATTTTCGACTTGAAGCAAGCTATGGTCACCTTGTAAATCTCAGTCAGGCGGATTCAACTGATTTTATGAGTTGATAAGTAAAAGATAAATAAAATATAAAATAGGATAGTGGTACTTATGTAATTCATTGGTGAGAATTTCAGATAAGCGTATAAAGATGCTTTCGTCCCTCTGAACCTCTGCTTTTCTGCTGTCTTCATCCAATCCTTCCTACTCCTTTCCATGGCAAGCTGTATGTTAGGCATCACCATTGTCAATGGCCACCTGTCCTCTCAGTGAAAATGGTCCAATGCGCTGTCACTGCATGGCTAATCATCTGTCAGTTCTCGATCATACTGGAATAGGATCTATTGATCCTTTTGCGTCTGTCACTACGCCCAGCACTCGCGAGTTTGAAGCTCGTCACAGTCATTCAATCCCTGAATCCTACTCGGAATACCACAGACAAGGTTTAGACTTTTCGGATTCTCAAGAATGGCCGTCCATGGGTTCTAACTTATACCACGAAGACACTAATAACTCGGACTCGGTCCCCTGTATTAGATATCCAAGAGATATCCATTCAATCTAAGGTAGAACGGAAGTGGTTGTCAGGCACGCGTTCATAAGTTGAGAATGATGATGACTGTCACGATCATCACATCCATCATATT
>NC_029790.2:106548960-106556246 GCF_000816755.2 Arachis ipaensis | reverse complement strand
TTGCTTGTCCCCAAGCAACTGAAAATCAAATAGGATAAAAAGAAGAGAATATACTATAAATTCCAAACTATCAATGAAACATAGCTCCAATCAAATGAGCGGGACTTGTAGTTTTTTGCCTCTTGAATAGTTTTGGCATCTCACTTTATCCATTGAAGTTCAGAATGATTGGCATCTATAGGAACTCAGAGTTCAGATAGTGTTATTGATTCTCCTAGTTAAGTATGTTGATTATTGAACACAGCTACTTTATGAGTCTTGGCCGTGGCCCTAAGCACTTTGTTTTCCAGTATTACCACCGGATACATAAATGCCACAGACACATAACTGGGTGAACCTTTTCAGATTGTGACTCAGCTTTGCTAAAGTCCCCAATTAGAGGTGTTCAGGGTTCTTAAGCACACTCTTTTTTTTGCTTTGGACCTTGACTTTAACCGCTCAGTCTCAAGTTTTCACTTGACACATTCACGCCACAAGCACATGGTTAGGGACAGCTTGGTTTAGCCGCTTAGGCCATGATTTTATTCCTTTAGGCCCTCCTACCCACTGATGCTCAAAGCCTTGGATCTTTTTTATTACCCTTGCCTTTTGGTTTTAAGGGCTATTAGCTTTTTGCTCTTGCCTCTTGGTTTAAAGAGCTATTGGCTTTTTCTGCTAGCTTTTTCTTTTTCTTTCTCTTTTTTTTTTGCCATTTTTTTCTGCAAGCTTTTGTATTCACTACTTTTTCTTGCTTCAAGAATCATTTTTATGATTTTTCAGATTATCAAATAACATTTCTCCTGTTCATCATTCTTTCAAGAGCCAACATATTTAACATTCATAAACAACACTTTCAAAAGACATATGCACTGTTCAAGCATTCATTCAGAAAACAAAAATTATTGCCACCACATCAAAATAATTAAACTAGTTTCAAGGATGAATTCGAAACCATGTACTTCTTGTTCTTTTGTAATTAAAACATTTTTCATTTAAGAGAGGTGATGGATTCATATTCATAACTTTAAGGCATAGACATTTAGACACTAATGATCATGTAGTAAAGACACAAACATAAATAAAACATAAAGCTCAAATATCGAAAAACAGGAAAATAAATAAACAAGGAGATTAAGGAATGAGTCCACCTTAGTGAGGGTGGCGTCTACCTCTTCTTGAAGAACCAATGGTGCTCTTGAGCTCCTCTATGTATCTTTCTTATTTTTGTTGCTCCTCCCTCATAGCTCTTTGATCTTCTCTAATTTCATGGAGGATAATGGAGTGCTCTTGGTGCTCCACCCTTAGTTGTCCCATGTTAGAACTTAATTCTCCTAGGGAAGTGTTGATTTGTTCCCAATAATTCTGTGGAGGTGGTGCACGAAATTGTGATGTCCAGGCTCGAACAATACCTGGCACGTGAGCTACTTGGTACGCGTAATCGTGATTACACATTCATAAATTGGTCACAACTTCGATACAACTAACCAGCAAGTGCAATGGGTCGTCCAAGTAATACCTTACGTGAGTAAGGGTCGAATCCCACGGAGATTGTTGGTATGAAGCAAGCTATGGTCACCTTGTAAATCTCAGTCAGGCAGATATAAAGTGATAATGGTGTTTTCGAATATTATATATATTGAACGCCAGTTTTTGTGCCAGTTTGGGCGTTCAACTCTGGTTTTGGCTCCTTTTCTGGCGCTGGACGCCAGGTTTGGGTAGAAGGCTGGCGTTGAACGCCAATTTACGTCATCTATTCTTAGCCAAAGTATGGACTATTATATATTGCTGGAAAGCCCTGGAAGTCTACTTTTCAACGCAATTGGAAGCGCGCCATTTCGAGTTCTGTAGCTCCAGAAAATCCACTTTGCGTGCAGGGAGGTCAGAATCCAACAGCATCAGCAGTCCTTCTTCAACCTCTGAATCTGATTTTTGCTCAAGTCTCTCAATTTCAGCCAGAAAATACCTGAAATCATAGAAAAACACACAAACTCATAGTAAAGTCCAGAAATGTGAATTTAACATAAAAACTAATGAAACTTTGAGAGAAGCTTTTTCTGCTTCCTCTCCATGGATGCAGAGAGAGACCCTTGAGTTGTAAACACAAGGTTGTCCTTATTTAATTGAAGGATTAATTCTCCTCTGTCCACATCAATCACAGCTCTTGCTGTGGCTAGGAAAGGTCTTCCTAGGATAATGGATTCATCCTCTTCCTTCTTTAGAGTCCTTTCAGGTTCTGGATCAGCTTCAACAAGAATTCCTTTTTCTCTGTCCCTGCTCATAAGAAAGAGGAGAGAAAAAGAAAAGAAGAGGAATCATCTATGTCACAGTAAAGATGATCCTTATTGTTAGTAGAAGAAAAGAAGAAGAAATTCGAACACAGATAGAGGAGGGGGTTCGAATTTGGTGATGATGTGAGGAAGAGATGTTAGTAGATGAATAAATAAATAAAATAAGATGAGAGAGAAGGAGGGAATTTTCGAAAATTAATTTTGAAAAGGAGTTAGTGATTTTTGAAAATTGGTTTTTGAAAATTATTAGTATTTTTTTTCGAAAATTAAGATTTAAAAATTAAAAATTAAAATAATTAATAAATCAAAAAGAAATTTTGAAAAAGGGGGAAGATATTTTCGATTGTGATGTCCAGGCTCGAACAATACCTGGCACGTGAGCTACTTGGTACGCGTAATCATGATTACACATTCATAAATTGGTCACAACTTCGATACAACTAACCAGCAAGTGCACTGGGTCATCCAAGTAATACCTTACGTGAGTAAGGGTCGAATCCCACGGAGATTGTTGGTATGAAGCAAGCTATGGTCACCTTGTAAATCTCAGTCAGGCAGATATAAAGTGATAATGGTGTTTTCGAATATTATATAATAAAATAGGGATAGGGATACTTATGTAAATCATTGGTAGGAATTTCAGATAAGCGAATGGAGATGCTTTTCGTTCCTCTGAACCTCTGCTTTCCTGCTATCTTCACCCAGTCAGTCTTACTCCTTTCCATGGCTGGCTTTATGTGATACATCACCACTGTCAATGGCTACTTTCGGTCATCTCACGGGAAAATGATCCAATGCCCTGTCACGGCACGGCTAATCGTCTGGAAGCATCACCCTTGCCAATGGCTTCATCTTATCCTCTCAGTGAATAATATGCTCACGCACCCTGTCACGGCATGGCTATTCATCTGTCGGTTCTCGATCATGCTGGAATAGGATTTACTATCCTTTTGCGTCTGTCACTAACGCCCTGCAATCGCGATTTTTTTGGCCAAAGTATGGACTATTATATATTGCTGGAAAGCTCTGGATGTCTACTTTCCAACGCAATTAGAAGCGCGCCATTTCGAGTTCTGTAGCTCCAGAAAATCCACTTTGAGTGCAGGGAGGTCAGAATCCAACAGCATCAGCAGTCCTTCTTCAACCTCTGAATCTGATTTTTGCTCAAGTCCCTCAATTTCAGCCAGAAAATACTTGAAATCACAGAAAAACACACAAACTCATAGTAAAGTCCAGAAATGTGAATTTAACATAAAATTTAATAAAAACATCCCTAAAAGTAACTAGATCTTACTAAAAACATACTAAAAACAATGTCAAAAAGCGTATAAATTATCCGCTCATCAGGAGGAAAGTGCATCCCCTGAGGCATCTCAGGGATTTCATGGTGAGGAATCTCCTCATGCTCATGTTGAGGTCCATGATCTCTTATTTGCTCCATCCTTTTCTTAGTGATGGGCTTATCCTCTTCAATGAGGATATCTCCCTCTATGTCAATTCCAGCCGAATTACAGAGGTGGCATATGAGGTGAGGAAAGACCAACCTTGCCCAAGTGGAGGACTTGTCAGCCACCTTGTAGAGTTCTTGAGGTATAATCTCATGAACTTCCACCTTTTCTCCAATCATGACACTATGGATCATGATGGCCCGGTCTATAGTAACTTCAGACTGGTTGCTAGTAGGAATGATTGTGCGTTGAATGAACTCTAACCATCCCCTAGCCACTGGTTTGAGGTCATGCCTTCTTAGTTGAACCGGCTTGCCTCTTGAGTCAATTTTCCATTGAGCTCCTTCCTCACATATGTCTATGAGGACTTGGTCCAACCTTTGATCAAAGTTGACCCTTCTTGTGTAGGGGCATGCGTTTTCTTCCATCATTGGCAAGTTGAACGCCAGCCTTACATTTTCCGGACTGAAATCTAACTATTTTTCCCGAACCATAGTAAGCCAATGCTTTGGATTTGGATTCACACTTTGATCATGGTTCCTTGTGATCCATGCATTTGCATAGAACTCTTGAACCATTAGGATCCCGACTTGTTGAATGGGTTGGTGAGAACTTCCCAACCTCTTCTTTGAATCTCAAGTCGGATCTCCGGATAATCATTCCTTTTGAGCTTGAAAAGAACCTCAGGTATCACTTTTTTCTTGGCCACAACTTCATAGAAGTGGTCTTGATGGACCTTTGAGATGAATCTCTCCATCTCCCATGACTCAGAGGTGGAAGCAATTGCCTTCCCTTTCCTTTTTCTAGAGGTTTCTCTGGCCTTAGGTGCCATAAATGGTTATGGAAAAACAAAAAGCAATGCTTTTACCACATCAAACTTAAAATGTTTGCTCGTCCCCGAGCAAAAGAAGAAAGAAAGAAGTAGAAGAAGAAAAATAGAGGAGAGGGGGAGAGAAATGGTGTCGGCCAAGGGGAAGAAGAGAAGGTTTTGTTGTGTGAAAATGAAGAGGGAATGAGGGTTTTATATAGGAGTGGGGAGGGGTTTAGGGTTCGGCCATTTAGGGTTGGGTTTAGGACGGAAATTATTTTGAATTTAAAGGTAGGTGGAGTTTTTGGGGAAGAGAGGATGGATGTGAGTGGTGAAGGAAAGGTGTGAAGAGGAGAGAAGAAGTAGGTGGGGATCCTGTGGGGCCCACAGATCCTGAGGGAATCCTGTGGGGTCCACAGATCCTGAGGTGTTTGAGGATTTCTCATCCCTGCACCTTTTAGACGTGTAAAACGCCCTATATATGCAATCCTGGCATTAAACGGCAGTCTATAGCATGTTTCTGGCGTTGAACGCCAGTATGCTGCATGTTTCTGGCGTTAAACGCCAGTCTGATGCTTGTTTCTGGCGTTTAACACCAGCTTTCCTCTGGGTGCAATCCTGACATTTAAACGCCAGACTGCTACTTGTTTCTGGCATTTAACGCCAGTTTCATGCTCTGTTCTGGCGTTAAACGCCAGCCAGATGCTCCTTACTGGCGTTTAAACGCCAGTAAGCCCTTCCTCCAGGGTGTGTTGTTTTCAATGCTGTTTTTCATTCTATTTTTGATTTTTCAGTAGTTTTTGTGACTCCACATGATCATCAACGTAATAAAACATGAAATAACAAAGAGAAAATAAAATAGATATGATTAAATAACATTGGGTTGCCTCCCAACAAGCGCTTCTTTAATGTCAATAGCTTGACAGTGAGCTCCCATGGAGCCTCACAGATAATCAGAGCAAGGTTGGAACCTCCCAACACCAAACTTAGAGTTTGACTGTGGGGGCTTTGATTGACTCTGTAGTGAGAGAAGCTTTTCATGCTTCCTCTCCATGGTTACAGAAGGAGATCCTTGAGTTTTAAACACAAGGTAGTCCTCATTCAGTTGAAGGACCAACTCTCCTCTGTCCACATCAATCACAGCTCTTGCTGTGGCTAGGAAGGGTCTTCCAAGGATGATGGATTCATCCTCATCCTTCCCAGTGTCTAGGATTATGAACTCAGCAGGGATGAAAAGGCCTTCAACCTTTACTAACACGTTCTCTACTAGTCCATAAGCCTGTTTTCTTGAGTTGTCTGCCATCTCTAATGAGATTCTGGCAGCTTGCACCTCAAAGATTTCCAGTTTCTCCATTACAGAGAGGGGCATGAGGTTTATCCCTAACCCAAGGTCACATAGAGCCTTCTCAAAGGTCATGGTGCCTATGGTACAAGGTATTAAGAACTTTCCAGGATCCTGTTTCTTCTGAGGCAATCTCAGTTGATCCAGATCACTCAGTTCATTGGTGAGCAAGAGAGGTTCATCTTCCCAAGTCTCATTACCAAATAATTTGGCATTCAGCTTCATGATTGCACCAAGGTACTGGGCAACTTGCTCTTTAGTGACATCTTCATTCTCTTCAGAAGAAGAATACTCATCAGAGCTCATGAATGGCATAAGGAGGTTCAATGGAATCTCTATAGTCTCTAGATGAGTCTCAGATTCCTTTGGTTCCTCAGAGGGAAACTCCTTATTGATCACTGGACGTCCCAGGAGGTCTTCCTTACTGGGATTCACGTCCTCTCCCTCCCTTGTAGGTTCGGCCATGGTGATTAAATCAATGGCCTTGCACTCTCTCTTTGGATTCTCTTCTGTATTGCTTGGGAGACTACTAGGGGGGATTTCAGTGACTCTTTTACTCAGCTGGCCCACTTGTGCCTCCAAATTTCTAATGGAGGACCTTGTTTCATTCATGAAACTTAAAGTGGTCTTAGATAGATCAGAGACTATATTTGCTAAGTTAGATAGATTCTGCTCAAAATTCTCTGTCTGTTGCTGAGTGGATGGTGGAAAAGGCTTGCTATTGTTAAACCTGTTTCTTCCACCATTATTAAAGCCTTGTTGAGGCTTTTGTTAATCCCTCTATGAGAAATTTGGATGATTTCTCCATGAGAGATTATAGGTGTTTTCATAGGGTTCACCCATGTAATTCACCTCTGCTATTGCAGGGTTCTCAGGATCATAAGCTTCTTCTTCAGAAGATGCCTCTTTAGTACTGTTGGATGATTCCTTCAATCCATTCAGACTCTGAAAGATCATATTGACTTGCTGAGTCAATATTTTATTCTGAGCCAATATGGCATTTAGAGTATCAATTTCAAGAACTCCTTTCCTCATAGGCGTCCCATTATTCACAGGATTCCTTTCAGAAGTGTACATGAACTGGTTATTTGCAACCATGTCAATGAGTTCTTGAGCTTCTGCAGGCGTTTTCTTTAGGTGAATGGATCCACCTGCAGAATGGTCCAGTGACATCTTTGATAGCTCAAACAGACCATCATAGAATATATCCAGAATGGTCCATTCTGAAAGCATGTCAGAAGGACACTTTTTGGTCAGTTGCTTATATCTCTCCCAAGCTTCATAGAGGGATTCACCTTCTTTCTGTCTGAAGGTTTGAACATCTACTCTAAGCTTACTAAGCTTTTGAGGAGGAAAGAACTTGGCTAAGAAAGCCGTGACCAGCTTATCCCAAGAGTTCAGGCTATCCTTAGGTTGAGAGT
>NC_029790.2:106530507-106548315 GCF_000816755.2 Arachis ipaensis | reverse complement strand
AAATTAAAACAATTAGTTAATTAAAATGAAATTTTGAAAAAGAGGGAAGGGATTTTCGAAAATTAAAGGTAGAGAGTTAGTTGGGCAGTTTTGAAGAAGATATGATTGAAACAAAAAGATATGATTGAGTAAAAGAGATTTGAAATTTGTTTTTGAAAAAGATATGATTGAAATTGAAAAAGATATGATTGAAACAAAAAGATAAGATTGATTGAAAAAGATTTGAAAGTCAATTTTAAAAAGATAAGAGGTTAGGGGAGAAGTTAGAAAGAATTTTGAAATTGATTTTGAAAAAGATATGATTGAAATTGAAAAAGATTTAATTTTGAAAACTAAAGTTGATTACTTGACTAACAAGAATCAAAAAGATATGATTTTAAAATTTAAAGATTGAACCTTTCTTAATAGGCAAGTAACAACTTAATATTTTTGAATCAATCATATTAAATGCTAATAAGATTTTCGAAAATTATGAAAAAGATTTTTGAAAATTAATTTTAAAAATTTCGAAAATTATAAAAGAAAAATGAGAAAGATTTGATTTTTGAAAAAGATTTAAAAAAGATAGAATTTTTAAATTGAAAATTTGATTTGACTCATAAGAAACAACTAGATTTTAAAATTTTTTTAAAAAGTCAACTCAAATTTTCGAATTTGATGAGAAGAAAAAAGGAAAGATATTTTTTTGATTTTTGAATTTTTAATGATAAAAGAGAAAAACACAAATTTGACACAAAGCATAGAAATTATGAATCAAAACAACTAATGCATGCAAGAACACTATGAATGTTAAGATGAATACCAAGAACACTTTGAATGTCACGATGAACACCAAGAACTTATTTTTGAAAATTTTTAAGAAAAGAAAAACATACAAGACACCAAACTTAAAATTTTTTTATTCTTTAGACATTAATGTTTCAAGAATGCATATGAAAAAACAAGAAAAGACACAAAACAAGAAAATATGAAGATCAAACAAGAAGACTGGCCAAGAACAACTTGAAGTTCATGAAGAATGCAATGCATGAAATTTTCAAAAATAATTTTTAGAAAATTAAAAAAGATGCAATTGACACCAAACTTAAAACTTGACTCTAGACTCAAACAAGAAACATAAAAAATATTTTTGATTTTATGATTTTGTAAATTTTTTTTTCGAAAATTAATTGGGGAAAACAAAAAAAAAAGAAAAATTTTTGATTTTTTTTGAAAATAAGAATAATAAAAACAAAAAGGTTAAAATTAAAATAAAGTTACCTAATCTGAGCAACAAGATGAACCGTCAGTTGTTCAAACTCGAACAATCCCTGGCAACGGCGCCAAAAACTTGGTGTGTGGTGCACGAAATTGTGATCTCAGGCAACGGCGCCAGAAACTCTGTACGCACGTCTTAATAAATCGTTTTTCATTCACAACTTCGATACAACTAACCAGCAAGTGCACTGGGTCGTCTAAGTAATAAACCTTACGTGAGTAAGGGTCGATCCCACGGAGATTGTCGGTATGAAGCAAGCTATGGTCACCTTGTAGATCTCAGTCAGGCGGATATAAAATAGTTATGAAGTTTTCGAAAATAAATAATAAAATAAGGATAGAAATACTTATGTAAATCATTGGTGAGAATTTCAGATAAGTGTATAGAGATGCTTTCGTTCCTCTGAACCTCTGCTTTCCTGCTGTCTTCATCCAATCAGTCTTACTCCTTTCCATGGCTGACTTTATGTAAGGGCATCACCGTTGTCAATGGCTACATCCCATCCTCTTGTGAAAATGGTCGAGTTGAACGCCAGGTTGTAATGTATTTCTGGCGTTCAACTCTGGCTTGTGACTTGTTTCTGGCGTTTAACTCCAGACAGCAGCGTAGAACTGGCGTTCAACGCCCTTTTACGTCATCTAAACTCGGCCAAAATATAGACTATTATATATTGCTGGAAAGCCCTGGATGTCTACTTTCCAACAAAATTGGAAGCGCGCCATTTTGAGTTCTGTAGCTCCAGAAAATCCACTTTGAGTGCAGGGAGGTCAGAATCCAACAGCATCAGCAGTCCTTCTTCTACCTCTGAATTTGATTCTTGCTCAAGTCCCTCAATTTCAGTCAGAAAATACCTGAAATCACAGAAAAACACACAAACTCATGTAAAGTCCAGAAATGTGAATTTAACATAAAAACTAATGAAAACATCCCTAAAATTAACTAGATTCTACTAAAAACATACTAAAAACAATGCCAAAAAGCGTATAAATTATCCGCTCATCACAACACCAAACTTAAATTGTTGCTTTTCCCCAAGAAACTAAAAATCAAATAGGATAAAAAGAAGAGAATATACTATAAATTCCAAACTATTAATGAAACATAGCTCCAATCAGATGAGCGGGACCTGTAGCTTTTTGCCTCTTGAATAGTTTTGGCATCTCACTTTATCCATTGAAATTTAGAATGATTGGCTTCTATAGGAACTCAGAGTTCAGATGGTGTTATTGATTCTCCTAGTTCAGTATGATGATTCTTGAACACAGCTACTTTATGAGTCTTGGCCGTGGCCCTAAGCACTTTATTTTCCAGTATTACCACCGGATACATAAATGCCACAGACACAAAATTGGGTGAACCTTTTCAGATTGTGACTCAGCTTTGCTAAAGTCCCTAATTAGAGGTGTCCAGGGTTCTTAAGCACACTCTTTATTTTTTGCTTTGGACCTTGACTTTAACCACTCAGTCTCAAGTTTTCACTTGGCACCTTCACGCCACAAGCACATGGTTAGGGACAGCTTGGTTTAGCCGCTTAGACCAGGATGTTATTCCTTTAGGCCCTCCTATCCACTGATACTCAAAGCCTTGGGATCCTTTTTATTTGCCCTTGCCTTTTGGTTTTAAGGGTTATTGGCTTTTTGCTCTTGCCTCTTGGTTTTAAGAGCGTCCGGATACTCATTCTTCTAGAGCTTGAAAGGGACCTCAGGGATCACCTTCTTCTTGGCCACAACATCATAGAAGTGGTCTTGATGAGCTTTGGAGATGAATCTTTCCATCTCTCATGACTCGGAGGTGGAAGCTTTTGTCTTCCATTTTCCTTTTCTAGAGGATTCTCCGGTCTTAGGTGCCATCAATGGTAATGGAAAAACAAAAAGCTTATGCTTTTACCACACCAAACTTAGAATATTGCTCGCCCTCGAGCAAGAAAAGAAAGAATAGATGAAGAAGAAGAAGAAAATATGGAGGAGAGGGGGGAGTGGTGTATTTGGCCAAGAAGAGAAGAGAGGGTTGTGTTGTGTGAAAATGAGGAAGAATGGAGGGCTATATATAGGGAAGGGAGGGGGGTAAGGTTTGGCCATAAGGGTGGGTTTGGGTGGGAAATTGATTTTGAATTTTGAAGGTAGGTGGAGTTTATGAGGTAGGTTTATGGGGAAGAGTGGATGGATGTGAGTGGTGATAGGGAAGGAAGATTGAGGTGATTAGTGAAGAGTTTTGGGGAAGAGTGTTTATGGGATTGTGTGAAAGAGGGGTGAGAAGAAGTGAGTGGAGGTAGGTGGGGATCCTGTGGGGTCCACAGATCCTGAGGTGTTCAAGGATTTACAACCTTGCACCCAATTAGGCATGCAAAATGCCTTTGCACACAACTCTGGGCGTTCAGCGCCAGATTGGTGCTTGTTCTGGGCGTTGAACACCCATTTGTTGCCCATTTCTGGCGTTGAACGCCAGAACCATGCTTGTTCTGGGCGTTCAGCGCCAGCTCTTCTCCAGGGTGCAATTCTGGCGTTCAAACGCCCAGATGCTGCCTATTTTTGGCGTTCAGCGCCAAAACCATGCTCTGTTCTGGCGTTGAACGCCAGCCAGATGCATCTTACTAGCGTTTAAACGCCAGTAAGGTCTTCCTCCAGGGTGTGATTTTTCTTCTGCTGTTTTTGATTTCGTTTTCAATTTTTTATTTATTTTGTGACTCCACATGATCATGAACCTAATAAAACATGAAAAACAATAAAAATAGAAATTAGATAAAAAAATAGGTTACCTCCCAACAAGCGCTTCTTTAATGTCAATAGCTTGACAGTGGGCTCTCATGGAGCCTCACAGATGTTCAGAGCATTGTTGAGACTCTCCAACACTAAACTTAGAGTTTGACTGTGGGGGCTCTGGTTGACTCTGCAATGAGAGAAGCTTACTGTGCTTCCTCTCGGTACAGAGAGAGATCCTTGACTTTTAAACACAAGGTTGTCCTCGTTTAATTGAAGGATCAATTCTCCTCTGTCCACATCAATCACAGCTCTTGCTGTGGCTAGGAAGGGTCTTCCAAGGATGATGAATTCATCCTCATCCTTCCTAGTATCTAGGATTATGAAATCAGCAGGGATGTAAAGGGAGGTTCATCTTCCCAAGTCTCAATACTAAATAATTTGGCATTCAGCTTTATGATTGCACCAAGAAACTTGGCAGCTTGCTCTTCAGTAACATCCTCATTCTCTTCGTAAGAGGAATACTCATCAGAGCTCATGAATGGCATAAGGAGGTTCAATGGAATCTCTATGGTCTCTAGATGAGTCTCAGATTCCTTTCGTTCCTCAGAGGGAAGCTCCTTATTGATCACTGGACGTCCCAGGAGGTCTTCCTCCTTGGGATTCACGTCCTCTCCTTCCTTCATAGGTTCGGCCATGGTGATTAATTCAATGGCCTTGCACTCTCCTTTTGGATTTTCTTTTGTATTGCTTGGGAGAGTACTAGGAGGGATTTCAGTGATCCTTTTACTCAGCTGGCCCACTTGTGCCTCGAAATTTCTAATGGATGACCTTGTTTTATTCATGAAACTCACAGTGGCCTTAGATAGATCAGAGAATAAGTTTGCTAAATTAGAGGTATTTTGTTCAGAGTTCTCTGTCTGTTGCTGAGTGGATGATGGAAAAGGTTTACTATTGTTNGATCATAAGCTTCTTCTTCAGAAGATGCTTCTTGAGTACTGTTGGATGCAGCTTGCATTCCATTCAGACTCTGAGAAATCATATTGACTTGCTGAGTCAATATTTTGTTCTGAGCCAATATGGCATTCAGAGTATCAATTTTAAGAACTCCCTTCTTCACAGGCGTCCCATTACTCACAGGATTTCTCTCAGAAGTGTACATGAACTGGTTATTAGCAACCATGTCAATGAGTTCTTGAGCTTTTGCAGGCGTTTTCTTTAGGTGAATGGATCCACCTACAGAAGTATCCAATGACATCTTAGCTAGTTCAGACAGACCATCATAGAATATATCCAGGATGGTCCATTCTGAAAGCATGTCAGAAGGACACTTTTTGGTCAGTTGCTTGTATTTCTCCCAAGCTTCATAGAGGGATTCACCTTCCTTCTGTCTGAAGGTCTGAACATCCACTCTAAGCTTGCTCAGCTTTTGAGGAGGAAAGAACTTGGCTAAGAAAGCTGTGACCAGCTTATCCCAAGAGTTCAGGCTATCTCTGAGTTGAGAGTCCAACCACACTCTAGCTCTGTCTCTTACAGCAAAAGGGAAAAGCATGAGCCTGTAGACTTCAGGATCTACTCCATTAGTCTTAACAGTATCACATATCTACAAGAATTCAGTTAAGAACTGAAAAGGATCTTCAGATGGAAGTCCATGAATCTTGCAATTCTGCTGCATCAGAGAAACTAATTGAGGTTTCAGCTCAAAGTTGTTTGCTCCAATGGCAGGAATGGAGATGCTTCTTCCATGTAAATTGGAATTAGGTGCAGTAAAGTCACCAAGCATTCTCCTTGCATTATTGTTGTTGGGTTCGGCTGCCATCTCCTTTACTTGTTCGAAATTTTCAATAAGGTTGTCTCTGGATTGTTGTAATTTAGCTTCTCTTAGTTTCCTCTTCAGAGTCCTTTCAGGTTCCGGATCAGCTTCAACAAGAATGCCTTTTTCCTTGTTCCTGCTCATAAGAAAGAGAAGAGAACAAGAAAAGAAGAGGAATCATCTATGTCACAGTAAATAGGTTCCTTATTGTTAGTAGAAGAAAAAAGAAATAGGGCTGAAGAAGAATGAAGAATCCAAACACAAGGGTAAGGATAGGATCAGTGATGTGAGATGAAGAGAAGTGTTAGTAGATGAATAAATAATTAGAAGGAGATGAGGGAGAAGGATTTTTGAAAATTATTTTTGAAAAAGGGTTAGTGATTTTCGAAAATAGTTTTTGAAAAAGGTTAGTAATTTTTCGAAAATTAACATCAAAAATTAAAATAATTAGTCAATAAAAAAGAAATTTTGAAAAAGAGGGAAGATATTTTCGAAAATTAGAGAGAGAGAGAGTTAGTTAGGTAGTTTTGAAAAAGATAAGAAACAAACAAAAAGTTAGTTAGTTAGTTGAAACAAATTTTAAAAAGATAAGGAGTTAGGAAGTTAGAAAAGATATTTTGAAATCAAGTTTTTGAAAAAGATATGATGAGAAGATATTTTTGAAAAGATATGATTGAAATTAGTTTTGAAAAAGGTTTGATTTTTAAAATCACAATTAATGACTTGATTCACAAGAAATCATGAGATATGATTCTAGAACTTAAAGTTTGAATCTTTCTTAACAAGCAAGTAACAAACTTGAAATTTTTGAATCAAAACATTAATTGATGATGTTATTTTCGAAAATTATGAGATAAAATTAAGAAAAAGATTTTTAAAAAATATTTTTATAATTTTCGAAAATAACTAAGAAAAATGAAATAGATTTGATTTTTGAAAAAGATAGAATTTTTAAATTGAAAATTTGATTCGACTCATAAGAAACAACTAGATTTTTTAAAAATTTTTGAAAAAGTCAAATCTAATTTTCGAAATTTTGAGAGAGAAAAAGGGAAAGATATTTTTTTTTTTTTTTGAGAAAAACACTAAAAATGCTCAATGCATGAGAAACACAAAAAATATTTTTGATTTTTATGATTTTATGATTTTTTTTTGTATTTTCTTTTAATTTTTTCGAAAATCATTTTGAAAAAGAAAAATAAGGATTCCAAAATTTTTAATATGAATTCCAGGAATCTTATGCTTTTTAGTCTAAAACTCCAATCAAAGGGTCAAGCATGGCTTAATAGCCAGCCAAGCTTTAGTATGTAACTCAGACATGACACGCCTGACATTCCCTACCCAGAAGAATTAAACATGGCTTTACAGCCAGCCAGGCTTCAACATGCTTCATGAAACACTAGAATTCATTCTTAAAAATTCTGAGGAGAAATATATTTTTGAAAACATTTTTATTTTAAAAATTTTTCGAAAACAAAGGAAAAAAATTTTTTTTTCGAAAACAAAGGAAAAATTTTTGAAAGATTTTTAAAAAAAAATTTTGAAAATAAAACAAAATAAAATTACCTAATCTGAGCAACAAGATGAACCGTCAGTTGTCCAAACTCAAACAATCCCCGACAACGGCGCCAAAAACTTGGTGCACGAAATTGTGATCTCAGGCAACGGCGCCAGAAACTCTGTACGCACATCTTAATAAATCGTTTTTCATTCACAACTTCGATACAACTAACCAGCAAGTGCACTGGGTCGTCCAAGTAATAAACCTTACGTGAGTAAGGGTCGATCCCATGGAGATTGTCGGTATGAAGCAAGCTATGGTCACCTTGTAGATCTCAGTCAGGAGGATATAAAATAGTTATGGAGTTTTCGAAAATAAATAATAAAATAAGGATAGAAATACTTATGTAAATCATTGGTGAGAATTTCAGATAAGTGTATAGAGATGTTTTCGTTCCTCTGAACCTCTGCTTTCCTGCTGTCTTCATCCAATCAGTCTTACTCCTTTCCATGGCTGGCTTTATGTAAGGGTATCACCGTTGTCAATGGCTACATCCCATCCTCTTGTGAAAATGGTCCAAATGCTCTGTCACAGCACGGCTAATCATCTGAGGTTCTCGATCATACTGGAATAGGATTCACCCTCCTTTTGCGTCTGTCACTACGCCCAGCACTCGCGAGTTTGAAGCTCGTCACAGTCATTCAATCCCTGAATCCTACTCGGAATACCACAGACAAGGTTTAGACTTTCCGGACTCTCATGAATGCCGCCATCAATCTAGCTTATACCACGAAGATTCTGACTTTTTATCCTCTCTGGAAAATGGTCCGATGCGCTGTCACTGCATGGCTAATCGTCTGGAGGCATCACCCTTGTCAATGGCTGCATCCCATCCTCTTGTGAAAATGGTCCGATGCTCTGTCATAGCACGGCTAATCATCTGAGATTCTCGATCATACTGGAATAGGATTCACCCTCCTTTTGCGTCTGTCACTACGCCCAGCACTCGCGAGTTTGAAGTTCGTCACAGTCATTCAATCCCAGAGTCCTACTCGGAATACCACAGACAAGGTTTAGACTTTCCGAACTCTCATGAACGCCGCCATCAATCTAGCTTATACCACAAAGATTCTGATTAAGAGATCCAAGAGATACTCATTCAATCTAAGGTGGAACGGAAGTGGTTGTCAGGCACGCGTTCGTGGGGGAATAATGATGATTGTCACGTTCATCACATTCATGTTGAAGTGCGAATGAATATCTTAGAAGCGGAATAAGTTGAATTGAATAGAAAAACAGTAGTACTTTGCATTAATCTTTGAGGAACAGCAGAGCTCCACACCTTAATCTATGGAGTGCAGAAACTCTACCGTATGAAAATACATAAGTGATAATGGTCTAGGCATGGCCGAATGGCCAGCCCCCATGAAAGTCTAAGATAGCATAAAATTGATCAAAGATTTATAATACAATAGTAAAAAGTCCTATTTATAATAAACTAGTTACTAGGGTTTACAAAAGTAAGTAATTGATGTATAAATCCACTTCCGGGGCCCACTTGGTGTGTGCTTGGGCTGAGCTTGAATGTTACACATGCAGAGGCTCTTTCTGGAGTTGAACGCCAGGTTGTAACGTATTTCTGGCGTTCAACTCTGGTTTGTGACTTGTTTCTGGCGTTTAACTCCAGACAGTAGCGTAGAACTGGCGTTCAACGCCCTTTTACATCGTCTAAACTCGGCCAAAGTATGGACTATTATATATTGCTGGAAAGCCCTGGATGTCTACTTTCCAACGCAATTGGAAACGCGCCATTTTGAGTTCTGTAGCTCCAGAAAATCCACTTTGAGTGCAAGGAGGTCAGAATCCAACAGCATCAGCAGTCCTTCTTCTACCTCTGAATTTGATTTTTGCTCAAGTCCCTCAATTTCAGTCAGAAAATACCTGAAATCACAGAAAAATACACAAACTCATAGTAAAGTCCAGAAATGTGAATTTAACATAGAAACTAATAAAAACATCCCTAAAAATAACTAGATTCTACTAAAAATAATGCCAAAAAGCGTATAAATTATCCGCTCATCAGTGTGCGAAATCGTGATCATTCCTTCCTTGGTAACGGCGCTAAAAATTCAATACGCACGTTCATGTTCTTAATTTTGTTTCACAACTTCGTACAACTAACCAGCAAGTGTACTGGGTCGTCCAAGTAATAAACCTTACTTGAGTAAGGGTCGATCCCACGGAGATTGTCGGCTTGAAGCAAGCTATGGTCACCTTGTAAATCTCAGTCAGGCAGATTCAACAAATTTTATGAATTGATAAGTAAAAGATAAATAAAATATAAAATAGGATAGTGGTACTTATGTAATTTATTGGTGAGAATTTCAGATAAGCGTATAGAGATGCTTTCGTCCCTCTGAACCTCTGCTTTCCTGCTGTCTTCATCCAATCCTTCCTACTCCTTTCCATGGCAAGCTGTATGTTAGGCATCACCGTTGTCAATGGCCACCTGTCCTCTCAGTGAAAATGGTCCAATGCGCTGTCACTGCATGGCTAATCATCTGTCGGTTCTCGATCATACTGGAATAGGATCCATTGATCCTTTTGCGTCTGTCACTATGCCCAGCTCTCGTGAGTTTGAAGCTCATCACAGTCATTCAATCCCTGAATCCTACTCGGAATACCACAGACAAGCTTTAGACTTTCCGGATTCTCAAGAATGGCCGTCCATGGGTTCTAACTTATACCACAAAGACACTAATAACTCGGACTCGGTCCCCTGTATTAGATATCCATTCAATCTAAGGTAGAACGAAAGTGGTTGTCAGGCACGTGTTCATAAGTTGAGAATGATGATGACTGTCACGATCATCACATCCATCATATTGAAGTGCGAATGAATATCTTAGAAGCGGAATAAGTTGAATTTAATGGAAAAACAGTAGTACTTTGCATTAATCTTTGAGGAACAGCAGAGCTCCACACCTTAATCTATGATGTGTAGAAACTCTACCGTTGAAAATACACAAGTGATAAATGTTCAGGCATGGCCGAATGGCCAGCCCTCACAAAAGTCTAAGATAGCATAAAACTAATCAAAGATCTCCAAAAGATAGTAAGAAGTCCTATTTATACTGAACTGGTTACTAGGGTTTACAGAAATGAGTAAATGATGCAGAAATCCACTTCTGGGGCCCACTTGGTGTGTGTTTGGGCTGAGCATTGAGCTTTACACATGTAGAGGCTTCTCTTGGAGTTGAACGCCAGTTTGTAACCTGTTTCTGGCGTTTAACTCCACTTTGCAACCTGTTTCTGGCGTTTGACTCCAGAATGCAGCATGAAACTAGCGTTGAACGCCAGTTTACGTCGTCTATCCTTATTCAAAGTATGGCCTATTATATATTGCTGGAAAGCTCTGGATGTCTACTTTCTAACGCAATTGAGAGCGCACCATTTGGAGTTCTGTAGCTCTAGAAAATCTACTTTGAGTGCAGGGAGGTCAGAATCCAACAGCATCAGCAGTCCTTTTTCAGCCTGAATAAGATTTTTTGCTCAAGTCCCTCAATTTCAGCCAGAAATTACCTGAAATCACAGAAAAACACACAAACTCATAGTAAAGTCTAGAAATGTGATTTTTAATTAAAAACTAATAAAAATATACTAAAAACTAACTAAATTATACTGAAAACTATGTAAAAACAATGCCAAAAAGCGTATAAATTATCCGCTCATCACTGGGCACGTGCAATCTTTTCAAATTCTCAAAATTTGAAAGGATAGTTATGCATCATAATGACGCGCACTCTTATGGAAATACATAATATTCCCTGGGCTTTAATGAGCCATTTCTTGAATAGAGTATCCCTCATTCCATCATTACTTTTTCAATCAAATCATCCCTATTTTTTGAAATCCTTGTCCTTTGAAAACCCTAATCTCTTTTCTCTCTGATTGCCGCATCTTTCATGACTTCCCAATCTTTGCGTCATTCAAGTTCTATGTTAGCTATTACCGCCGCTTCTTCTTCTTCGGTAACGATGACTGCTACTCCTCATTCTCGTGAGGAAGGTGATAAAGTCATTCTCCCTCCTTTATTAGTGGCTGAAGTGGCACAGTTTTACAATGAAGATGGAGCTTTGAGAGCCCCAAGTCCAAATGTAGAGACCTCTGATCTCTGGCACCGCCAGGTATTCCTACCATTTTTAGTTAATGGAGTACTGCATTCTTTCTTACGCTTTTTGGCCACCCAAGAACAAATTTATTCTATTTCTTTTTTCTTTTCTTCCATCACCCTTAGAGCATTTACCATTGATTGTTTGCAAGAAAGTCAAGGCTTCATACTTTGCTAGTCGAGTCTTTAGAATTGCTGCCCCTAGGGATTTGAGTCCCCTTTTTTTGACCTGGATGTCTCGACTTGCACTTATTTATAAATCAATTTGGAAATCTCTGAATATTGTGCATGCCTTAGAATTAGCTATCTTCGAACTTTCCTACATTTCTCCTTTACTAAGGGCTAGTTTGTACTTTTGGTGCCTTGCCACTAATAACTTTCATTTTCCTTATGGAATGATGGGTCCAACTCTGATGGACATTTCGACCCAAACTGAATTACCACTTGATGGTGAGTTCGTATCATGGTTGACCAATTACCTTGAGGATGATTTTAACATTAATTTCGACTCGAACTCCATATCAAGCTTCATTCAAAACAACATGGGTTCCGATGGAGACCCTATTTCTGATAGTGAACATGTAGCTTTTCTCTTACTTTGGCTCAACTCTTTTTTCTTCTGCTCAAAATTAGTCCAAATTCAAAAGAACAAATACTTGCCCCTGGCTATTATGCTTCTTCATAAAAAACTCATCGACCTTCCTACCTTGATTCTGAGTCAGCTTTATGAAACACTTTCCTTGATTGTTGGTGAAATTCGACAAGGAGATCCTTCGATAAACCCTTTTGGTCCCTTTTGGGTTGTAAAATTGTGGCTCAAAGCTGTTTTTGAACCTCGAGACACAGCTTATGATTCTAAAGTTTCTAACACTCTAATCGATGGTATTCATCTTTCCCAACTTTCTTGGATGAGACCAATGACCACGTCTCCCATTGGTGCCTTTCGACACTTTATTATAATTCTGTTTGACATAAAAAAGACCATAATATTTTCTATTTCCCAAACCCATTCTCATTTTAAGCCAATTATGTTTCATGCCTTAACACTTTTACTAGCTCTTAACCAGAGAATCAAGAAATAATCAATGATATGTGGACTAGGATTTTAACTCCTCAAATCCTCCCTGTTGGCTTACCTCATGAATTAACATGGGCTCTTAAAAGGAAACTGGCCATTTATTTTCCCCAGTACATAGCTCGATAGTTCGGATTAGCCCAAACCTTACCTTCTCCTCTGTCTCTCAATCCTAAGGCTCAAATGATTCATTATGAGGTGTTGGAGACAAAAGAACTCGACAAGATGTTAGAGCTGAATCACCAATAGATGTCGACTCAATACTAGCATCTGAATATCAATCGTTGTTTCTTGTCAACCCCTGACTTTCATGGATGGTGGTCAAAATATTTTTCTACTTGTTGTATATCTGTCGATCAAGCCCTCTCCAATCAGGTTTTCCTACTGCACAGACAACGTCAAAGAAAACCAAAGGTGGGTATATAAAAGAAATCTTTATATTCTTTTCAAGTACTTTGTAGGAATTACTCGACTCACTAATCTCTGAAAATACTTAACACACATATCAAGGCATCTAATGGTAATAAGAGAGGATTAATATTAGCAAATATAAGTTCAAAGAAGCATGTTTTCAATCAAAGCACATAATTAGGAAGGCAAATGTAAAACCATGCAAATAGTATGAATAAGTGGGTAAAGAGTAGATAAAAACCACTCAATTGAGCACAAGATAAACCATAAAATACCTCCCCACACTTAAACATTAGCATGTCCTCATGCTAAGCTCAAGAGAAACTATAAAGAAATGAAGAGGAATGGTAGAATGCATGAAATGCAACCTATCTATATGAATGCAACTACATGCAAAAAAATGTTTCTACCTACTTGGTTAAAAGTAAATAAATTCTCCAAGACAAATATGAATCAAATTCCACTAATTCAAATCATACAGTGAAAACAAATAAACTTGTAAGAAGATAGCTCATGAAAACAGGGAACATAGAATTAAGCACTGAACCCTCACTGGTAGTGTATATCACTCTAATCTCTCAAGTGTATAGGGTAATTCACTCTATTCTTCCCTAATCATGCTTTCTAAACCTTGTTCTTCATCTAACCAATCAACAAAAATTTAGTGTACCAATGCAAACATCATGAGGTCTTTTTCAAGGTTGTAATGGGGCTAAGGTAAGGGTAAAGGTATATATATGGCTAAGTGAGCTATAAATTGAATCTTTGACTAGCCAAGCTCTCACCTAACATACATACACTCTATATAACTTTAAAATCATACCTAGCTACCCATAATTCCCTTTTTTGTATGATTCCCATACTCATGTACCAAATTTTTCTTTTTAATTTATCACATGTGCATTGATTTTTCATTAACTTAACATTGGGGTAATTTTGTCCCCTTATTTATTTATCTATATTATATATTTTTTTTCTTTTTCTCTTTTTCTCTTTTTCTCTTTTTTTTTTTTGAATCATAAAAGCAAACGTAACTTATCAATGCACATGGATTCTTCATTATTTTTCTATTTTGGTTTTTCATGAGTAGGTTCCCAAATTCCCAATATTCAAATAAATTAAATACGTTCCCTTATTAACCAATGTTCCCACAATTTCCCCACACTTAGTTGATGCACAATTTCTATCTTAAGCTAACCAAAGATTCACTTGGGATTTTTTTTTTATTTGTTTTTCTACTTAAGGCTAGTAATGTGGTTATAGAACAAGAGGGGATTAAAAGCTCAAGGGGCTAACAAAGGTGATGTAAAAGGTAGGCTTATTTGGGGTAAGTGAGTTAATAACAAATAATGTCCTCAATCATATGCAAGCATGTAAATATACTAAATAATGGACATATAGAATGGAACAAAGCAAAGATTGCAATTATAGAGAAGAAAACACACAGGAATAAAAATTTATGGTTAAATAATGTAACCATGTAAATAAGCTCAAAATCTCACAGGTTGTGTGTTCTTTAGCTCAAAAACCATGTTCCAAATACAACTTCAAACAAGTTTTAACATAATTTTTTTTTTAAATTAGTGAAATTTTTCAAAAATAGAGTCCTAAAAAGAAATTAATTACTTTAGCCAAGTAGTAACTAAATGCATAAAAATCAAACAAACATGCAAATGCAACAACTAACAAGGAAAATAAACCATTGGTGTTGATATAGAAGAGTGACTAACCCATGGAGATCGGTATCGACCTCCCCACACTTAAAGATTGTACCGTCCTCGGTGCATGCTGAGATGTGCAGGTGGACGGGTTGTTTCAACTGTTTTCTTTTCTCTAAAGATTGTGCAGATGGACTTGTCTGTCTCCCCATGTAAACGTCTTCCGGTTCTCTTCCTGGTGGCCATCCTGAAAGAAAAAAGGGAAGGAAAGTAACCCAAAGCAAAGATAGAAAATAAATAAAACATGGGTTGGTTAATGCCAAAAATGAGGGTCTCAATTACATGGTAGCTACAGCATGCAAGTGAGAAAACAATAGAAGCACATGGCATACTAGTGGTGCAAAATTTTGCAACAATGGGGAAGAGAGTGGGTAATGAAAGACAATGTAAGTTCATGTCAATGAAAAAGAAATATCAGTAATATAAAAATTAGCATTTATTTAAATAATATTACCCAATCAGAATAAAACAAGTCATGAACCACCAAAATAATACCAGAAAAGATATAACAGTTGAATAAGAACATTTGAACACCAATAGAAAAATAAAAATATGCAATGAATGAAAGTATGCAAATAAATTAAATAAAATAGAATGGAAGTGAGAGAAAATAAGAAAGAAAGAAGAAAGAAATAACAAAAGATAAGAAGAATAAGGATTCGGAGAAGAAAAGATAAGAAAATTGGCACTAATCTGGATAGGTTGTGCGACGCTGGCGCCGCGGTCGCGTGGGTGACGCGGTCGCGTGGTGCGCAATAAGGTCAGGTGACGCGGATGCGTGGGGCACGCGATCGCGTGACTTGATTTGTGCTAGTGGCGCGAGTGCAGCATCGCGGTCGCACAACTCTCTGTTCGAAACTCTTTTTGCCAAAATTCTGGGTGACGCGATCGCGAGGTCGACGCGATTGCGTGAGTGGCCATCATGGGGATATGACGCGGACGCGTGGGGCACGTGTTTGCATGGTAAGGCTTGGGCTTCCAGCATGAGTCCAGCCCAACTCCAGCTCAACTTTCGGCCATGCACCCGGTTGACGTCGATTTTCAGGTCACGCGGCCGCGTGGGTGACGCGATCGCGTGGGAGGCCAAAGTTCCCATGTGACGCGGATGCATCAGCGACGCGGTCGCGTGGGTCGATTTGTGCCACTGGCACGCATCCATCCACGCTCCAACGTGACTCTCTATTCGTTTTTATTTTTTCTCCCCTCTCCTTGCGACGCGGACGCGTGGCATTTTTTTTTTAGTCTGAAAAGAAAATGCAGAATGCAGTGTTAATATGAATGTGATGCAAAACTCCAGGTTCAATAAAATAAAATAAAACTCAAAAACAAATAAAACTAAATAAAAATGAAAAAGGAACGATTATACCATGGTGGGTTGTCTCCCACCTAGCACTTTTAGTTAGAGTCCTTAAGTTGGACATTTGGTGAGCTTCATGTTATGGTGGCTTGTGCTTGAACTCATCCAGGAATCTCCACCAATGTTTGTATCTCCAGTAACCTCCGGGGTCCCAAACTAGGCGCAGAAAGCCTTCAAGTAAGTTAAAGCAAGTGACAAGGCCCCAAGAGTGGTGATTGGTAGAATGGATTCCGGGGTCCCAAACCTTGCCTTTGCACCCGTCTTTTGGTTGAGCAATATTGTTCCCTCTGGGTGGCAAGCAGTCTGAATTCTCACGTAAGTGGCCAAACAACTTCCTAGACCCATTCAGTTGAGCTTTACACCAACCTTTGCATTTAAACTTTGAGCACACAACCATGTTGAACCTTGCTTGGCAATTCTTATCACTGGTCATCTTCCTCTTACTCTTAATGCCACAAAGAGCTCTAAGTTGACCATCCGTCTCCAGTAGCCCATATTCAAGTGGAATTAGGAAGCTAAGGGATATGAATTTTACCCATTTGAATGTTGTGAAGGATGATGGCAACTTAGGGGGAGGTATTTTTAATGAAATTGCAAGCTCCACTCCCTTGTGCTCTTTTCTGATAACTACCACCTCTTTGCAAGCTTCTTCAATTTCAACCTCTTCCTCTTGGTAGATTTTTTCCAATTCAATCTCCTCTTCATTGCTTTCCAAGGGCATGGGAGGTTGTGCTTCTTCCTCTTGAATCTCCATCTCTTGAACAACCTCTTCCAAGTCTTCAACTATGATATGCTTTGGAGGTGGTACACCCTCCTCAGCATCAAATTCAAATGTCTTGGAAGGGGGTTCTATGACTGGACTTTCCCATGGAGGTTCTGCATCTCCTAAGTCTTCAACCAACTCTTCTTCTTGAACGATGACAGCTTCTTCTACTTGTTCAAGTATGAATTCATGCTCTGTCTTGTCCACTGGGGCCTCTAGTATCTCCTTCCTGCTACGCCCTTCATGAAATTGTCCACATGGGGCTGTGGCTGATCCTTGTGTAATTGAGCGTCTAGAAGTCCATTGAATTAATACTTGCTCCAGTTGTTGAACGGTTGCCTGAAATTTAATTACTGTTTTCCTTTGCCGAACCTCTGCTTCTCGGGTTACCGGACTTGGACATGATACAAAAGAAAGTGGTGGTGGTTGGGAGTGATTGGATTGGAATTGGGGTGGTTCTATATATGATTCATATGGCTCATAAGGTCGTTGTAGTATAGTGGTGAGTATTCCCGCCTGTCACACGGGTGACCCGGGTTCGATCCCCGGCAACAGCGCCATTTTGACGTTAGGATTTTTGCCAGTAAAGAATGTCATAAAAATAGTCGCGTTGTAGATATAGTCTCTAAACCGACAGAAATTCCTTCGTACAAACGTTTTGGTTGTCACAAGTAACAAACCCCTTTAAAATTGATAACCGAGTATTTAAACCTCGGGTCGTCTTCTCAAGGAATTGCAGGGAGGTATGTTCTTATTATTGGTTATGAGTTTGTAAATTGGGGGTTTTGAAAGTAAGGAAGCAGTATGTTGAACAAAAAGAATAAAATAAAATAGTAATAATAAAATAAACTCTTGGCAAGGTATTAGAAATTAGAGGTCCTATCCTAGCTATCCTTATCAATGATGATGAGAATTGAATTTTAATTCCACTTTGTTAACCTTTACTAAGATAAAGGAAGGTCAAGGGATTAATTGATTTGATCTTCGAATCCTATTTATTTCCTAAGAAAAAGTTGGGATTATTGAAGTTCAGTTCAATTAGCAA
>NC_029790.2:106508395-106530236 GCF_000816755.2 Arachis ipaensis | reverse complement strand
GAAATTAGAGGTCCTATCCTAGCTATCCTTATCAATGATGATGAGAATTGAATTTTAATTCCACTTTGTTAACCTTTACTAAGATAAAGGAAGGTCAAGGGATTAATTGATTTGATCTTCGAATCCTATTTATTTCCTAAGAAAAGATTGGGATTATTGAAGTTCAAATTAATTAACAAAGATAACAATTATCAATCATGTTTGAGTTTGATAACTCCTGAGTTACTGATTTCTTAACCAAGACCAAAAGAAAAAATATCTAAATTAATTTAAAAGCAATCTTAAATAGAATAAAACAATCATAAACTGAAATACTTCGAATTGTATTGAATCAAATTAAATATAGGAATCCATAAACCAAATTGGCAACATCTAATAATCAGCTGAAGTAGCAGAATGAATAAAAGTAGAAGAGAATATAAATTAAAGAACATTGAACCTGGGATTTGAGAGTTACTCTAAAACTAAGAGAAATCCTAAATCCTAATCCTAAGAGAGAGGAGAGAACCTCTCTCTCTAAAAACTACATCTACTCCTAAAATTGTGAATATGAAAGTTTCCTCATGAATGGATGTATTCTCCCACTTTATAGCCTCTAATCTGTGTTTTCTGGGCCGCAAACTGGGTCAAAAACAGTCCAGAATTCGCTGGTTTCGAATTTTGCCACGCTGGATTTCCATCACTGCGACGTGGTCGCATGAATCACGCGATCGCGTCACCTAGCATCAGGGGAACTATAGCATATTATATATCAAATCGAAGCTCTAGACGTTAGCTTTCCAACGCAACTGAAACCGCGTCGTTTGGACCCCTGTAGCTAAAGTTATAGCCGTTTGAGTGCAGAGAGGTCAGGCTGGACAGCTTAGCAATTTCTCCAACTTCTTGTATTCCTTCCACTTTTGCATGCTTCCTTTCCATCCTCTGAGCCATTCCTGCCCTATAATCTCTGAAAACACTTAACACACATATCAAGGCATCTAATGGTAATAAGAGAGGATTAATATTAGCAAATATAAGTTCAAAGAAGCATGTTTTCAATCAAAGCACATAATTAGGAAGGCAAATGTAAAACCATGCAAATAGTATGAATAAGTGGGTAAAGAGTAGATAAAAACCACTCAATTGAGCACAAGATAAACCATAAAATAGTGGTTTATCACTCACCTTACCATTTTGATTTCTTCAGTTACTTGACAGATGATGGGAATTTTGCAACTCCAAAACTATCAACAAGTGCACCGAATCATATCAAGTAATACCACGGTGAGTGGGTTATCGTTCCCACGAGGATTAATGGATTAAGCAAGCGAGTTACTTGATTATTCTAGTTAGACAATTGAAAACTTAAGTTGAGATACTTTAAATACTAAAACAACAATGGAAACAAAAGGAAGCAGTAATTGAATGGAAAAAGTTACGAGATTAAAATGTTAAGGTTTCAGAGATGTTGAAACTTCAGAACAAATGCTTCTTACTCCCTATCTTGATCATGCAAAGATGTTTCTACGAAAAAACATAGTTGATCAAATCTCAATTCCTTAAAATTTTAATTTCTCTTAATCTTAACAAACTTTCAATTCCTTAAATAATCTATTACAAATAAGAGGTTAAGCTTAATACCCAATTTACCACCACATAATTCTTAAAGATTAATTCCAGTCTGATTAGCTTCCACTTATCAAAATCACTTTCAAAACTTATAGAATTGTGAGAAAAGGTTTCAAGCACACATTCAATTAACCAATTTTTCCAAGTTTAAAACCTAATTGAATCAGACCAAGTATATTTTCCAATATACTCAAGTCTTTATAATGAAGAACAGAAACCAATTCTTAGAAAATATCAATACAATAATTAAAGATAGAAAAGCAATAACATTAATCCATTAGAAATCAACAGAGCTCCTAACCTTAACAAAGAAGATTTGTGACTCATGGTGCAAAAACACAAAATTAGGGTTTTCAAGTGTGCGGGAGTAATCAGGTCCCCCTTTTAGGGTTTCTCAAAATCCTTAAATACTCCTAAACTAAACAAATTAAAACCTACATAATTAAACTTAATTAAAACAAAATCACTAATATCTTTTCCTTAATTAACTTCCATAAAGTAAGGATTATTCCTTTAGATTGAGGCCCACTCATTTAGCAACTTCATTTATTCTTGATTTTGGGCCTTAAGTGCACTCCCAGGGACTTGGTGTAGCTCACGTGGGACGTGGAAGAGCCCACGTGCAATGTGGTCATGCAGAAGGCTTGGACATCCCTGGGCACAAGCCCAACATCCAATGTGGGAGAGGAGAAGTGCAACATCCACGAGCTAGCTTCAACGTGCAAGTCCACATGCAATGTGCATGAGGCAAGGGAGCCTTCACGTGCAACGTGGGTCTTGGAACATAGAACATCTGCGATGAGGAGCAAGGAGCCAATGTGGGATGTTAAAGCCTATGTGCAACGTGTTCGAGAAGAGAAGGTTGGACGTCCCTGAGCTCCTTCAATGGGCAACGTATTCCATGCTGAGAGAAGAGAGACGTGCAATGTGAACTCTGAATGTGGAACTTCTGCGATGCTAGGAAGGATAAGAGCTCCTGGCTTCAAGCCCAACGTGGGACGTGACTCCCCACGTTCGATGCCTTCGATGTGGGAGAAGGGAGGCTGGATGGGCATAAGCCCAACATTGCACATGGATAGTGCACGTTGGATGTGGATGCATGCAAGGAAGTATTGAGCTTGGACGTGGGAATGGCTAGAGCATGTTGCACATCTTCAAGCTCTTTGAGGCTGGGGCTTCCTGGGCATAAGCCCAATGTACGACGTGACTCCCCATGTTGGATAAGGACTTGGGGGAATGTTTGGATGTGGGATGTTGGCACAAAATTTATAACCCACAAACTAACCGGCAAGTGCACCGGGTCGTACCAAGTAATACCTCAGGTGAGTGAGGGTCGATCCCACGAGGATTAATGGATCAAGCAACAATAGTCAATTGATTATTCTAGTCAGACAATCAAAATTTAGGGTTTTAATAGCAAATAACATAGAAACAGAAAATTAAATAAGAGCAAACTAAAATTAGTTAAGAAAATAATATGATAAAAATAGTTAAGGAGTCAAAGATATTTAAATTTCTGGATTTATATTCAATGTTAACTACCTTGATCATGCAAAGATTATGTTCATGGCAAACTATATGTGACTAAACACTAATTCCTTAGACCTTTTTAGTCTCCTCTAACCTTCATCAACCGCTAATTCCTTGGTCACTTGATTCTGATTAGAGAGATAAGTTCAAAACTAGTTTATGAGCCACACAAACCCTAGATACTCAAAAATAAGACAATTATATGTCACGTATCACGTTAAATCCAGATAAATAGAGAGTTATGAGAAATTGATTTCAAGATGTAATTCTAATGATATAACTTTTTCAAGATTCAAATAGAATTCAAGTTGAATTAGAGTTATTTCCCAATAATCACTAATTCTTAGGATGAAGAACGAAACCAATTCTTAAACAATAATCAAAATATTAATCAAGAGTAGAAGAACAAATAATTATTAATCCATCAAATTAAATAGAGCTCCTAACCTTAACAATGGAGGCTTAGTTCCTCATGGAGAAAATAAACCCTAGTAGAGAAAAGTATGAAAGTGTCGAATGAAAATTAGGAGAGGAGCCTAGGTTAAGATCTCTTCACCTTTTATATCTAATCCTAATTAATGTAAAATATATTTTCTAAAACTAAATACTATTTTTTTATTTGTAATTAAAATAAAAGTTTTAATCAAAAATAAATAAAATCTTTGCACGAGACTACTGCAAACTCCAAAGCTAGCGCCTAACTTCAGGATTGACGCCTAACTTGAGAAAAGCCAAGTTAGGCGCCAGCATACCCGAATGAATTGGAGTGCAAGTTCTTCACTCGACACCTAACTTGGAGAATCCCAAGTTAGACGCCAATATGGCCGTACAGATTAGAGAATAAGTGTATACTATTATATATCGTTGGAAAGCTCTAAAAGTTAGCTTTCCAATGCCACTAGAACCGTATCAATTGGACCTCTGTAGCTCAAGGTATATTCATTAGAGTGCAAGGAGGTCAGGGTTGACAGCATCATCCACTTTCTTCCTCTTCTTCTATAAAACTCCGTCAAATCCATCCGAATGCTACCTGAAATAAACAGAATTGCACACAACTCAAAGTATCATTCATAGTGGCTAAAAAGTATTTAAATATTGATTAGACTTAACAATTTAAATAAAAAATCACTAGGAAAAGATATGATAGATGCTCACACATCACAACACCAAACTTAAACTTTGCTTGTCCTCAAACAAACATAGAATCATGCAATATAAATTGACAATCCAAGGTGAGAAGAATAGCAATTTTAATGTTTATGGTTGGCTAATTAACTAGGCATGCAACATGCACAAAAGAATTTCAAATGATTGATGATTTTATCTTGATCACTTTATGAAATCTTTTCTTATATTCCTTCCTTGAAACAAGCTTTTCATTTGTTTCTTTTCTTAGCTTCTTGTAGCTTTGCACCATTTGTTTTTATAGCTTCGACTCTAAATACTTTTTTTTCAAGTATTACCACCTGATACATAAGCACCACAAGCATATAACTAGAGAACTCTTTAAGCTTTGCTTTTTTTCTTTTCTTTACTCTCTCATCATTGAAGCTCAGAGCCTTGAGCTTTGAGAGGGTGCTTTGCACTTCAACCTAGCCTTGACTCTAAGTGTTTTGTTTTCAAACTTTTTGCTTGATACATAAACACCATAAGTACTTGACTAATGAGTTGTCATTGGTACTCAAAGACTTCAGCTTTCTCATTTTCCCCTTTCTCTTCTCTTTTTTTTTCTTTACTTGATCATTAATTGACAAGCTTCTTCAAGGTTTTCAAAATTTTAAAGATTTTATAAAGTGTTCTAGATAAAAATTTCAATCAAATAAAATTCAAAATGTGTTTGAGCAAAAATAGTCATGCTAGCCTTCCAATACTCATATGCTCATACTAGCTTCTTCTTTAATTACCCTGTTTGTTGATAATCATGATGCTTAATTGCTTTGACTCACAAATTTCAAGATGATAATCATGATGTAAAGAAAATATATTACAATTTCAAAATTATATTATACTTATCTAAAAGGAAGAATACATACACATGCATATAATTAAAAAGGAAGGAAACAACCTTAGCTCTCTCTGCCTTTCTCTTCATCATCTTCTTGTTTATCCCCTTTTAAACTATGTAGAGTGATAAACCACTATTTCATGGTTTATCTTGTGCTTAATTGAGTGGTTTTTATCAATTCTTTACCCACTTATTCATACTATTCGCATGTTTTACGTTTTCCTTCCTGATTTTGTGCTATGATTGAAAACATGCTTCTTTGGCCTTTAAATTGCTTATTATTAATCCTCTCTTATTACCATTCGATGTCTTGATATGTGCGTTAAGTATTTTCAGAGATTATAGGGCAGGAACGGCTTGGAGGATGGAAAGGAAGCATGCAAAAGTGGAAGGAATACAAGAAATTGAAGGAACTGCAAAGCTGTTAGCCTGACCCTCTCGCACTAAATCGATCATAACTTGAGCTACAGAGGTCCAAATGATGCGGTTCTAGTTGCGTTGGAAAGCTAACGTCCGGAGCTTCGATTTGATATATAATATGCCATAGTGGCTCTACATCTAAGTGATGCGAACGCGTGCTTCACACGGACGCATCGCAGTGACGAAAATCAGCGTGGCAGATTTCGCCCCTAGCGATTTTTGGGCTGTTTCTGTCCCAGTTTTCAGCCCAGAAAACACAGATTAGAGGCTATAAAGTGGGAGAACCCATTCATTCATCAATCAAGCTTTAATATACACACTTAAGGATTAGTTGTAGTTTTTAAGAGAGAGGTTCTCTCCTCTCTCTTAGGATTAGGATTTCTCTCAATTTTAGGATTATTTCTCTCGAGTCACAGGTTCAATATTCCTTTAATTTATTTTCTATCTTTATTGATTCTATTACTTTAATTGTCATTTATCTTTTCAATTTGGCTTATGAATCATTCATGTTAGGATTTTCTTAATTAATATATTTTGAGGTATTTCAGATTTGATTTTGCTTTAATTTATTTATGAATGATTTTAATTTAATTTAAGATATTTTCCCTTTTTGACCTTGGTTAAGTAATTAATAACACTTGAGTTATCAAACTCAGCTGTTGATTGAAATTGGAATTCTTTGCTGATTAATTTGTACTCCAATAACTCTAGTCTTTCCATAGGAATTGACTAGGACCTGAGGATCAAATCAATTTGTCCACTTGACCTTCCTTTGTTTAGCAAGGGTTAATTAAAGTGGGAGAAGAATCCAATTCTCATCACACCTGATAAGGATAACTAGGATAGGACCTCAATTTCTTATACCTTGCCAAGAGATTTTATTATTATTAATTTATTTTTCTTGTCATTTAAATTACTTGTTCCTTATTTTAAAAAACCCAAAAACATATCTTTTACATAACCAATAATAAATCATACCTCCCTGCAATTCTTTGAGAAGACGACCCGAGGTTTAAATACTTCGGTTATAAATTTTATTGGGTTTTGTTACTTGTGACAACCAAACTTTTGTACGAAAGGATCCTCTGTTGGTTTAGAAACTATACTTGCAATGCGACTATATTTTTACAAAATTCTAAATTTGCAGGAATCCGTTCGTCATAGAGCATAGCTTCCAACACCAAACTTAGAATGGTTGCTTATCCTCAAGCAACAAAGAAAGAGAAATAATGGTGATAGAAATAAGAGTAAATAGGACTAGCAAGTGAAAGGAAATCAAGCAGTGCAGAGGCCTTATTCAAAATAAATTAATCAAATTAAAACAAAACCAAGGAAAACTAAAATAGTATAAAATAGCTAGATTGCTAATGTGTTGCATGGTGATTGTGGCAACACCAAACTTGGTGTGAGGACACAAAAATTAGTGTGATACAATATATGTGAAACTAGGCCAAGTACCCAGTGGGATGCAAATTTGGTGTAGCACACCAAACTTAATCCATGAACACATACACAATCTTAAGCAAAACAAAAAAGAGAATGAAAAGAAAATACCAAACATTGGGTTGCCTCCCAAGAACTGCTTCTTTAACGTCACTAGCTTGACGGTTGTTCTTGAATTTTCTTCCTCTTCTTCTAGTTGGTTAAAAGAAAGGACTCTGATAAACCACTATTTCATGGTTTATATTGTGTTTAATTGTGTGGTTTTATCATGATCTTTGTCCACTTATTCATTAAATAAGCATGCATTTATATTTCCTTCCTAAAGATGTTTTATGGTTGAAAACTTGCTTCCTAGAGACTTTTAATTATGTATTTTATTTCTCCTTTATTCCATTCTATGCCGTGATCTGTGTGTTAAGTGTTGCAGGCTTTATAGGGCATGAATGAGTTGGAGATTGGAAGGGAAGCCTGCAAAAATGGAAGGAACACAAGAAATTGAGGAGATGACCAGCGAGAGGCGACGCGGTCGCATGGATGACGCGACCGCGCGGAAAAAAGCAATTTGCATCATCGCGGCCGCATGGATGATGCGACCGCGTGGATGGAACAGCACGAGTGACGCGGCCGCATGGACGACGTGTCCGCGTGGCAAAGCAGAAACGCGAATGACGTGTCGGCATGAGCGATGCGATCGCGTGACGTGTGCGACCTGCATAATTTGCAGATTCGCTGGGGGCGATTTCGGGCCCTATTTTGACCCAGTTTCAGCCCAGAACAGTAGACTAGAGCCAGAGAACATGCAGAAACAAAAGACAACATTCATTCTACACAGTTTTAGTTTTAGATCTAGTTTTGCTCTTCCCCTAGGTTTTCTCTCTACACATTCATAGTTTTTAGGATTGTTATTTTACATTCATAGTTTGGGATATTGAGAAGAGTTATTACCTCATCAAGACTTCGTCATTCTAGTTCGTTTTCTTTACTTGGTCTTACTCTTCCATGTTCTTTGCTTTGTTTAATTTTACCATTGGAATATTCTTAGGGTTATCTAATATAAGGATCACTTTTATTTTTAATTGACTATTTTAATTTTATTTACAGTGTCTTTTCTTAATTCCTTTTTATATGCTATGAATTTTACCTTTACAATGAGTGAGTAGTTCCCTAACTTGATGGAGAATTGATTGAAAGGAACCTTTGAGTTGGAAGGCTTGAAAGAAAAATTGTAATTGGGTTTATGGTTGGATTGCCTTCTAATCACTAACACCAATCCCTTTTAATTAAGTGGATTGCAACTTGTGAACGGACGTAGTATTCCAACTTGTTTAACTTTCCTTCACCTAGTGAAGGATAACTAAACAGGATAACCTTTAATTGTCAATTAATCCTGAGAGCATTCCAACAATAATAGGGATTCCAACTAATTAATTCCCAGTCAAGGCTTTTATTTACATTATTCAAATTCACCAATTTAATTTCCTGTTTGCCCAATTCAAACCTTTTTGAAAACCTCTGATTAATAAAATAGCACACTTTTCTGCAACACGTTGGGAGATGACCTGGGATTCATACTCCCATTATTTTAAATTTAATTTTCTGTGACACCTTTCTAAATTGATAGGCAGATTTCCGGCGAATTAAGAACTATACTTGCAACGTATATATTTTAATAATTTTTAATTCGCTAATTTCTGCCCGCATCAGACTCCAAGGGAGAAGAGGAGAAAATTAGTTCCCCCTGATATAAATTCCTCCTAACAAGCTTTCTTTTATTGTTATTAACTTGATTCACCTTGCTTGTTGGGGTAGAGGTTGGATTGCTTTTTGCTGACCTTCTCTTTTTCATGGATATTTTCTTTTATATCTTGGTCACAATCCCCTTTTCAATGCTTTCTTTGGATGCCTTCACTTCTTTGATTTCAAAATTTGGGTGTTGTGTGATGGTTTGATTGTACCCTTCATCAAGAACTTCTTGAATTGGTGGTTCAATAAACTCACCCTCTATGCCACTTTCTACTTCATTGGAGTGTAGATTCCCATAATTATTTTCATCCTTTACAACCTCCTTTGTTTGTGCATCTTCCTCTTCTTCCATGTGTGAGGGTGGAGAGTTCTCTAATTCACTGGAGTATGAAATCCTTTGATTGATTTCCTCACTTTCTTCCATAGGAGCTTGCATTGTATCTCTTGGGAAGGAATTTGCTTGTTCCTCTTCATGGGACTTGATAATCAACTCCAGATATTTCTCTATATTTTTAAAACTCATTCTTATATCATGTATGCAATCTTTCATGACAAGCTCAAGAGATGATGGTTCTTGATATGAATACGGAGATGGTGACTTTTGATATGAATAAAAAGAAGATGATTCTTCGTACGAATAAGGAGATGGTGGCTCTTGATATAAATAAAAAGATGAGCATGGTTCTTGGTATGAATATGGAGATGGTGGTTCTTGATAGATGAAACATGGAGCACTGAAGTTTCTTTGGTCTTGACTTTTCCAACCAAAATTCGAGTAGTTCCTCCATCCACAATAATATGAATCACTCCTTGGGTGTGAGTAGTAACCCATATGATCTCTCTCCATTATTTTTCTTAGCACAAAACACCAAACAGAATTAAACGCACCATGTGACAAACAGAGAAGCTAAGAAAAAAGAACAAAAAGAAATATTCAATGTTTTTTATTTTCATTTTTTATTATTATTATTTTTTAATTTTATTATTATTATTTTTTAATATAAAAATAAATTTCGAAAAATAAAAAAATATAATGTAAAAATCAAATAAGAAAATTAAACAAAAAAAAAGTCTAATCTAAGTAATCAATCAACAGGTAGTTGTTAATCACAATTAATCCCTGGCAACGGCGCCAAAAACTTGGTGCAGAATTTATAACCCACAAACTAATCGGCAAGTGCACCGGGTCGTACCAAGTAATACCTCAGGTGAGTGAGGGTCGATCCCATGAGGATTAATGGATTAAGCAACAATAGTCAATTGATTATTCTAGTCAGACAATCAAAATTTAGGGTTTTAATAGCAAATAATATAAAAACAGAAAATTAAATAAGAGCAAACTAAAATTGGTTAAGAAAATAATATGATAAAAATAGTTAAGGTGTCAGAGATATTTAAATTTCCGAATTAATATTCAATGTTAATTACCTTGATCATGCAAAGATTATGTTCATGGCAAACTATATGTGACTAAACCCTAATTCCTTAGACCTTTTTAGTCTCCCCTAACCTTCATCAACCGCCAATTCCTTGGTCACTTGATTTCGATTAGAGGGATAAGTTCAAAACTAGTTTATGAGCCACACAAACCCTAGATACCCAAAAATAAGACAATTATATGTCACGTATCACATTAAATCCAGCTAAATAGAGAGTTATGAGAAATTGATTTCAAGATGTAATTCTAATGATATAACTTTTCCAAGATTCAAATAGAATTCAAGTTGAATTAGAGTTATTTCCCAATAATCACTAATTCGTAGGATGAAGAATGAAACAAATTCTTAAACAATAATCAAAACATTAATCAAGAGTAGAAGAACAAATAATTATTAATCCATCAAAGTAAATGGAGCTCCTAACCTTAACAATGGAGGCTTAGTTCCTCATGAAGAAAATAAACCCTAGTAGAGAAAAGTATGAAAGTGTCGAATGAAAATTAGGAAACGAGCCTAGGTCAAGATCTCTTCTCCTTTTATATCTAATCCTAATTAATGTAAAATATATTTTCTAAAACTAAATAATATTTTTCCTATTTGTAATTAAAATAAAAGTTTTAATCAAAAATAAATAAAATCTTCGCAGGGGACCACTGCAGACTCCAAAGCTGGTGCCTAACTTCAGGATTGGTGCCTAACTTAGAAAAAGCCAAGTTAGGCGCCACCATACCCGAATGAATTGGAGTGCAAGTTCTTCACCCAGCGCCTAACTTGGAGAATCCCAAGTTAGGCGCCAACATGGACGTACAGATTAGAGAAGAAGTGTATACTATTATATATCGTTAGAAAGATCTGAAAGTTAGCTCTCCAATGCCACTAAAACCGCATCAATTGGACCTCTAGAGCTTAAGTTATGTCCGTTAGAGTGCAAGAAGGTCAGGGCTGACAACATCATCCAATTTCTTCCTCTTCTTCTATAAAACTCCATCAAATCCATCCAAATGCTACCTGAAATAAACACAATTACACACAAATCAAAGTAGCATTCATAGTGGCTAAAAAGTATTTAAATCTTGATTAAACTTAACAATTTAAATGAAAATTCACTAGAAAAAGATATGATAGATGCTCACGCATCAGATGTTGATGCCCACGTCTCACGTTGTTGAAGAGAATGGACTTGAGAATGTTCCTGGGGCTAGGCCCAATGTGGGACGTGGCTACTCCACGTCTCACGTCTATGCTTGTGTCTTCCTCTCCTGTTTCTCCTTCTCTAGTTTTCTGTTTGCTCTTTCTTCTCTGACTTGATCTTTTATATGAGTTTTCCTCTATTATTGAGCAAATCTTCACTAATCTCCTACAAAACATAAAAAACAAAGTACACAAAGTATCTTTGATGAAAATTAAAAGAGAAATAGTGAAGAATCATTATCGTTATTGACATAATTAGCAACAAAACTATCAAATAATGCTCATGCATCACAACACCAAACTTAAATCTTTGCTTGTCCTCAACCAAACAAAGAATCATGCATTATCTTTGAAGAACTAAATCTCACAAATCAAGGGTGACTTGTAGTATTTCCAATGATTTTGGTTAGCCTTTTCACTTATACACAATTTAGCACAAAAAAATTTTGATTTCTTCAAGACTTCCATCCGAATCATATTATGGAATCCTCTCTTATCAATTCTCACCTTGAAGCAAGCTTAATTCTTTCTTTTCTTTCAGTTTCTTATATGATGGTGCTTTGTACCTTGAGCCTAGTCGTGACTCTAAAAATCTTGTCTCAAGCTTTGCTCGACACAAAAAAACCACGAGCAATTGACTGGGGAACTTTTTGAGTTCACGTTTTCTTTTTAACTTTCCCAATTAGCGGTGGTCAAAGCCTTTGGCTTCTCTTTCTTTTGGGGGATGCTTTGCACATTGAGCCTAGCCGTGACTCTAAATATTTTGTCTCAAGATTTTCTCGATACATAAACACCACAAGCACTTGACTAGGGAACTCTTTGAGTTCATATTTTCCTTTTTTAGCTTTCCTAGTCAGTAGTACTCAGAGCCTTTAGCTTCTCTTTCTCCCCTTGTTTGTTTATTTAATTGTTAATTAGTTGATTGTTTGTACTTCTTCAAGTCTTTGTGAAATATGAGGATTCCATAATACTCCTCTAGATTGAAGTCTCAAATAGTGATATTCATTTTGCACTAAACAAATTCAATTAGTGTGGCCTTCCATACCCAATTAGTCATACTTTTTCTAATTTTGCTCAACTCTTTTCTTTACATTTTTTTCTTGTATATAATTCATGCTTGCTGAGTGTAGCAAAGCTCAAGAAAGAACAAAATAAAATAAAATAAAAATAGAAGTAATACAAATAAAAGAAATAGATAAACAAAATGATAAAGGATAAAAGAAATTAAAGATAGAAAAAGAAAGAAAGAAACTCAGCCACCTTTATTCATCATCATTTCCATCTTGGTCCTCTTCATCATCATCATCATCCTTATCATCATCTCCATCCCCTTGTGGCTCTCTAGCTCCCATATTGCTTGTTGTTGTTCGAGCTGTTGTTGTGTTATGTTGATATTTCCATGGAAGAGTTGGTCATGAATCCATTCACCAACTTGAGGATATATATGGAGCCATTGCGGGGTTTGCCACTTGCGTTTTCACACAAAGATAGTTTGTTTTGGCCTTCATGTCTTGCTTATAGTTGAGAAATGCAACACGTTGATTCTCTTGTTCTTGTATGATATGATTAATAACTCTACTTTGGTTAAATTGATTCAACCTGATTTGCTCGAGGGTAGAGGTCAATTGTTGCCAATATTCTTGAAGAGACAAATATTAATTTTGAGGAATAGGGGATTGTGCTTGTTGATTTTGAGGCAGTGGAGGTTGTGCTTCTTGATGTTATTGTGGCATCACCCTTGTTTTTTCACTCTTGCCACACTTATTGATGTAATGGGGTTGTCTTGAAAAACCAGAATACCTTCTTCATTCATACTTACCCCAGCATGCCCGCAAAGTTGCTTGATTATGCTTGGGAAACCAAGTATGTCATTTTGATGCACAGTGCTTGCCAATTTTTGGATGTTCTTGGGGATGATGTTTTTAACTCTCATCTCTTCTCCAATCATGATTGAGTGGACGAGTATGGTTCTTTCTGTAGTGATCTCAAAATTGTTAGAAGATGGGATGACCGATCTTCGGATGAACTCAAACCATGCCCTTGCTGTTGGAATAAGGTCGCTTCTCCTCAATTGTATTGACCTTCCATCAACATCAAGTCTCCAAGATGCACCCTCTTGGCAAATGACACTAAGAACATTAGCAAACCTTTGGGTAGGTACTCATTCTTATCTCATAAGACATTGCAGTAGAAGATGGTGAGGATTTTGGAAGGTGTAGAACTCTCCAGATGTTGTCCAGACCAAAGTCTATGATTTGGCCCCTTGCATAGCTCATGTAAAGGGGTTCTTCTGCTCCTTCTGGTGCACGAATCCCCACACCTTCGTACAGCTGTACCAGCAAGTGCATTGGGTCCTCCAAGTAATACCTGAGCAAGTTAGGGTCAATCCCACGAGGATTGTGGTTTGAAGCAAGCTATGGTTATCCTGCAGGTCTTAGTCACGCAGATTCAGAATTCAGTTGGATTGATGCAAAGACAATAAATAATAGGAATATTGTATAAATTAAAATCAGTAATAGGAATAAGGTAAAGGATTGAAGTTGCGTTGTCTTTCTGAATTAACTCTGGTATTACTGTCTTCTTTGCTTGTGAGCGATCTCTTCAATGGCAGGCTGTAAGTGATTAATGCCTTTATTGAGAGGTCGTCAATACTCCTCCGGATCTGAACCCCAAGGTTAGTGTGGATCCATTTCTACTTGAGGGTGAAGCTCGTACAGTCCATTCTCGTTAATGATCCTACTCAAAACGCCACAGGCAAGGTCGGATCTTCTAGATCAAAGGATGCTGCATCTTTGGGTTCTAGCCTCTACCACAGAAACCCTAATCTCTCCGTAAATCGGCTGAACTAGTGTCTCAAGAAGTCCCCAACGAAGTCGTCGATTAGCCATCTGAGAGATATATAATTCAAGCTGGCAGTTCAATGCTTTCCACTGAAGTATTCACATGAACTCAAGTAGACATGGGTGATTGTCAGGCACGTTTGTCTTAGTATGATGAATAGAGCTGATTGTCACTGGTCATCCTATTCACCATGTTGAAGTACGAATATACATCTTAGAATTAATCACGCACAGATCGAAGAGAAACAGTAATACTTTTATTAATTCATAGGACTCAGCAGGGCTCCTCCCCTCAACCTATGAGGTTTAAAAACTCATACTAAAAGGAAATACAATGGTAACCGTGAAAAGTATGGTAAAAGGTGTTCGAATAACATAAATAAAATCCCTTAAATACTAAACTAATGACTAGTAAAGGTAAAACAATTTTTTTAGTGCTAAAATCCACTTCTGGGGCCCACTTGGTGAATGTTTGGGCTGAGCTTTGATGAGATCCACATGCTATGAGGCTCCTATAGTGTGAAACACTGGCTAAGGGGTACTCTCTGGGCGTTTGGATGCTGGGCTCTGCTCCTTGGATGCTGGACACCTGGAAGGGGGCAGGAGGCTGGAATTGGACGCCAGTTTTGGGCCTTCTAATTCGAAGCAAAGTATGAATTATTATACATTGATGGAAAGTTCTGGAAGTCATCTTTCCATAGCCATTAAGAATGCTCCATTTGGACTTCTGTAGCTCCAGAAAAGCTCTTTCGAGTAGAAGGAGGTCAGATCTGGACAGCAGCTGCAGTGCTTTCTCTGTCTTTGAATCAGACTTTTGCTCCAACTCCTCAGTTTTAGTCAGAAATTACCTGAAATTGTACAAAAACACACAAACTCAAAGTATAATCCAAAAATATAAATTTAACACTAAAACCTGTAAAAACTTAATAAAAACTAAACAAAACATATTAAAAACTATATGAAAACTATGCCAAAAACCGTATAAAATATCTGCTCATCATAACACCAACTTAAACAGTTGCTTGTCCCCAAGCAACTTAAACAGTTGCTTGTCTCAATGAAGCTTAGTTACAATTAGATAAGCGGGACTTAGTAGCTTTTTGCTTCTGAATAGTTTTGGCATCTCACTAATCATTAAAACTCAGGATGGCTGGCATCTTTAGGAACTTAGAATCCAGATGATATTATTGATTCTCCTAGTTTATTTCTTTTTTATTCTTGAACACAGGTTTCAGAGTCTTGGTTATGACCCTAAGCACTTTGTTTTCCAGTATTACCACCGGATACATAAATACCACAGATACTTTAACTGGGTGAACCTTTTCAGATTGTGATTCAGCTTTGCTAGAATCCCTAGATAGAGGTGTCCAAAGTTCTTAAGCACACTCTTTTTGCATTGGATCACGACTTTAACCGCTCAGTCTCAAGCTTTTCACTTGACACCTTCACGCCACAACTACATGGTTAGGGACAGCTTAGTTGAGCCGCTTAGGCCATGATTTTGTTTCCTTTAGGCCCTCCTAACCACTGATACTCAAAGCCTTGGATCCTTTTATACTTGCCTTTTGGTTTAAAGGGTTACTGGCTTTTTGCTTTTGCCTTTTGGTTTAAAGAGCTAATGGCTTTTTCTTTCTTTTGCTATTTTCTTTTCTTTTTCGCCAATTTTTTTCCGAAGCTTTTTTCTTCTTTTGCTGCTTTTTCTTACTTCAAGAATCAAATTTTGGATTTTTCAGATCATCAATAATACTTTTACTTTTTCTTCATTCTTTTAAGAGCCAGCATCATAAAATTCCAACTTCAAATATGCACTATTTATTCATGTATTCAGAAAACTAAAGCAATGCTGCCACATCAAAATAATTTATTATTCTTTATTGTAGAACTCAAAAATTTATGCATCTTTAATTCTTCTAAAAATCTACTATTTTATTCATGTTTAATGATGATAATAGGAATAATTTATAGCTAATTGGAAAATAAAAATTAATTAATTACTACTAATGCTTATGTAATCTTAAAAATTAAAAGACATAAAATAAAAAATAAAAATAAAGACTTAAATACTACTAGTGATCATGCAACTCTAAATTAGGATGGAAATATGTGAGACAGGAATAGGAATAGTCACAGGGTTGAAACTCGACAACCTTCAGCTTGAGAGGCTCTGGGCTCTTCAGGTTGAGGGACGCATGGCTCTTCAGAGGAGAGCTTCTGGCATTTCAACTCCTCTATCTCATGCCCTTGCTCTTTGATCAGTTTGCAAATCATGCTAGTCTGATCTCTCTGCTCCTCTCTGAGCCGATCTAAAGTGCTCTGCAAGTGTATTACAGACGCCTTCAGCTGGTCCCAATACTCAATTGGAGGAATCTCTTGGGCAGGCTCAGGTGCCTTCCTTTTGGGTTGATCCTCTTCTATCTTGGAACTTTCCATTACCTGCTTGGTAATTGGATTTACCACTGGAATAAAGTTGTTCGATGGGATCATAACCTTAGCCTATTGGCATAGGTGAAAGATGAGATTTGGATAAGCTAGCATTGCATTAGTGGATACCCTATTTGCCAGCTTGTAAATCTCACGGGGGATTATTTGGTGGACTTCCACCTTATTCCCCATCAAGATGCAGTGAATCATCACAGCTCTTCAAATAGAGACTTCAAAGTGGTTACTTGTAGGGAGTATAGAACGCCCAATGAAGTCTAGCCATCCTCTAGCAACAGACTTGAGGTTTGCCCTTTTTAGCTGGCATGGCTACCCTTTTGTATTCTCAATACATTGAGTTCCAAGTAGGCATATGTCTTCTAGGACTTGATCCAGCTTTTGGTTGGCTACAACCCTTCTGTTGTATGATTCAGGGTCATCCTTTTGCAAAGGTAATTTAAAGATCTCTCTCACCCTATCCAGATGAAAATACATGATCTTCCCCCTGACCATAGTGCGAAAAGTATAGAATGTTGTTCCATCTTTCTTTTGCTTATCTGTCATCCACAGATTTGCATAAAATTCATGGATCATGTTGTATCCAACTTTAGACTAAGGATCAGTCAGAATCTCCCAGCCTCTCCTTCAGATTTTCTCTTGGATCTCTGGATATTCTTCTTCTCCTAAGTTGAATCCCACCTCAGGGATTACTGGCCTTTTACTCATTATCTTGTGATAATATTCTTCATGTTGCTTGGTAAGGAATTGAACAGGTTTGAAAACAACCGTTGAGTTGTCTTCTTTCTTGTTCTTTGGGGCGGTCTTGCCACCTTTTAGAGCCATGAGATTGAATTCTTGATGAGAGAACAGGGCTCCTACCACACTAAAATTAAAAATTTACTCATTCTCAAGTAAAAGGTAAGGAAGGAAGAAGAAGATCAGAGAATAGAAGAGGAAAAAGATGATAGAATTCGAATAAGAGGTGGTGAGTGAGGAAGAGGGGCACGATTACATATATATAGGGAGGGAGGGAAGGGATTTTCGAAAATAATCATAATATAAAGATAAAGATTTTTGAAAAAGATAAAAAATGATAGTTTTTAAACTTGAAAGATAAGAAAATATTTTGAAAGAATTTGAAAATAAGTTGAAAAAGATATGAAATTTTAAAAAGGATTTGAAAGGTTTTGAAAAAAATGTTTTAATTTTGAAATTAAATTGAAATTGAGGTATTTGAACAAGATTTGATTTAAAAATCAAAGAATAATTGAAATTGAATTGAAAAAAGATGAGTTGAATAAAGAGAAGATGAGAATTTTAAAGTTACCTCCATGCTGCCTTGTTGGCGTTTAAACGCCCAGAATGCTGGCATTCTGGTGGTTAACGTTAGAGTGTTCCTCCCTCTTAGGCGTTAAACGCCCAACCAGGGCTCCCTGGCTGGCGTTTAACACCAGGCATGTGCTCCTTCTTGGGCGTTAAACTCCCAGCCAAGGCTCCCTGGCTGGCATTTAATGCCAGGCTTGTGCTCCCTGTTGGGCGTTAAACGCCCAGCCAGTGCTCCCTGGCTGGCATTTAACGCCAGGCTGATTGCCTCCATGGGCATTTGAATGCCCAATTGCCTACCCTTTCTGGCATTTAACGCCAGGGAGCTTCCTTCTCTAGGTTATTCTGTTTGCTGTTCTGTATTATTCTGTCTCTATTTAAGCACTGTTCATGATCACTAACATTAAAATTAACTTAAAACATAATGAAAAACTAATTGAAAAGAAAACTAATTAAAATAGAAACAACCAGAAAATTAATAATCTATGAGTGAATATTGGGTTGCCTCCCAACAAGCACTTCTTTAATGTCTTTAGCTGGACTTTAATGTACTTAACTTAGTAACAGTGTTGAGCCTCCTGGCTCAATATCTCCTCCAAGATAATGTTTGACCCTCTGTCCATTGACAGTGAACCTTGTGTCAGGATCTTTACCTTGAAGTTTTATGTGCCCATAAGGGGATACTCTAGTAATCACATAGGGTCTTTTCCAATGGGATTTGAGTTTTCTAGGGAAGAATTTGAGTCTTGAGTTGAAGAGCAGGACCTTCTGTCCTGGTTCAAAGACTCTGGAAGCTATCTTCCTGTCATGCCACCTTTTTGCCTTTCCCTTATAGATATTTGCATTTTCAAATGCAGCTAAGCGGAATTCATCCAACTCATTTGGTTGGAGCATCCATTTTTCTCCTGCTGCTTTAGCATCAAGGTTGAGAAATTTAGTAGCCCAATAGGCTTTATGTTCTAGTTCCACTGGCAAATGACAAGATTTCCCATACACCAGCTGGTATGGTGATGTTCCAATTGGGGTTTTGAATGTTGTTCTGTATGCCCACATAGCATCATCAAGCTTTCTAGCCTAATCCTTTAGTTCTCTATTTGAGACTTCAGCTTGCCCATTTGTTTGGGGATGATACGGTGTTACTACTTTATGGTGAACTCCGTAATGGCTTAAGACAAAATCTAATTGTCTGTTGTAGAAATGAGTACCTCCATCACTAATTAGTGTCCTAGGGACACCAAATCTGTTGAAGATGTTCTTTTGGAGGAGCTTCATTACTACTCTGGTGTCATTAGTGGGTGTTGCTATTGCTTCAACTCATTTAGACACATAATCTACTGCCACAAGGATGTAGATATTTGAGTATGAAGGCAGGAAGGGTCCCATGAAGTCTATGCTCCAAACGTCAAACAACTCAATCTCTAGGATTCCTTGCTGAGGCATGCTGTGACCATAAGGGAGATTGCCAGCCCTTTGGTAACTATCACAGTTACGGATGAACTCTCTAGAATCCTTAAAGAGAGTAGGCCAGTAAAAGCCACTTTGGAGAACCTTGGTGGCTGTCCGCTCACCTCCAAAGTGTCCTCCATAGTCTGAGCCATGGCAATGCTATAGAATTCTCTATGCCTCTTCTTTAGACAGATAGCGTCGGATTATTTCATCCGAGCATCTCTAAAAGAGATATGGCTCATCCCATAGGTAATATTTTACATCATGTATAAGTTTTCGGGCTTGCTGCCCGGTATATTCCTTGGGAATGAACCTTATAGCCTTGTAATTTGCAATGTCTGCAAACCAAGGTACTGTCCAGATGGCATAGAGTTGCTCATCTGGAAAGGATTCGAATATGTCAGTGGAGGGAGAAGAAGTCCCTGCTACTAGTTCAATCCTAGACAAGTGGTCAGCCACTTAATTTTTTGTGCCTTTTCTATCTCTAATTTCTATATCAAACTCTTGTAGGAGTAATACCCATCTTATAAGTTTGGGCTTAGAGTCCTGCATAGTGAGCAGATACTTTAGAGCGGCATGGTCAGTATAGATAATGACCTTAGATCCTACTATGTAGGATCTGAACTTGTCAATGGTATAAACCACTGCAAGTAGCTCCTTTTCTGTAGCAGTGTAATTTTTCTGCGCATCATTTAGTATACAACTAGCATAGTAAATGACATGCAGAAGCTTGTCATGTCTCTGCCCTAGGATTGCGCCAATTGCATGATCACTGGCATCACACATTAGTTCAAATGGTAAGTCCCAGTCGGGTACAGAGATGATAGGAGAAATGACAAGCTTGGCTTTTAGGGTTTCAAAGGCTTGTAGGAATTCTTGGTCAAAGACGAATGGAACATCAGTGGCCAAGAGATTGCACAGGGGTTTTGCAATTTTAGAAAAATCTTTTATGAACCTCCTGTAAAATCCTTCATGTCCTAGGAAACTTTTGATTGCCTTGACATTAGTAGGTGGAGGCAAGCATTCTATCACTTCCACCTTAGCTTGATCCACTTCAATCCCTTTATTTGAGATCTGATGCCCAAGAACAATGCCTTCAGTCACCATGAAGTGGCATTTTTCCTAGTTTAGAACTAGGTTTGTCTCTTGGCATCTTTTCAGAACTAGGGTTAGATGATTAAGGCAGGAGTCAAATGAGTCACCAAAAACAGAGAAGTCATCCATGAATACTTCAAGGAATTTTTCTACCATATCAGAGAAGATGGATAGCATACATCTCTAAAAAGTGGCAGGTGCATTGTGATGAGCGGATAATTTATACGCTTTTTGACATTGTTTTTAGTATATTTTTAGTAGAATCTAGTTACTTTTAGGGATGTTTTTAATAGATTTTATGTTAAATTCACATTTCTGGACTTTACTATGAGTTTGTGTGTTTTTCTGTGATTTCAGGTATTTTCTGACTGAAATTGAGGGACTTGAGCAAAAATCAGATTCAGAGGTTGAAGAAGGACTGCTGATGCTGTTGGATTCTGACCTCCCTGCACTCAAAGTGGATTTTCTGGAGCTACAGAACTCGAAATGGCGCGCTTCCAATTGCGTTGGAAAGTAGATATCCAGGGCTTTCCAGCAATATATAATAGTTCATACTTTGGCCAAGAATAGACGATGTAAACTGGCATTCAACACCAGCTCTCTGCCCAAATCTGGCGTCCAGCGCCAGAAAAGGATCCAAAACCAGAGTTGAACGCCAGAAATGGATCAAAACCTGGCGTTCAACTCCATAAATGGACTCTGCACGTGGAAAGTTAAGGCTCGGCCCAAGCACACACCAAGTGGGCCCCAGAAGTGGATTTATGCATCAATTACTTACTCATGTACACCCTAGTAGCTAGTTTATTATAAATAGGACCTCTTACTATTGTATTTGACATCTTTGGATTACCTTATGATCCTTTGATCACGTTTTGGGGGCTGGCCATCTCGGCCATGCCTGGACCTTTCACTTATGTATTTTCAACGGTAGAGTTTCTACACTCCATAGATTAAGGTGTGGAGCTCTACTGTTCCTCAAAGATTAATGCAAAGTACTACTGTTTTCTATTCAACTCATCTTATTTCGCTTCTAAGATATCCATTCGTACCCAAGAACGTGATGAAGGTGATGATTATGTGTGACGCTCATCACCATCTCCCCTATGAACACGTGCCTGACAACAGGATATAGCCAATTAGGTCTTTCATCTTCAAGTGGTACTTGGGCATCGATGCATAGTCTAATGATGGTGCTAGGGAAGTGGAGCCAGGATTTAGGGTCACTTTTCTCACTAAACTCTTGTATCTGTTCAGCAATAAGTTTATGAACTTTGATCTCCCCTCCCACCATAATGCAATGTAGCAAGATAGCTCTTTTAGGGACTATTTCTGAAGAGTTT
>NC_029790.2:106507286-106508121 GCF_000816755.2 Arachis ipaensis | reverse complement strand
TGTGACAAATTATGAATGTGTGATCACGATTACGCGTACCAAGTTGCTCACATGCCAGGAATAGTTCGAGCCTGGACATCATAATTTCGTGCATGAAAATTACCCAGCTTCTTTAAATAGGTAAATTCTGACTAAGTTTTTGATGAGCGGATATTTTATACGCTTTTTGGGGATAATTTCATATAGTTTTGAGTATGTTCTAGTTAGTTTTTAGTTTATTTCCAGTAGTTTTTAGGAAAAATTCATATTTCTGGACTTTACTATGAGTTGTTTGTTTTTCTGTAATTTCAGGTATTTTTCTGGCTGAAATTGAAGGAGCTGAGCAAAAATCTGATTCAGGCTGAAAAAGGACTGCTGATGCTGTTGGATTCTGACCTCCCTGCACTCAAATTGGATTTTCTGGAGCTACAGAACTCGAAATGGCATGCTTCCAATTGCATTGGAAAGTATACATTCAGGGCTTTCCAGCAATATATAATAGTCCATACTTTGCACAAGGATAGACGACGTAAACTGGCGTTAAACGCCAGTCCTCTGCCCAATTCTGGCGTCCAGCGCCAGAAAAGGATCAAAAACTGGAGTTGAACGCCCAAACTGGCACAAAAACTGGCGTTCAACTCCACAAATGGCCTCTGCACGTGAATTGCTTAAAGTCTCAGCCCCAGCACACACCAAGTGGGCCCCAGCACACCAAGTGGGCCCCGGAAGTGGATCTCTGCATCATCCATCATAGTCCACTCATATTTTGTAACCTTAGGCTACTGGTTTAGTATTTAAACAACTTTTAGAGACTTATTTTGTATCTCATGACATTTCAGATCTAAACTTTGTATTC
>NC_029790.2:106500351-106500770 GCF_000816755.2 Arachis ipaensis | reverse complement strand
TCCTGAGACCTCATGTATTGTTGAGACATTCCTTCTATGATTTCTTGCATTCTGCTCATATCCATGGGGTCTCTGGGAATTTGTTGTCTTCTTTCTGGAATTCCTTGCTCTTCTTGCTCTTCTTCTCCTTCTTCTCCTTCTTCTTGCTTTGCTTCTGCTTGTTGCCCTTCTTCATTTCTTCTTTTTGTATGTCTTGGAGCAATTGGGCCAAGAGTCATTCTGTACGCAGTTATGGCCATTCCAGGATATAGCCAATTAGGTCTTTCATCTTCAAGTGGTACTTGGGCATCGATGCATAGTCTAATGATGGTGCTAGGGAAGTGGAGCCAGGATTCAGGTCACTTTTCTCACTAAACTCTTGTATCTGTTCAGCAATGAGTTTATGAACTTTGATCTCCCCTCCCACCATAATGCAATGA
>NC_029790.2:106489072-106490351 GCF_000816755.2 Arachis ipaensis | reverse complement strand
AAACTACACTAAAACAAGAATTAAATGCTGAAATTAAAGGAAATTAAACTAAACCTAACCTAATTCTAGAGAGAGGGGGAGCTTCTCTCTCTAGAAACTAAGAGAAAAGCATAGAAAATCTAACCCTAATTGCCTCCTTTCATTCCTCTTCACTTTGTCGATAAATAGCTTTAGAATGGGTTGGATTGGGTTCTGAAGGCCCAGAATTTGCCCCCAGCGATTTGCAATTAATGAGCTAACGTAACTCGGGTCACGCGTACGCGTCACTGCGCAAAATTCACTCCCACGCGTACGCGTGGGTCACGCGTACGCGTCGCTCGCAAATCTTCCTTGTGCGTACGCACCCATACTTGTGCATACGCACGGGTACTGGAACTTCCAAACTCCATTTCTTCATAGTTTCTTCCCTTTTGCATGCTCTTTTTCTCACTTCTTCAACCCATACTTACCTTGGAAACCTGAAATCACTTAACGAATACATCAAGGCACCAAATGGGATTAAAGTGAATAAAATCGACTAAATTAGGCACAAAAGAGTATGTTTTCACTTTTTAGCACAATTTAGGAAGAAATCTCAAAAAGGCATGCTATTTAGATGAATAAATGTGGGTTTATGTGATGAAATTCACTTAAATCAAACAAAAATATATCGTAAAATATGGACTCATCAAGCACCTGAACTTGTATCTGAAAAACAAGAGATATATATGGAATGAGAACCCCCGACCCATGGGTTCCCAGTATGGTAAAAGTACCAAATAAATACAATGCATTGCAATAAAAACTCACTAAGCATCCTAAACTTCCTTTCATCAAGTATTCACCCTACGTTCTCGCTAATCCATAAACAGGCAACTATCATAAGGGAATGCTAAATCTACTTCATATTCCTCATGCTTCCTAACTTTCTAACTCTTTGACGATTAACAATCAGAATTATAAACGAAACCATCCCCAGCCATTCTGTCTCAGCAATTCTATATTGTTACCTCATATCCTCACCTGGAGCAAGTGAAATCATTTCACTGCGTCTACCCAGGAAACTCATATGGTCTCATTATCAACCTGGAGCAAGTGAAATTACTTTACTGCGTCTACCCAGGGAACTCAAATTATCTAATTCATCAATAATCATCATTTTAAGTTAATCATATCATTATTCCATCTCAACAAGAATAACCTCAGCATCAACCGACACCAGCATGAGGGACCTCTCAGTTGTACAAACACAATCAATACAGATAAGTAATACACAATTAAGGTACAAGTAGAACAGATA
>NC_029790.2:106480473-106487982 GCF_000816755.2 Arachis ipaensis | reverse complement strand
CTTGGACGACCCAGTGCACTTGCTGGTTAGTTGTGCGAAGTTGTAAGAGAGTAATGTGAACAGTAACATTACAATTTCGTGATTCAAAAACTTGGTGCACGAAATTGTGATGTCCAGGCTCGAACTATTCCTGGCATGTGAGCAACTTGGTACGCGTAATCGTGATCACACATTCATAATTTGTCACAACTTCGATACAACTAACCAGCAAGTGCACTGGGTCGTCCAAGTAATACCTTACGTGAGTAAGGGTCGAATCCCACCCAATCAGTCTTACTCCTTTCCATGGCTGGCTGTATGCAAGGGCATCACCGTTGTCAGTGGCTACATCCCCTCCTCTCAGTGAATAATATGCTCACGCACCCTGTCACGGCACGGCTATTCATCTGTCGGTTCTCGATCATGCTGGAATAGGATTTACTATCCTTTTGCGTCTGTCACTAACGCCCTGCAATCGCGAGTTAGGAGCTCGTCACAGTCATTCAATCATTGAATCCTACTCGGAATACCACAGACAAGGTTTAGACTTTCCGGATTCTCTTGAATGCCGCCATCATTCTAGCTTACGCCACGAAGATTCCGGTTAAGAGATCTAAGAGATATTCATTCTAGCTTATTTCATGTAGAACGGAAGTGTTTGTCAGGCACGTGTTCATAGGGGAGATGGTGATGAGCGTCACACATAATCATCACCTTCATCACGTTCTTGGGTGCGAATGGATATCTTAGAAGCGAAATAAGATGAGTTGAATAGAAAACAGTAGTACTTTGCATTAATCTTTGAGGAACAGCAGAGCTCCACACCTTAATCTATGGAGTGTAGAAACTCTACCGTTGAAAATACATAAGTGAAAGGTCCAGGCATGGCCGAGATGGCCAGCCCCCAAAACGTGATCACATTGCACAAGCCAAATGGCATTCGCCTTTAGGCAAACACGCTAGAAGGGCATGTGAATGCTATCTTCTCTTGATCCTATGGATCTACTACTATTTGATTGTACCCAGAATATCCATCCAGGAAATAATAAAAAGCGTGCCCTGCTAGTCCCTCTAGCATTTGGTCAATAAATGGTAAAGGAAAATGATCCTTTCTAGTGACGTCATTGAGTCTTCTATAATCAATGCACATACACCACCCTGTAATTGTCATTTTTGGGATCAGTTCATTTTTTTCATTATGAACCACTGTCATGCCTCCCTTCATGGGAACAACTTAGACAGGGCTCACCCAGGGGCTATCAGAAATGGGATCAATGATCCCAGCCTCTCAGAGCTTAGTGACTTCTTTCTGTACTACTTCCTTCATAGCTGGATTCAATCGCCTTTGTGGTTGCACCACTGGTTTGGCATTATCCTTCAGCCAGATTTTATGCATGCATCAGGCAGGGCTAATGCCCTTAAGGTTACTGATAGGCCACCCAAGGGCGGTTCTTGGGTTTTAAGCACCTGAACTAGTGCTTCTTCTTCCTGTGGCTCTAATGTAGAGCTTATGATTACAAGATAGGTACCTCCCTCTCCCAGAAAAGCATATTTCAGGGAGGGGGGTAATGGCTTAAGCTCAAGCTTAGGAGGCTTCTCCTTTTCCTCAGAGGTTTCCAGAAATTCCTCTGAATTAGGCTGAGTATCATTGAGGATATTACCCTTAAGGTCACTTATAGTCCACCCAAGGGTGGTCCTATGTGTTTTGAGCACTTTAATTAGTGCTTCTTCTTCCTGTGGCTTTAAGGCAAAGCTTATGATCATAAGATAGGTATCTCCCTCTCCCAAAAATGCTTATTTCAGGGAGGAAGGTAATGGCTTAAGCTCAAGCTTTGGAGGCTTCTCCTTTTCCTAAGAGGTTTCCAGAGGTTCCTCTGAATCAGGCTAGATATCATCAAGGATATCATTCAGTCCTTCCTTGAGGCTTTCGGCTATGTTGACCTCTTCCACCAGGGAATCAATGAGGTCAATGCTCATGCATTCCTCAGGGATGTCTAGATACTACATAGCTTTGACAGTATTCAGTACGAACTTTTTCGTATTGACTCTTAGGGTTACTTCCCTTTTTTCAACATCAATGAGGGTCCGTCTTGTAACTAGGAAGGTCTCACTAGGATAAGGGATGCACTCTTGTGCCCTTCCATTTCCAACACCACAAAGTCAGTGGAAAAAGCAAAGGGTCCAACCCTGACAATCATGTCTTCAATTACTCCTGATGGTATCTTAATAGAACCATCAGCAAGTTGAAGGCATATTTGGGTTGGTTTGACTTCATCAGTCAAACAAAGCTTCCTTATTAATGAAGCAGGTATTAGGTTGATGCTTGCTCCAAGGTCACATAAGGCTGACTTGTACAAGCATCACCCAGAGTTCATGGTATCATAAAGCTTCTAGAATCTTTAAGCTTCTCTGGTAAGCTGTTTTGAATGATTGCACTGCACTCTTCAGTGAGGAAGACTATTTCGGTCTCTCTCCAATCCTTTTTATGACTCAAAATATCCTTCATGAACTTAGCATAAGAATGTATTTGTTCAAGAGCCTCTGCAAAAGGGATCTTGATCTCTAATGTTCTGAGATAATTCACAAAGCGGGAAAATTGTTTATCTTTTTCTCTTGACAGAGTTTCTGAGGGAATGGCATCTTAGCCTTATACTCATCAACCTTGGTTGATGAAGGCCGAATGCCATGTGTGTTGGAAGGGGGTTACTAGCTTGCTTAGGAGGGTTGTTATCAGTGAGTGACTGACCTTCCTTGCTTGGGCGTTCAACGCCCATGTTGCTGCCCCCTTCCTGGCGTTTGACGCCAGGGGCATCATCCTCTTGTGGGCGTTCAACGCCAAGGGTGCTGCCTCCTTGGTCGTTTGAACGCCTAGTCTCTGCCCTTTCTTGGCATTCAACGCCAAGAGTGATACCTCCCTAGGTGTTTGAACGCCCAGAGTTATCCTGTGCAGAGACCTGGTTATCCTCTGCCAGTTGTTCTTTTCCCTTCTTATTGTACTGAGGTTGGGTGTTTAAGGAATTTTCACTTCTCAGTTGAATAGCCTGGCATTTTTCTGTTATCTGCTTAGATAACTGCTGCCTTGTTTAACTCAACTGGGCTTCTACATTCTTGTTAGAAGCCTGAGTTTCTCGCAAAGCCTCTTGTAGTTTCAGTAGTTACTGAGCAAGGGCGTGCAGTTGCTGAGCCAATGGGCCATCCTGTTCTGAAGGGTTAGGCTCAGCAGATACTGCCTTAACCTCTGTTTTTATAGAGATCTCAGCAGATGAGTACAGATACTAATTAGTGGCAACTATCTCAATAAGCTCTTGAGCCTCTCCAATGGTCTTTCTCATGTGTATGGAACCACCAGCAGAGTGGTACAAAGACATTCTAGCCATGTCTAAAAGTCCATAATAGAAGATGTCTAACTGTACCTATTCTGAAAATATTTCAGTGGGATATTTTTTTAACATCCTTCTATACCTTTCCCAGGCATCATAAAGGGATTCACCATCTCCTTGTTTGAAGTCTTGGATGTCCAGCCTCAACTGGGTCATCTTCCTTAGGGGAAAGTATTGATTTAAAAACTTGTCTACTAACTGTTTCCAAGTTTTCAACCTAGCTTTAGGTTGGTTATCCAACCACCTCTTTGCTTGATCATTTACAGCAAAAGGAAAGAGTAATAATCTGTAGACATCTTGGTCTACTCCCTTACTATGTACTGTGTTAGCAATCTTTAAGAAATCTTCTAGGAATTCTGTAGGTTCTTCCTGAGGAAGTCCAGAATACTGGCAGTTCTGCTGTACTAGAGCAATTAGTTGAGGGTTTAGTTCAAAGCTACTTGCTCTGATGTGAGGTATGCTAATACTTCTTTCATAGAAGTCAGCAGTGGGATTTGTATAAGATCCCAGAGTTTTTTTGAATTCTTCATTCCCATTTGGGTTCATGATGAAGAAAGGTAGAAGAAGAAGAAAGAAGGATGAAGATAGAAGGAATAGAAGAAGAGAGGATGAACAAGAATTAAAATATTTTTATTTTATTTTATTTATTATTAAATTTGAAATTAAAATTAATTAATTAAAAGGAATTTCGAAAAGGTAGAAAAAGGATTAGAAGTGGTAATTTCGAAAATTATGAAAGAGAAGAGAGAGAAGATAAGTAACTAATTAAGAGAGATTTGAAAATAAGATAAGATAGAAGAGATTTGAATTTAAAATTTTAAATTTTGAATTTTGAAAAAGTCAACAAGATAAGATAGAGATTTAAAAAAGATTTGATTTTTGAGAAGGTTTAATTTTAAAAGAATTAAATTTTGAATTTTGAAATTTTGAAATTTGAAAGTTAAGATTTTAAATTTTGAGATTGAAATTTGAATTTTGAAATTTGAAAAAGATAAGATTTTGAAAAAGATAAAATTTTTTATTTTGAAAAGATTTTATTTTTCAAAATTAAAAGATAAGATAAGATAAGATAAAAATTTGAAATTGAAATATGAATTTTTATTAGAAATTTTCAAAAATTAATAAAAAATTAAAGATAAAAAAGATATTTTTTTTTTGAATTTAATGAGAAAAGAGAAAAACAAGTAAAAGACACAAAACTTAAACTTTTTAGATCAAAAGCACCTAATTTTCGAAAATTTAAAGAAAAACACAAAGGGACACCAAACTTAAAAATTTTTAAGATCAAAACAAAAAGAAAGCACAAGAACACTTTGAAGATTGACAAGAACACCAAGAACAAGACTCAAAAAAATTTAAAGAACACAAGAACATATAAAGAACACCAAACTTAAAACTTTTGAACATCAAACATAAAATTTTCGAAAAATTAAGAGAAGAATACAAGAAGACACCAAACATAAAAATTGAAACAAGATTCAAACAAAAAAACACTAATTTTGAAATTTTTAGAAAAAGGACTCAAAATTTTTGAAAAGTTTAACCAAGAACACAAACAAAAAGGCTCAAACCGAAAACAAAGATTTAATAAAGAAAATAAAAATTTTTGAAAAAGGTTTTTAAATTTTTTTCGAAAATAAAGAAGAGAAAAATAAAATAATAGACTCAACTAAAATCAAAAGACTCAATTAAAAATGATCAAGAAATAAATTACCTGATCTAAGGAACAAGATAATTCGTCAGTTTGTCCAAACTCAAACAATCCCTAGCAACAGTGCCAAAACCTTGGTGCATGAATCCCCACACCTTCGTATAGCTATACCAGCAAGTGCACTGGGTCGTCCAAGTAATACTTGAGCGAGTCAGGGTCGATCCCACGAGGATTGTTGTTTGACGCAAGCTATGGTTATCTTGCAGGTCTTAGTCATGCAGATTCAGAATTCAGTTGGATTGATGCAAAGGCAATAAATAATAGGAATATTGTATAAATTAAAATGAGTAATAGGAATAAGGTAAAGGATTGGAGTTGCGTTGTCTTTCTGAATTAACTCTGGTATTACTGTCTTCTTTACTTGTGAGTGATCTCTTCAATGGCAGGCTGTAAGTGATTAACGCCTTTATTGAGAGGTTGTCAATACTCCTTCGAATATGAACCCCAGGGTTAGTGTGGATCCATCTCTGCTTGAGGGTGAAGCTCGTACAGTCCATTCTTCTTAATGATCCTACTCAAAATGCCACAGACAAGGTTGCATCTTCTGGATCAGAGGATGCTGCATCTTTAGGTTCTAGCCTCTACCACAGATACTCTAATCTCCCTGTAAATCGACTGAACTGATGTCTTGAGAACTCCTCAACGAAGTCGTGGATTAGCCGCCTGAGAGATGTATAATTCAAGTTGGCGGTTCAATGCTTTCCACTGAAGTATTCACAAGAACCCAAGTAGACACGAGTGTTTGTCAGGCACGTTTGTCTTAGTATGATGAACAGAGCTGATTGTCACTGATCATTCTATTCACCATGTTGAAGTACGAATATACATCTTAGAATTAATCACGCACTGATCGAAGAGAAACAGTAATACTTTTATTAATTCATAGGACTCAACAGGGTTCCTCCCCTCAACTTAGGAGGTTTAGAAACTCATACTAAAACAAAATACAATGGTAAACGTGTAAAGTATGGTAAAAAGTGTTTGAATAACATAAATCAAATCCCTTAAATACTAAACTAATGACTAGTAAGGGTAAAACAGTCTTTTTAGTGCTAAAATCCACTTCTGGAGCCCACTTGGTGAGTGTTTGGGCTGAGATTTGATGAGATCCACATGCTATGAGGCTCCTAGGGCGTACAACTCTGGCTAGGGGGTCCGCTCTGTGTAACACCCTAATATTCAAATCCTTATGCTCGAGTCATAAGTCAATGATATTACGGTGGTACGACTCTCAGGTGGATTTTTAATAAATAAATATAGGTAATTTCGAAAGGAGTATTAATCGAGAAGCCTGAAAAGAGTAGAAATAAAATCGCGAAGACGTATCTCTCACGTTTCGACAACAAAAGATAAACCGTGAAGCCGAAAACGATATACGGACAAGGCGTAAAGGAGATTAAGAGATAGATAACAGATAGATATATATAACATAAGTAAATAGCTACTAGTCGCGACCCGCGAAGTTTAGGTCAGCTAGAGTACATTATGAAATTAGTTGACAACAGTATATCCTAATCTCTCCCGAAGGAAACATGAGAGCCTCTATAGGCAAATTCAAAGAGTTCAATACATAATATAAACTTTCCAAAACAAAGGTGGAGAGATTCTAATCAAAACACAAAATAGAGGAAACAAAGATCTTCGCCGTCTCTCAGACGACCCACAACTCACTTCTGAGCACCTGGACCTGTATCTCTTGTAGCCAAACCAATTGAGCCTCTTCTTTGGAATTCTTCACCAACCTTAGCTCCAAGCCTTACCAAAGCTCCTCAAGCAATACCAATCTCCCAATTGTGCACCAACATCACCAAATATACTAACATAACCAATGTCACATACATACATCAACCTAGGGCTCATAAAAATGACAAATCACAAGGGTTTGAGCACTTCTTACCTCAGCCCATATGAAGTAGGGATAGAACCCACTTATAATCCATATTGGAGTATCCCACCAAACTTAGATAGAATTGTAGAGGATGAGAAGAGCAACGCGTGGCCACAAATGGCTCGTCAATCGGAGCTCCGTAGCTCAAGTTATGGTGGTTTGAAGATCAAAGAGAGTTAGGTTTTCTCTCTTCTCTTCTCTCTTCTCAAATCAGCGCCCCAACCCTTCTTTTTAGGGTAAAATGAGCTGAAATGCTCACAACTAATGTTTATATATGTTGGGTCTTGGGCCCACTTAGGCCCGGTTCACTTATTTTTGCCCATTGGCCCAATTTTGGGCCAAAACCTTTAAGATTAGCGCTCTAAATCGCACTTTAAATATTTCTACCTTCCCTAATTATAATTCCTCATTTCTTAATCTTATTTACCCATAATCAATTTCCTCAGTTGTAGTACCAGACAGATCTCAGCCGGTACTGCCGGTCAAAATTCCACTGCGCACTTTTACGCAGAAAACTATATTTTCCGACTCGGAAAAATTCACTAAATCCA
>NC_029790.2:106476607-106477596 GCF_000816755.2 Arachis ipaensis | reverse complement strand
CTCTCGGAGCTCCTTGACACATGCGGGAAAACCTGAATAGCTCCTCAAATTTGTCTATATACTTAGATACGGACATAGCACCTTGCTTCAGCTGCAGTAACTCTAATTCCTTGGCTGTCCTGGCAGAATTTGGAAAGTACTTCTTATAGAATTCCACCTGGAAGGCATCCCAAGTGATAAGATCATTCCCCTGTTGCAGAAGATGTCGAGCCCCTTGCCACCAATGCGATGCTTCCCCCGTGAGTAGATAGGTAGCGAATTCAACACGCTGCTCTTCAGGCACCAACTGCGCTTGCAATGCTCGCTCCATGGCCTGAAACCAAGTATCAACTTCAGTCGGATTGGTGGTTCCCTTGAACTTAGGTGGATTAACCTTTAAGAAGGTTGCCAGTGTCATCGGGCCCTGAGCTTCCCTTCTGCCATTGCCATTATTGTTTATCTGTTGCCCAAGAGCCTCCGCAGTGGCCTACACAGCCACAGCCATATTCTCCAACGCCGCCATAAGGTTTACCGGGTTATTCGGGTTAATTTCTGGTTCCTGCGTATTAGTACGGTCTCTTTCACGTCCCCGACCGGATCCACGAGGCGCCATCTGGTTCCTATAAACACCAAACAATCGATATCAAGTTGATCAGTCTCAATATCGGAAGTATAGTGCTTCAAAGTACCAAAGGTACACTCATGGACTTCATGCTAGATGGATCGATTAGATACCCTAACTAGCACAGGCACAGACTCAGAGTATGCATTGAAGCATAAGCAGTTCCATCCCTCAGGCTCACGAGGACGAACTGCTCTGATACCATAATGTAACACCCTAATATTCAAATCCTTATGCTCGAGTCATAAGTCAATGATATTACGGTGGTACGACTCTCAGGTGGATTTTTAATAAATAAATATAGGTAATTTCGAAAGGAGTATTAATCGATAAGCATGAAAAGAGTAGAAATAAAATCGCGAAGACGTATCACTCACGTTTCGACAAC
>NC_029790.2:106443314-106475326 GCF_000816755.2 Arachis ipaensis | reverse complement strand
GGAGATTAAGAGATAGATAACAGATAGATATATATAACATAAGTAAATAGCTACTAGTCGCGACCCACGAAGTTTAGGTCAGCTAGAGTACATTATGAAATTAGTTGACAACAGTATATCCTAATCTCTCCCGAAGGAAACATGAGAGCCTCTATAGGCAAATTCAAAGAGTTCAATACATAATATAAACTTTCCAAAACAAAGGTGGAGAGATTCTAATCAAAACACAAAGTAGAGGAAATAAAGATCTTCGCCGTCTCTCAGACGACCCACAACTCACTTCTGAGCACCTGGACCTGTATCTCTTGTAGCCAAACCAATTGAGCCTCTTCTTTGGAATTCTTCACCAACCTTAGCTCCAAGCCTTACCAAAGCTCCTCAAGCAATACCAATCTCCCAATTGTGCACCAACATCACCAAATACACTAACATAACCAATGTCACATACATACATCAACCTAGGGCTCATAAAAATGACAAATCACAAGGGTTTGAGCACTTCTTACCTCAGCCCATATGAAGTAGGGATAGAACCCACTTAGAATACATATTGTAGTATCCCACCAAACTTAGATAGAATTGTAGAGGATGAGAAGAGCAACGCGTGGCCACAAACGGCTCGTCAATCGGAGCTCCGTAGCTCAAGTTATGGTGGTTTGAAGATCAAAGAGAGTTAGGTTTTCTCTCTTCTCTTCTCTCTTCTCAAATCAGCGCCCCAACCCTTCTTTTTAGGGTAAAATGAACTGAAATGCTCACAACTAATGTTTATATATGTTGGGTCTTGGGCCCACTTAGGCCCGGTTCACTTATTTTTGCCCATTGGCCCAATTTTGGGCCAAAACCTTTAAGATTAGCGCTCTAAATCGCACTTTAAATATTTCTACCTTCCCTAATTATAATTCCTCATTTCTTAATCTTATTTACCCATAATCAATTTTCTCAGTTGTAGTACCAGACAGATCTCAGCCAGTACTGCCGGTAAAAATTCCACTGCGCACTTTTACGCAGAAAACTATATTTTCCGACTCGGAAAAATTCACTGAATCCAAATATCATATTTAAATTATCAAATTCCAATTGCCAAATCGTCCAACCATATTCGCTCCTATTTAACTTATTATTTACTAAATTTCGGTTAGACCGGGTATTACACTCTGGGCGTTTGGACACTGGGCTCTGCTCCTTGGGCGCTGGACACTTGGAAGGGAGCAGGAGGCTGGCGTTGGACGCCAGTTTTGGGCCTTCTAATCTGAAGCAAAGTATGAACTATTATACATTTCTGGAAAGCTCTAAAAGTCAGCTTTCCATAGCCGTTGAAAATGCTGCATTTGGACTTCTATAGCTATAGAAAAAGTCTTCCGAGTGCAAGGAGGTCAGATCTGGACAGTGTAACACCCTAATGTTCAAATCCTTATGCTCGAGTCATAAGTCAATGATAATAAGGTGGTACGACTCTCAAGGTGGATATTTTTTTATTACATAAATATAAGTATAATTGAAAGGAAATATTAAACGAGAAGCCTGAAAAGAGTAAAAATAAAATCGCGAAGTTGTATCACTCACGTAACGACAACTAAAAGATAAAGCGTGAAGTCGAAAGCGTTACAAGGATGAAGTCATAAAGGAGAGTAAGAGAAAGAGAGTGTGCAGATCTAGACAGTGTAACACCCTAATATTCAAATCCTTATGCTCGAGTCATAAGTCAATGATAATAAGGTGGTACGACTCTCAAGATGGATATTTTTTATTACATAAATATAAGTATAATTGAAAGGAAATATTAAACGAGAAGCCTGAAAAGAGTAAAAATAAAATCGCGAAGTCGTATCACTCACGTAACGACAACTAAAAGATAAAGCGTGAAGTCGAAAGCGTTACAAGGATGAAGTCATAAAGGAGAGTAAGAGAAAGAGAGTGTATATATATAACATAAGTAAATAGCCACTAATCTCTCCCAAAAGTATAATAGTAGTTGACAACAGTACCTCCTAATCTCTCCCAAAAGAAACATAAGAGCCTTTATAGGCAAGTTCAAAAGAGTTCAATACATAATATAAGCTTTTCAAAATAAAGATGGAGAGACCCTAAGCAAAATATAAAGTAGAGAATATAAATATCTTCGCCATCTTTCAGATGAACCACAGCTCACTTCTGAACACTGACGACGGCCAATTTGCATAGGTTAGGAATTTGATTATCAAAATGGAATTGGCGTTGTAAGTATAGTCCTAACCCAACAAATTGGCCATCAATCAAATGTTATCACAATACAAAACAAATTATAACCGAGAGTATTTAACTCTTGAGTTGTCTTCCCTAGGAGTTGCAATGAAGTGTCATGTCATTGGCTATGAGGGAGCCTGGAAATTGGGAAAGCAAGAGAGCAAGAAATGTAAATAACAAGAAATTAATTGATCATGCAAGGAATTAAAGGAAAGCAATAAAAGGCTATGAAAATGAAAATTAAGTACTAAAAAGAGCTCTTGGTGAGAATTAGGGAATTAGGGATTCCTATCCTAGTTATGGACCACAAACATGGCAATTGTGTGGAATTAATCCCAATTAGTCAATCCTACTTAAGAATTAGTCAAAAGGGCATAATTGACTCTAATCCCTAAGTCCTAAGTCAACACTAGTGGGTCACTTAGAGTCAAGGAAAACCAAACCAATTAACAATCTTCACACAATGTGGAATGGACATCCACAACTCAATTCCACCCAAATACCCAATTTCCCAACCAAGAGTGTGAAAGGCTAACCATGCAAGAAATTAAACATCAAAGCAATAAAAGTCAAAAGCAACAAAATGCAAGGAAAGGAAACTTCAAATGCAAGAAAATCTCTTGGCAAGTAATTGAGAGCTAAGATTACCTATCATAGCCATTAACCACAAACACATGATGATTATGAAGAGTTAATCCTACTTAGTCAACCTTATAACGAAGATAAGTCAAATAGGCATAGTTAATTTCAATCCATAAGTCCTATGTCAACACTAAGGGTCACATAGAGTCAATGGAGACTAAATCAACTAACTACTCTAATGTATCAAACAAGAATGGACATCAATGACTCAAGGGTCACCAAAGTCAACAATTCCAAGTCAAGAGTGGAGAAAAACAAAGTAAAAACTAAGCCAAGCATTTTATCAAACACTTGGTGTGTATAAAAATAAAATAATATTAAATTACAATAAAATAAATTATATAACCACCAAAGCAAGAAAATAGCAATAACAACTAAAGAAAGCAATAAATGACATGGAAACATAAATTTGCATTAATTGGAATTAAAATAACAAAAGTTTTCATAACATGAAAATTGACATAAAAGAGAAAATAACAAAAGAGATGAAGAAGATAGAGACAAGAAAGCATAGAAACATAAATGAAACTACACTAAAACAAGAATTAAATGCTGAAATTAAAGGAAATTAAACTAAACCTAACCTAATTCTAGAGAGAGGGGGAGCTTCTCTCTCTAGAAACTAAGAGAAAAGCATAGAAAATCTAACCCTAATTGCCAATATATGATATAGAAATCCAAACAAATAGGCAAACCCAAACAATTCAAACATATGCAAATGTTGTATGTCTGCCCTATGGCTAATGAGTCTCCTCTGTCGGTTATAAAGCCAACCCGACAAGTCCTGGTAGCTAACCATCGAAATGTCCCTCTGTCGTGCATCCCTAACACGAGTTATTCACATTCATAATCATAATCACACAACACCCACACTGGTGTTTATTCACGGGGGCGAGCTCATTCGGAACTTTCACAGTGTCCGGCCACACTTACCACATAGGGTCAACAGAATCTCGAATTTTAACCTGGAGCAAGTAGAGCCGACCTACTGCATCTACCCAAGGAAATCTGAAACTCAGATAATTTCACAAATCTCAAATCATACTCGACTGGGAGCAAGTGGGGGCTAACCACTGCATCTGCCCCAGGAGTCTCAAAACCAAACCCGGAGCAAGTGGAATCACTTTACTGCATCTATCCAGGCAGGTATGTCTCACCACATCCCGGAGTAAGTGGATCAATACCACTGCATCTACCCAGGCAGTTATATCTCACCACATCCCGGAGCAAGTGGATCAATACCACTGCATCTACCCAGGCAGGTGTCTAAAAGTTCAACCTGGAGCGAGTGGAGTCACCACTACTGCCGCTACTATCCAGGTGTCACAATATCTGACCCGGAGCAAGTGGGACAAACCACAATCCTTGCGTCCACCCGGGGAGCCGCTATACTAACCAACCTGGAGCAAGAGGGGCGCAACCACAACCCTTGCATCTACCTAGGAGGTACATTCTCATATGCCCAGGAAGAACCAAGGAAGGGATCCTAACCTCCCACCATCTCACTGGGGGCAATTCTACAATACCGGGAAGAATAGAGAAGGGGATCCTCACCTTCCTTCATTTCTCTGGGGTCGCACTTTCGAGAAAGAGAGCTGAAGATAATACAATCATTCAAAGTCATTTTTTCATTTTCACCTATAAATCAATATTTATCATAGCCATCCGGCTCATAATATAACCCATAACCAACCAATAATCATTATTAACTACAGCTCTTCGGCTCACGACATACACCGCACTCCCATCATCCCCCTCCGCAACTCATAAAATTATCATTTCTCATCATTCATCATTGATTCTCACTTTACTTCATCCACAAGTTACCACATGTCCTAGCTTCTTTTCATTACTAGGCTTGCTTTAATGATTTAGGGCTTAAAGGGTGAGAATGGAGGCTTAAAAGTCTGAAATTCGGCTTTAAAAACTCAAAATAAACTTTTGCTGAAAACGAGGTCACGCGTGCGTGTCACCCATGCGCACGCGTGGAAAGCTGAAAAGTAGAGTGACGCGTGGAAGGCTGAAAAGTAGAGTGACATGTGAGCGTCGCCCATGCATACGTGTGGAAAGCAGAGAGATCAAGTGACGCGTTCGCGTCAGTCACGCGTACGCATGGGTACGTTTTGTGCTCCTCACACAAAACCAGCACAGCACGCGCACAACTCTCTGGATTTTCTATGAGGCATTCGCAACAGTGCATCGACGCGTACGCGTCGGCCAGGCGCACGAGTGGTGAGTAAAAATCGAGGTTGACGCGTGCAACGTTGGCCACGTGTGCACGTGGCAGCACGATATTCCAAAATTTTTACTAAGTTAAAAAGCTGCAGAATTACATTTTCAAATCCCAAACTTCCAACACACATAACTTCTTCTACAAAATTGTTTTTTCATCCATTTCTGAACCGGTGGAAAGAGCGTTGAATAAACTTTCATAAAAATCCAATTTTGAAGAATTCCAAACTCCGTGGACCAAGTTACGGACCGCCAAAGTTGGTCAAAAATCATTTTTTATCCAAAAATAGAAATCACCAATTTTTCCAATGTTCACAAGCCAAATTCATTTTCGCTCATCCAAATGACCACAACTCAACCACATTCACATAATTACATGCAACTAAAATCAAACCTACCTCATCAACACAATTTCACCCAAAACTATCAAATTCTACACCTCAATTCCTCAAACCTTATTATTCAATAACCAACCAATTATTCACACATTCAATATCCAATTCATCAAATCCTCAACACACCAAACATACAAGTTCACACAATTCTCAACTCAATCATTAATTTACATTACATATCAATTATGCATATCAGTGCCAACACACAATCCAAACTTAATCATAGGGGCATCTAGCCTAGGGATTCTCATCACACCACACGGTACTTAAATGAAACTTAAACCGTACCTCTTGCAGCCAAAATAATTGAGCTTCTTCTTGAGAGTCTCCACTAATCCTTAGCTCCAAGCCTAACCAAGGCTCCACAAGCAACATCAACCTCTCAATTGTGCACCAAAATCACCAAATACACTAACATAACCAATTTCACATACATACATCAACCTAGGATTCATAAAAATGATAAATCACAAGGGTTAGAGGGTTCCTTACCTTAACCCATGAAATTTTGTGATGAATATCACCAATGGCTCATACTAGAGCACTCCTAAACAACCAAAATCACAAGATTTCCTCAAAACCCAAACCAAATTTGAAATATAAGAGGAAAATCGAAACTGGGCAGAGGAGAGTTAGATACTCAATATAAAACTTAGATAAACTTGAAGAGAAGGAGAAGAGCGATGTGTGGCCGCAAATGGCTCGTCAATCAGAGTTCCGGAGAGAAGGTTATGATGATTTGAAGATCAAAGAGAGTTAGGGTTTCTCTCTTCTCATCTCTCTCTTTTTATTTCAGCAACAACCACACTAAATGAGGGTTGTGGTGGCTGAATGGCTTTAAGTTAAGGCTTATATATGCTAGGCTTGGATCCACTTGGGCCCGAATTCACTTGGTTTAGTCCGTTGGCCTAACTTTGGGCCAAACTTTTAAGATTAGTGCTTTCAATCACATTTTAAATATTTCTACCTACCCTAATTATAAATCCTAATTTTTTAACCTTATTTACTTATAATCACTTTTCTCAGCTATAGTACCAGACAGATCTCAGCCGGTACTACCGGTCAAAATTTCAGTGCGTATTTTTACGCAAAAAACTATGTTTTCCAACTCAGAAAAATTCACTGAGTCCAAATATCATATTTAAATTATCAAATTCCGATTGCTATATTTTCTAACCATATTCGCTCCTATTTAATTTATTATTTAATTTATTATGGTTTGACTGGGTTTTACATTCTACCCCCTAACAGAAATTTTTGCCCTCAAAAATTCTATCCGCCACTACGAGTACATGGGCGTAGTCTGCCTTTATATCCAATGCATAGTAGTCCCAAGGTCTTTTTACTCTGCGTGCTTCCATTGTCGCGCTCTGATTCCTCTATCTCTGAGGATCTCGATCATTCACCCAACGCCAACCAACAGCCTCGTGCATTACTTTCATCATCTCATCAACTCACATCTTATTAAATCTCAAATCATGTCATCAATAATATCACCATCATCATTAATCATAGTCATCATTCCACATCACTATAATCAACCAAAAACCATCACCATACCTTAATCATACTCCATCCTTGTCCTCTCTCTCTGTCAAGCCAATTACCACTAATCACAGCTCAACTCCAAGCATAACCTCCAGACTTACTTTCTTATTCCCAAGTCCTCGAATTTCTATATAAATTACTGTTTTAAAGTCGTTGACTAATTAATCAAAACTCCCTTCGTTTTTAGAAATCAAATGAGTTTGAAATAACAAGTTAATAAAATCATAATATAAAAGCATTCAAAACACATCTCTTTTGTTAAAGTTACTCAAATCCAACACCTCCCCTAAAAACTGGAGTTTGCCACCCGTCACGAGTTCCCTCAAACCAATCTCAGTACAACATCAGCATTTCAATTTAATGGTTTTCAAATTCGTCTTTCAAAACCAATCATTATAAATCTCAATCTAATTCCAAGGCCACCATGACCAAATATCATAGTACTCATCTCTCAAACACGATGACTTGCACTCACTCATCATCTAAATCCAATTACGCATCAACAATCATTTCCTCATCCATTTCAGAACCATCAAAGTTCATAGCGATAATTTATCCCAATTATTTAGAATCATTATCTGCATTAGTTCACTAACCTTTTAAGTACTCAAAGCACAAAGCATTTCTAATCATACCCTACTATTCCTTATTATTACCATACTATGTTAACGCTCTAACAAGCTTCTGCTGCGCTACTCTGATCATTAACCACCAAGAATCCAATCATGTATCCATGTCATATTCCCCTATCAAATCATAAAACCTAGGCCCACTTCTAAGCTTTCTCAACCTGACAAAAATAATGCTTACGCTCATCGTGAGACTCAATTGCATCCTCTTAAAAATCCTTGATCTCTATACTCACATTACCTAATCGCTTAAAACCTATAATATCCGCTGCCTAACAATTTGTCATCCTCCAATTTCTACACAAGTGCTCGATTTTCACAAACTTTCATTCCCATTCAAATCCAACTATTCCAATGTCAATTACAAGCATCTTCTACCCTAAATCATTAGATCACACTCAACTCAAACCTAATTAAATAAATCGTTCAAGCAAATATCCACCTCCAAGTGTTCCACTCATCAATCCAAAATCAACACACCATTCTCATGTATATACCACTGCCAAGATTCCTATCATGGCGTTCCCTCACCGGCTCGTTCTTGGAAATTCCTCCCCGGTTACTTCATTCTTGTCCATGAGACATCATTCGGATCTCGTCCACACTAAACAAGCGATATCGAGGTGATCAGACTCAATATCTCAAGTTAAGTGCTTCAAATTACCAAAGGTACACTCATAAACTTCATGCTAGACGTATCAACTAGATACCCAAACTAGCACAGGCACAGACTCAGAGTATGCATTGAAGCATAAGCAGTTCCATCCCTCAGGCTCACCAGGACGAACTGCTCTGATACCATAATGTAACACCCTAATATTCAAATCCTTATGCTCGAGTTATAAGTCAATGATAATAAGGTGGTACGACTCTCAAGGTGGATATTTTTTTTATTACATAAATATAAGTATAATTGAAAGGAAATATTAAACGGGAAGCCTGAAAATAGTAGAAATAAAATCGCAAAGTCGTATCACTCACGTAATGACAACTAAAAGATAAAGGGTGAAGTCGAAAGCGTTATAAGGATGAAGTCATAAAGGGGAGTAAGAGAAAGACAGTATATATATATATATATAGCCACTAGTCGCGACTCGCGAAGTTTAGGCCAGCTAGGGTACAGTATAACAGTAGTTGACAACAGTACCTCCTAATCTCTCCCAAAAGAAACATAAGAGCATCTATAGGCAAGTTCAAAAGAGTTCAATACATAATATAAGCTTTTCAAAATAAAGGTGGAGAGATCCTAAGAAAAATATAAAGTTGAGAATATAAAGATCTTCTCCATCTCTCAGATAAACCACATCTTACTTCTGAGCACCTGAACCTGTATCTGAAAAATAAGAGATATATACAGAATGAACGCCCGACCCATAGGTTCCCAGTACGGTAAAAATGTCAAATAAATACAATGCATTGCAATAAAAGCTCACTAAGCATCCTAAACTCTCCTTTCACCAAGTATTCACCCTACGTTCTCGCTAATCCATAAAAAGGTAACTGTCATAAGGGAATGCTAAATCTAATTCATATTCTTCATGCTTCCCAACTTTCTAACTCTCTGATGATTAACAATCAGAATTACAAATGAAACCATCCCCAGCCATTCTATCTCAGCAATTCTATATCCTTACCTCATATCCTCACCTGGAGCAAGTGAAATCACTTCACTGCATCTATCCAGGGAACTCAAATTATTTCATTATCAATCTAGAGCAAGTGAAATCACTTCACTGCGTCTACCCAAGGAACTCAAATTATCTCATTCATCAATAATCATCATTTTAAGTTAATCATATCATTATTCCATCTCAACAAGAACATCCCTCAGCATCAACCGACACCAGCATGAGGGATCTCTCAGTTGTACAAACACAATCAATACAGACAAGTAATACACAATTAAGGTACAAGTAGAATAGATAGCATATAGTCAGGTAACATAGCATATATGATATAGCAATCCAAACAAATAGGCAAACCCAAACAATTTAAACTTATGCAAATGATGTATGCCTGCCCTATAGCTGATAAGTCTCATCTGGCGGTTATAAAGCCAACCCGACAAGTCCTGGTAGCTAACCATTGGACTATCCTTCTGTCGTACATCTCCAACTCGAGTTATTCACAGTCATAATCATAGTCACATAACACCCACACTAGTGTTTATTCACGGGGGCGAGCTCATCTGGAACTTTCACAGTATCTGGCCACACTTACGACATAGGGTCAACGGATCTCAACCTGGAGCAAGTGGAGCCGACCCACTGCATCTACCCAAGGAAATCCAAAACTCAAATAATTTCACAAATCTCAAATCATACTCGACTGGGAGCAAGTGGGGGCTAACCACTGCATCTACCCCAAGAGTCTCAAAACCAAACCCGAAGCAAGTGGAATCACTCCACTGCATCTACTCAGGCAGGTATGTCTCACCACATCTCGGAGCAAGTAGATCAATGCCACTGCATCTACCCAAGCAGGTATATTTCACCACATCCCAGAGCAAGTGGATTGCCACTGCATCTACCCAGGCAGGTGTCTAAAAGTTCAACCTGGAGCGAGTGGAGTCGCAATCTCTGACCCAGAGCAAGTGGGACAAACCACAACCCTTGCGTCCACCCGGGGAGCCTCTATACTAACCAACCTGGAGCAAGTGGGGCGCAACCACAACCCTTGCATCTACCATGGAGGTACAATCTCAAATGCCCAGGAAGAACCAAGGAGGGGATCCTAACCTCCCACCGTCTCGCTGGGGGCGATTTTACAATACCAGGAAGAACAGGGAAGGGGATCCTCACCTTCCTTCGTTTCTCTGAGGTCGCACTTTTGAGAAAGAGAGCTCAAGATAATACGATCATTCAAAGTCATGTTTTCATTTCCAGCCATAAATAAATATTTATCATAGTCATACGGCTCATAACATAACCCATAACCAGCCGATAATCATTAATAAATACAGCCATTCGGCTCACAGCATACACTGCACTCCCATCATCGCCCTCAGCAACTTATAAAATCATCATTTTTCATCATTCATCATTGATTCTCACTTTACTTCATCCACAAGTTACCGCATGTCCTAGCTTCTTTTCATTACTAGGCATACTATAATCATTTAGGGCTTAAATGGTGAGAATGGAGGCTTAAAAGTCTAAAATTCGGCTTTAAAAACTCAAAATCAACTTTCGCTGAAAACGGGGTCACACGTGCACGTCGACCATGCGCACGCGTGGATGGCTGAAAAGTAGAGTGATGCGTGAGCGTTGCCCATGCGTAAGTGTGGAAAGCAAAGAGATCAAGTGATGCGTGAGCGTCAGTCACACGTACGTGCGCGTGCGTTTTGTGCTCCTCGCACAAAACCAGCACAGTACCCGCACAACTCTCTGAATTTTCTATGAGGCATTCGCAACAATGCATCGACGCGTATGGTCGGCCAGGAGCACGCGTGGGTGAGTAAAAATTGAGATTGACGCGTGTGCATTGGCCACGCGTGCGCGTGGCAGCACGATATTCCAAAATTTTTACTAAGTTAAAAATCTGCAGAATTACATTTTCAAACCCCAAACTTCCAACACACATAACTTCTTCTACAAAATTTCTTTTTCATCCATTTCAGAACCGTTGGAAAGATCGTTGAATAAACTTTCATAAAAATTCAATTTTAAAGAATTTCAAACTCTGTGGACCGAGTTTCGGACCGCCAAAGTTGATCAAAAATCAGTTTTAATCCAAGAATAGAAATCACCAATTTTTCTAATGTTCACAAGCCAAATTTATTTCCACTCATCCAAATGACCACAACCCAACTATATTCAGATAATTATACTCAGCTAAAGCCAAACCTACCTCATCAATACAATTTTACCCAAAACTATCAAATTCTATACCTCAATTCCTCAAACTTTATTATTCAATAATTAACCAATTATTCACACATTCAATATCCAATTCATCAAATCCTCAACACACCAAACATACAAGTTCACACAATTCTCAACTCAGTCATTAATTTACATTACATATCAACTATGCATATTAGTACCAACCATTCACACAATTCTCATCACACTACACGGTACTTAAATAAAACTTAAACCGTACCTCTTGTAGCCAAAATAATTGAGCTTCTTCTTGAGAGTCTCTACCAACCCTTAACTCCAAGCCTCACCAAGGCTCCACAAGCAACACCAACCTCCCAATTGTGCACCAAAATCACCAAATACACTAACATAACTAATTTCACATACATACATCAACCTAGGGTTCATAAAAATGATAAATTACAAAGGTGAGAGGGTTCTTTACCTTAACCCACAAAATTTTGTGATGAATATCACCAATGGCTCATACTAGAGCACTCCTAAACAACTAAAATCACAAGATTTCCTCAAAACCAAAACCAAATTCGAAATATAAGAAGAAAATCAAAACTGGGCAGAGAAGAGTTAGATACTTATTACAAAACTTATATAGACTTGAAGAGGAGGAGAAGAGCGATGCGTGGCTGCAAACGGCTCGTCAATCGGAGTTCCGGAGAGAAAGTTGTGATGATTTGAAGATCAAAGAGGGTTAGGGTTTCTCTCTTCTCATCTCTCTCCTTTCATTTCAGCAACAACCATACTAAATGAGGGTTGTGGAGGCTGAATGGCTTTAAGTTAAGGCTTATATATGCTGGGCTTGGATCCACTTGGATCCAAATTCACTTGGTTTAGTCCGATGGCCCAACTTTGGGCCAAAACCTTTAAGATTAGTGCTTTAAATCGCATTTTAAATATTTCTACCTTCCCTAATTATAAATCCTAATTTCTTAACCTTATTTATTTATAATCACTTTTCTCAGCTGCAGTACCAAACAAATCTCAGCCGATACTGCCGGTCAAAATTCCAGTGTGCTTTTTTACGCAGAAAACTATCTTTTCCGACTCAGAGAAATTCACTGAGTCCAAATATCATATTTAAATTATCAAATTCCAATTACTAGATTTTTTAACCATATTCTCTCTTATTTAATTTATTATTTAATTAATTACGATTTGACCGGGTTTTACAGACAGCATCTACAGTGTTTTCTCTGCCTTTGAATCAGACTTTTGCTCCAGCTCCTCAGTTTTAGTTAGAAATTACCTGAAGTTGTACAAAAACACACAAAATCAAAGTAGAATCTAAAAATGTGAATTTAATACTAAAACCTGTAAAACTTAATAAAAACTAAACAAAACATATTAAAAACTATATGAAAACTATGCCAAAAAGCGTATAAAATATCCGCTCATCACCTTCCCAAATGGCATTAGCATAGAATTCATACACCATTGCAAGTTTCACATATTGGGGTGGATTGCAGAGGTAAATCTACTTCCTTTTTTTATCTCATGAATGATTTCTCTATGTTGGTTTGGCTCCATTTGAAAATTTACCTCAAGAAGCACTTTTTTAGAGCTCATCCGTCCATATAGACTTTCATGAAACTTAGATTGAAATCTACTTAAATCAAAGTCAGGGATGGCAGTCTCTTTTCCCTTTCTGTTCTTAGATGATGAAGCCTTGGGTGCCATGTCTTTTGTTTTGTGAAAAGAAAAGATGGTACCTACAACACCAAACTTAAAAACTTTGCTTGTGCTCAAGCAAAAAGATTAACCCAAAGGAAGAAGAAAAGTGACATGAGTGAGGGTTGAGGAGTGTGGGAAGAGGACTTGGGTTATATGTATTAAGAGAGAAAGAGGAGTATGGTGTTGATGATAGGGTGAAATGTGAAGTGGTATGGTATTTATAGTGGTGTGGTTTGTGGGTTGTGTGGTAAGGATTGAGAATGGTGATCTAAGGGTGTGCATGTGTTATTGCATGAAGATAAAGAGTGTAAGAAGGTGCAACATTATGGATTGGATCCATGGGGTGGCACTTTGGATGTTGTGTGTTGTGTACAATAGGACAAGAATGCTTCCATTGATCATGAATAATGCATGCAAGAAAAAGTGAATGCATGAGTGTCCATTGGGTGGAAAGGGAGGTGCTTTGGTAAGTATGACTAATGCATGTGCTTATGATGTGTGCATGTGAAAGTAATTGAGAATTGACTTATGCATGCCAAGCTAAAATGAATGAACATGACAAGGGAATATGAATTGAATATAGGAAAGGTATGCATGGTGTAATCCCATGGGTAAAACTTTTGCACATGAATCACAAAGCATGTGAATTGATTGCAAGCAATTGAATGCATATTGCTCAAGTTACGTATGTCATCATGCATGGCTAGACAATTTGCATAGATGTAACTATATGAGCAAGTAATGATCATGGAATAGTAATAGTAAATACCATGCAAGCATATATGTGGAAAAGGCATGCAAATGTGCTAATGCATGCATGCATAATGGAACAGAGCATATTCAAGAGAGAAAAGTCTTGCAGGCATGTGATTTATGAATATATAAGCATCCAAAGGCAAGAAGCAATAGTAAAGGTGGCTTGTATGCAAAATAAAGGAAACCCAAAAGAAAAACAACGTAAAAGAAATAAGTTTCTAGTGTGTTTGCATAGGGGAATGGACCTTGTATGGGTGAAGTATGGCAGCACCAAATTCGGTGTGAGAACACCAAACTTAGTGTGACATAATCACTATTCAGCATTATTCATTTATTTATTATATGAAAAAGTATAGAAAAATACAACATGATGCGCATGCATCAATATCCTGAATATCCATCCATGAAGCTCAGAAGTTCACTACCAACGGCAGAGTCGATCAACATCTCTATGATTGGCTTGTGATACTCATCTTTTAGTGTAGCCTTATTCAAATTCCTGAAATTAATACAAACTTTTAACTTTCCATTTTTCTTAATAACAGGAACAATATTAGCAATCCATTCGACATACCTGGTTGTACGAATGAACCCAGCTTTTAACGTACGTTTGACTTCCTCCTTGATCTTCACCATAATTTCAGAAGCAAAATGTCTAGGAGCCTGCTTAATTGGTCGAGCACTCTCAACAAGAGGGAGCTTATGTTCGACTAAAGATCTGCTCAAACCAGGTATCTTCTCATACTGCCAAGCAAAATAATCTTGGTATTTCTTCAAAACCTCAATCAAGTCTTTCTTGAATTCAGGCTCTAGGCATTAACTAATGTAATTCACTCGCCCTTTTCCAACAATCTCGACTTCATCAAGAGGATCTTGTACTTCAACCTTTTTATTATGCAAATCTTCAGAAATTAAATTGGACATTTCAAACACTAAGGGGTCGAGGTCATATATATAATCTAGTGCACCGGAGCTTCTCAGCCATGTAGGCTGAAAGTCAAGCCCAGTGGCTCGATATATCCTTTCAAGTGGACATGATGGCCAAGTTCTCCTTGGCCTTATGGATTAATTTCATACCATGGGCCCCTACATAGCAACCTTTGATAAGAGTGGGGTCAAAGGTACTCATATCAATATCCAATAGTTGGATACTAGTATGATATTCTTTGAAGTCGACATTCATTTGCTCGATATAATAGGGGCTATCGCCAGCTTAAATTTCCTCAATCCTTCCATCATCGTCCCAGAGCACCAACTTTTGATGCAATGTCGAGGGAATTGCCCTAACTCTATGGATCCAGTCTCTTCCCAATAGCATGTTGAAAGTTGCTTTGGTAGGCATCACTATGAATACTATAGGTCGTTCGACACTCTCTACTTTGACCCTTAGAGGAATCATTCCCAAGGCAGTTGATGACTTACCATTGAATCCGATAACAACCAAGTTTGTCTTAATCAAATCCTTGACTGTTTTCTGGAATAATAGGAGCATACTTTCAGGTAGCAAATTAATTGTTGCTCCTCTATCGACTAAGATGTGATTAATTACCAATCTTTCAACTTTTGCCTTAATATGTAATGGTCGAAGATGACCTTTAGTGATCTCATTGGGCCTTTCAAATAACCCTTCCTTAATCATGCAATTTTCGATAAATCGGCATTCGTCACCTGCAATTATGTCATCATAGTCTCCTTCGAGACAACTCCAAGGCCCTTTAGGAATGTCCAGGAAGTCGAAAGGGAGAACAAAAACTGTGGCAACATACCCAAAACCCATTTCTTCAAACATCACATATAGATCATCCTCAAAACCAGAGTTGAAGTTTTTTGCCAGCTCCCCTTCTTATGCTTTTCCTTTAGGAATTGACTTGATAGCTGATATCTCCCTCGACTCTTCCATCCCCTGGTCTTTGCTTGGGGACTGAAAAGAGCAGAAGATTGATGGTTTAGAAGTTATAGTAAACTCTCGTTGTAAGTATAGTTACTAAACCAAGCAATCAACCTTTCTTACAAAAGTTTTGGTTGTCACAAGTAACAAACCCCTAAATAAATTGAAAACCGAAGTATTCAAACCTTGGGTCGTCTTCTCAAGAAATTGCAGGGAGGTGTTCTTATTATTGGTTATGAGTTGTAAATTGGGGTTTTGGATCAAGGTAAAAAGTATGTTGAATGACAAGTAAAATAAAATAATAATAATAACTGTAAAATAAACTCTTGGCAAAGTATAAGAACTGGAAGTCCTATCCTGGTTATCCTTATCAATTGTGATGAGAATGGATTTTTCTCCCATTTTGTTAACCTCTAACTATAAAGGTAAGTTAAGTGGACAAATTAATTCGAATCCTCAAGTCCCAGTCTTTCCTTGGGAAAAGTTAGAGTTATTGGATCTTGAAGTAATTCTTGAAGAATTCCAATTTTCAATCAACAATGAGTTTGATAACTCAAGAGTTACCAATGACTCAACCAAAGCCAAAAGGGAAAAATCCAAATTATTTATATAAATAAAAGAAATCAATCATAAGTCTGAAATACCTCAAAATATATTAAATAGAAAATCAATCTAAACATAGAGAGTCATAAACAAAATTGAGAAAAGAAATAAAAGAACATTGAACCTGGGATTGAGAGTCACTCTTAAAACTAAGAGAAGTCCTAAATCCTAATCCTAAGAGAGAGGAGAAAACCTCTCTCTCTAGAAACTACATCTACTCCTAAAATTGTGAATATGAAAGCTTGTTGATGAATGGATGCATTCTCCCAATTTATAGCCTCTAATCTGTGTTTTCTGGGCCACAAACTGGGCCAGAAATAGCCCAGAATTCGCTGGTTGTGAATTCAAACACGCTGATTTTCGTCACTGCGACGCGTCTGCGTGGATCACGTGTTCGCATCGCCTATCGTCAGGGAAACTATAGCATATTATATATCAAATCGAATTCCCAGATGTTAGCTTTCCAACGCAACTAAAACCGCGTCATTTGGACCTCTGTAGCTAAAGTTATAGCCGTTTGAGTGCGAAGAGGTCAGGCTGGACAGCTTAGCAATTTCTCCAACTTCTTGTATTCCTTCCACTTTTGCATGCTTCCTTTCTATCCTCTGAGCCATTCCTGCCCTGTAATCTCTAAAATCACTTAACACACATATCAAGGCATCTAATGGTAATAAGAGAGGATTAATATTAGCAAATTAAGACCAAAGAAAACATGTTTTCAATCATAGTACAAAATTAGGAAGGCAAATGTAAAATCATGCAAATAGTATGAATAAGTAGGTAAAGAGTTGATAAAAACCACTCAATTGAGCACAAGATAAACCATGAAATAGTGGTTTATCAACCTCCCCACACTTAAACAATAGCATGTCCTCATGCTAAGCTCAAGAGAAGCTATAAAGAATGAAGAGGAATGATAGAATGTATGAAATGCAACCTATGAATGCAACTACATGCTAAATGCTTTTACTTACTTGGTTAAGAGTAAATAAGTTCTCCAAGAAAAATATGAACTGGATTTCACTAATTCAAATCATAAAAATGAAGTACAAATAGACTTGTAGAAGAATATAGCTCATGACAGCCGGGAACAAAGAATCGAGCATCGAACCCTCACTGGAAGTGTATGCACTCTAATTACTCAAGTTTTTTAGGTTCGATTCTCTCAATTCTCCACTAACCTTGCTTTCTAAGGCTTGCTCTTCATCTAACAATCAACATAAATTTAATGCACAGATACACATATCAAGAGGTCTTTTAAGGGTTGTAATGGGGTTAGGGTCAAGGTAGGATTGTATTTGGCCAAGTAGACTAAAATCTGAATCCTTAATTAACTTAAACTTTCCACCTAACTTTAGACAATCCATGTAATCATAATACAATATCTAACCATCCATTAACCATGTTTTCCACATATTCATGCATTCTAATTTCAAGTACAGTACATATGCATTGTTTTCAACATTTACTTTGGGGCATTTTGTCCCCCTTTTTCTTATTTGCTCTTTTTCCTTTTTTTATATACATATTTTTTTTCTTTTATTTTTCTCAATGCATATGATTAAATTATTGGATGCATGAATCATGTCCTAAACATTTTTTTTTTTCACATTTTCAGAAAATTCTAACATACTCAATTCTCAAACCAAATGTTTCCAAATTCACTTTCCCACACTTAATTTATGAGCACTCTCACTAGTCTAAGCTAACTAAGGATTCAAATTAAGGACATTATTGTTTTCCGCTTAGAGTTGATGATGTGCTAAAGTAAGGAACAAAGGGGTATAATAGGCTCAACATTGGTTTGCAAAGAATAATGAAAAGGTAAGGCCATATGGGTATGTAAGTTCAGTGAAACCAGGCCTCAATCATGTAAGTGTATGCATACATCAAACCATGGAAATATAGAATCAAGCAAGAAAAAGATCATAATTTTAGAGAGAAAAATACACATCAAAAATAAATTATTGGTTGATAAAATGCAACCAATCAATTAGGCTCAAAAATCTCACGGGTTTCGTGTGTTCGAGCTCTAGACCGTGTTCCAATATAATATTTCTTCAAACAAGTGTAACAAAAAATTTTATTAGTGAAATGCTCTTAAAAAGGTTTCTTGAAAAAGAAAATATTACTTCAACCAAGTGGTAAAATGTGCAAAAAAAATCAAACAAACATGCAAATGCAACAACTAATCTACAAAGAAAATTTAAACATTGGTGTTGAGACAAGAAAGTACTAACCCATGGAGATCGATATCGACCTCCCCACACTTAAAGATTGCACCGTCCTCGGTGCATGCTAAGATGTGCAGGTGGACGGGCTGTTCCAACTGGTGCTCTTCTTCAAGGATTGTGCAGATGGACTTCTCTTGTCTCCCCATGTAAACATCTTCTGGTTCTCTTCCTGGTGGCCATCCTGAAAGAAGAGAAAAAGAAGATCAGTAATACCCAGAAGTAAAGATAAGAAAATAAATGAAGTATGGGTGGGTTAATGCCAAACAATGAGGGTCTCAATTACATGGTAGCTACAACATACAAGTGAGAAAACAATAGAAGCCATGGCATGCCAGTGGTGCAAGATTTGAAACATAGGGGAGGAGAGTGTGGGTAATGAAAGACAGTATAAGCTCATGTCAATGCAAAAAGGAATACAAATATCATAAAAGATTAGCATTGATTTAAATAATATTACCCGACAGTGTAAACAAGTCACTAAAAAAAAGCACCAAATAATACCAGAAAAGACACAACAGTTGAATATGAACAAGTGACACCAATGGTCAAATAATAACTTTAGAAAAGAAAAGAAAAATATGCACAAAATTAAAATACAATGAATGAAAGTATGTAAATAAATTAGGTAAAATGGAATGGAAGTGAAAAAAAGATGAGAAGTTAAAAAGATAAAGTAAGAAAGAAAGAAGAAAGAAGAAAAGATGGAAGAAATTAGGATTGGGGAAGAAAAGATAAGATATTTGGCAAATTAGGATAAGCTGTGCGGCGCAATCGACGCGAACGCGTGGGGCACGTGGTCGCGTGACTTGCACTTATAAGGATTGACGCGGTCGCGTCGGTCACGCGGTCGCGTGACACAGTTTATGCTACTGGCGCGAGGGCAGCCTCGCGCTCGCACAACTCTCTGTTCAAAATCATATTAGTGCCAAATTTTAAGTGACGCGATCGCATGGGGCATGCGATCGCGTGAGTGGGCTTTAAAGGAATATGACGCGGTCGCGTGGGTCACGCGGCTGCGTGGGAAGGATTATGCGTTCAGCACCAATCTCGCACCACTCTCACACAACTTTCGGGTGTGCACCACTTTGACGTCGAAATCTTGGTCACGCGGACGCGTGGGGCACGTGGTCGCATGGGAGGCCATTATTCCCATATGACGGGGTCGCATCAGCGATACGGTCACGTGGGACGATTTGTGCCATTGGCACACCTCCAGCCACGCTCTCGCGTGACTTTCTGTTCGTTTTCTTTTCTTCCCATTGCACTGGTGACGCGGACGCGTCAGCGACGCTGTCGCATCGCGTGCGTGCTTCCTTTTTTTTTAATGCAATATGCAGAATGCAATGCTTAATGTGAATGCTATGAAAACTTCCAGGTTCAATGAAAATTAAAATAAAATAAAAACAAACAACATGAAATAAAATTGAAAAAGAAACGATCATACCATGGTGGGTTGTCTCCCACCTAGCACTTTTAGTTAAAGTCCTTAAGTTGGACATTTGGTGAGCTCCCTGTTATGGTGGCTTGTGCTTGAACTCATCCAGGAATCTCCACCAATGTTTGTGATTCCAGTAACCTCCGGGGTCCCAAACTAGGCGCAGAAAGCCTTCAAGTAAGTTAAAGCAAGTTACAAGGTCCCAAGAGTGTTGATTGCCAGAATGAATTCCGGGGTCCCAAATCTTGCTTTTGCACCCGTCTTCAAGTTGATTATCATGATTCCATCCGGGTGATTCAGCTTTAGAATTCTCACTAAAGCGTCCAAACAACTTCCTAGACCCATTCAATTGAGCTCTACACCAACCTTTGCGTTTAAACTTAAAGCTTCTAGCCATAATGAACCTTGCAGGACAATTCTTACCACTGACCATCTTCCTCTTACTCTTAATGCCACAAAGAGCTCTAAGTTGACTATCCGTCTCCAGTAGCCCATATTCAAGTGGAATTAGAAAGCTAAGGGATATGAATTTTACCCACTTGAATGTTGTGAAGGATGATGGCAACTAAGAGGGAGGTATTTTTAATGAAATTGCAAGCTCCACTCCCTTGTGCTCTTCTCTGATAATTACCACCTCTTTGCAAGCTTCTTCAATTTCAACCTCTTCCTCTTGGTAGCTTTCTTCCAATTCAATCTCCTCTTCATTGCTTTCCAAGGGCATGGGAGGTCGTGCTTCTTCTTCTTGAATCTCCATCTCTTGATCAACCTCTTCCAAGTCTTCAACTGTGATATGCCTTGGAGGTTGTACACCCTCCTCAGAATCAATTTCAAACGTCTTGAAAGGGGGTTCTATGACTGGACTTTCCCATGGATGTTCTGCATCTCCTAAGTCTTCAACCACTTCTTCTTCTTCAATAATTCTGGCTTCCTCCACTTGTTCCAGTACAAAGTCATGTTCCGTACTGTTCACTGGAGTTTCTAGTATCTCCTTCATGCTACGTTCTTCATTAGATTGTCCACATGAAGCCATGGGGGTTCCTTGAGTGTCCAAGTGTCGGGATCCTAATTGACTTATCGCTTGATTTAGTTGATATAGAGTTGCATGAAATCGATCCGCTGCTTCCTTGAGATGATCCATTGATTCTTCCTTCACTAATTCTTCAACCACTCCTTCGACTTCAAGGGTTTTTACTACCTTCACCTTTAGGGCCTCCTCTAGCTCCTTATGAAGTATGGATTCGTGAACATGATCCCTTCTCTCTTGTTCCATGTCAATAGCATCATTGAGATCATGTTGCTCTTGGATTGATGGATGTGGGTGCTCTTCCATGGATGGTGGTGATGGGATGGAGAGATCATTCTGTGGTTGACAAGGAAGTGCACTAGAGCTTGAGGGTTGATTGTTGAAGGTATTTGGTGGTCCGATTTGGGCGAAGAGAGCTTGTATAGTAGAGTTTAGATCGGCAAGTGCTTTCTCCATGGAGGTTTGGGGTAGATAGGAGGGTTCATTTAGTTCATAGGGTGGTTTTTATGGTGGATACGGGTTAGGGTCATATAGAGGTGAATGGTTGTAGGTGGCTTGTGAGTATGGTGGTTCAAAGCTGTGTTGAGGAGAGGGTTTATAGGCATATGATGGTGGTTGTTGATAGTCCATTGGAGGTGGTTGTTGCCATGAGGGTTGATCAAATCCTTGTGGCTCCTCCCATATTTGATTGTTCCAACCTTGATGCCTGTTCTCATTGTAATTTTTTCTTCCTGCAACATAATTGTAACCAGACTCATAGCCAAAGGGGTGAGAGTTCATAGTAGCAAAATAAAAATTAAAGAAAAACAAATTTAGATTAAAAAGTTATTGAATTTTAAATTTGAAAATTAAATTTTGAAATTTGAAATTTGAAATTTTTGAAATTTGAATTTTGAAATTTGAGATTTGAAATTTGATTTTTAAATTTTGAATTTTTGAATTTAATAAGGAAAGAGAAAAACAATAAAATGACACTAAACTTAAAAATTTTTAGATCAAAACGAAGAAAACAACTAAGAATAACTTGAAGGTCAAGATGAACACGAAGAACAACTTGAAGATCAAGATGAACACCAAGAAAAAAAAATTTTTGAAAAATTTTTAATAATTAAATAAAAACCAATAACCTCTTAATTTATAAAAAAAAAAGCAAAAATAAAAAACAAAAATAGAAACAAATAAACAAGTAAAAAGCAAATATTTACAATAACCAATAATAAGGCACACGTTTGCAATTCCCCGGCAACGGCGCCATTTTGAAAAGAGCGGAAGATTGATGGTTTAGAAGTTATAGTAAACTCTCGTTGTAAGTATAGTTACTAAACCAAGCAATCAACCTTTCTTACAAAAGTTTTGGTTGTCACAAGTAACAAACCCCTAAATAAATTGATAACCGAAGTATTCAAACCTCGGGTCGTCTTCTCAAGGAATTGCAGGGAGGTGTTCTTATTATTGGTTATGAGTTGTAAATTGGGATTTTGGATCAAGGTAAAAAGTATGTTGAATGACAAGTAAAATAAAATAATAATAATAACTATAAAATAAACTCTTGGCAAGGTATGAGAACTGGAAGTCCTATCCTGGTTATCCTTATCAATTGTGATGAGAATGGATTTTTCTCCCACTTTGTTAACCTCTAACTATGAAGGTAAGTTAAGTGGACAAATTAATTCGAATCCTCAAGTCCCAGTCTTTCCTTGGAAAAAGTTAGAGTTATTGGATCTCGAAGTAATTCTTGAAGAATTCCAATTTTCAATCAACAATGAGTTTGATAACTCAAGAGTTACCAATGACTCAACCAAAGCCAAAAGGGAAAAATCCAAATTATTTATTAAATAAAAGAAATCAATCATAAGTCTGAAATACCTCAAAATATATTAAATAGAAAATCAATCTAAATATAGAGAGTCATAAACAAAATTGAGAAAAGAAATAAAAGAACATTGAACCTGGGATTGAGAGTCACTCCTAAAACTAAGAGAAGTCCTAAATCCTAATCCTAAGAGAGAGGAGAAAACCTCTCTCTAGAAACTACATCTACTCCTAAAATTGTGAATATGAAAGCTTGTTGATGAATGGATGCATTCCCCCACTTTATAGCCTCTAATCTGTGTTTTCTGAGCCACAAACTGGGCCAGAAACAGCCCAGAATTCGCTGGTTGCGAATTCAAACATGCTGATTTTCGTCACTGCGACGCGTCCGCGTGGATCATGCGTTCGCATCGCCTATCATCAGGGCAACTATAACATTTTATATATCAAATCGAAGCCCCGAACGTTAGCTTTCCAACGTAACTGGAACCGCGTCATTTAAACCTCTGTAGCTAAAGTTATAGTTGTTTGAGTGCGAAGAGGTCAGGCTGGACAGCTTAGCAATTTCTCCAACTTCTTGTATTCCTTCCACTTTTGCATGCTTCCTTTCTATCCTCTGAGCCATTCCTGCCCTGTAATCTCTGAAATCACTTAACACACATATCAAAGCATCTAATGGTAATAAGAGATGATTAATATTAGCAAATTAAGACCAAAGAAAACATGTTTTCAATCATAGTACAAAATTAGGAAGGCAAATGTAAAACCATGCAAATAGTATGAATAAGTGGGTAAAGAGTTGATAAAAACCACTCAATTGAGCACAAGATAAACCATGAAATAGTGGTTTATCAGGGACACCTTGTTTCCTCTCTGTTTCTGCTTCTGAGGTGACTTACTTTCTTTGTTCAATTCTAGATATGGCCCTTGTGTATCGGCATAAGCATTTTGCGTTTGGACCACAACTCTTGGGATGAAGGGAGCTCTTTCTGATATCTCTCGTCACCACTGTTGGAGGCGCGCTGCCAAGCTCCATGCCGCCTCTGCCGCTCGAAACCCCGCTGGCGTCGCTGGGGAACACTGGCGGTAAAGGTTTTAAGTTTGGTTTCTATTCTTTTGGATTCTGGGAAGATTATTAACGTTGCATGATTGTTATAGTAATTGTCACAGGGGTTTTTTCTCACTGTAGTCGCTTGAAGTTATTGTCGGAGCTACTGCTAGGTCGATTCGGAGTTGCGGCTACTTTGTTTTGTTATTTAAGTAAGTAATTATGTTTTGAAAGCCCTCGTGTTAGTATTCTATTGTGTTTGGTTAATGAATCTGAGGTTTGGTAACGTAGGGTCAAGTTCTAGTGGTTACATGTCACTTTTACATTACTGAGGTTGCGGTTGCCGTTGTTTTTAGGCCAAGAAAAAAAGTTTATGGGTTTCGATTTGTCAAGGTAGGGGTTTCTTTTTAAAAACTCAATTTTATAATTTACAATTATTATAATTAGATATTATTGAGAGAATTAAACTTTTTAGTGATTGTATAAGTCTTATGCATCGTCTGGTTATTTTTGGATAATTATGATTGTTTGGTTGATTGAATTATTATTTGATTTTGTTAAACTGGTGGTTGCTGAATTGATTCTTTAAGGTTTTGAAAATGAGTTTAATTCGTAGAAAATTATTTTATTTTGAATCAATTTCCTTGAGATATGAATTGTTGGAACCAGCTTGATTTTGAACTGATTTGGTCTTGAACCCGTTGGAAAGGGTTGTGGAATGGTTTGGTTGGGACACGAAAAGGGTGGCAAAGTCCAAGTTTTAGGGGAGGTGCTGCCGAAATTTCTATAAAATCTGAGACTTTGTTTGAAATGATATTCAGAAAATTATGAATTTAAGAATCATATTATTTTACTTGAATTATGTTTTGAATTGAATTGTTGAAAAGAGAATTATGATTGAGCTTTATTTTTTTAAAGGAAAGTATTGAATTGAGTGCAAGTTATTTAGAAAAGAATTATGTTTCAATTTTGATTTAAACAAGTTGGTTTCGTTTTTAAGTAATCTGGTTTTGGATTGGGTTTGAGACTTGTGATTTATAAGATTTGATTTTAAATTAAATTTTATTTTTATTTACTCAAACCAAGAAGCTATGATTTTAAGAGTTTTCAATAAATTCTTAAGGAATTGAGATAGGTTGTTCTCCTCTAAAGCCTTGAGACTCTGGTGAGGAATTTTATTACCACATCCTGATTTATAATGAATGATTTTGAGTCTTTCAGAATAGATTTTAAATTTGGCATGGTTTTGAAGTTGTTTGGATGTTTTGGAAAGATGTTGCGGAAAGTGGCTCTATTTCGAAAAGAAAATTGACTTGAGAAAAGTGGTTATTGGCAAGATGTGAACTGAATACGTTTGTTATTTGAAAGTAAATGGGCCAAGAATGATTTTTGAAATAAGATTTTGAGCCTGATTGATTGTGGACAGTGTGTCTGGCACTATATCCATGGAAAGTGTGTCCGGCATGATATCTGTGGGTAAAGATGATTTTTGAAATAAGATTTTGAGCCTGATTGATTGTGGAAAGTGTGTCAGACACTATATCCTTGGAAAGATAGTGTGCAGGGCACTATATCCCTGGGTTGAATTATGATGGATAACCTTTTTTCTGCCGTAAGAGTGTGTCAGGCACTATATTCTCGGAATAATAGTGTGTCAGTCACTATATCCTCAGAACAAAGGCGTGCCAAGCGCTATATCCTTGGACGTTGCAGAAAAGCGTCATCCAAAAAGATGTGTCGGGTTGGCATTTATGGACTGACAAGTGATATCACAACCAATAGGACAAGCATTCATCATATACATCTATGTGACATTGTTTGGATGTGCATATTATAATTGGTTTGCCTCTGTGAATAATTATATTTAACTGCTAATTGTTATACTTGATATAACTGCTTTGATTGTGTTTGAACCTCTCTACTTGTGTTTGTGACTAAAATTGGTTGGATTGTGGTGAATTGGATGTTGATTGAGTTGTTTGGGCCTGAGGCCGTGATTGATTACGTGATGGGCCAGAGTTTGTGATTGGTTGGTGTTTCTGATTTAATAAAGTATGAAAAATCAAACTAGTTCAGTATAGACTTAATGAACCTATGCTTGGAATAGGTTGGTCATTCATGATGTCTAGGAAAACTTTTAAGATTTTATTAGAAAGGAAAGGATTTTGGATTTTTAAGAATAAACGGATTTTTTCTCTTTTAAAAAGGATTTCTAATTTTTTAATGTAAACCTTTGTTTTTTTGAAAATACACATAAGACGAACAACGATCGCTGTACTCTGAAAATAGTTTTATTTTACGTATCTTATTATAGCAATTCTGTAACCCTATAGTGGGAACCAGCGAGGACGATGTTCTCACTCTCCTACAGGTTTTCCCTTTTTCAGGAGATGGACGAAGAAGTTATGAAGGCTTTATTTCTAGACTTGTTATACGATATTTTGTACTGTTTTAGATATTATATTTTTTCCTCGCCTTTATCTTTATACATTTTGTAAGAGGGATAGCATTTTGTACTGTTAAGTGTTGTATATGATTTGTAAGTATTTTAGCCAGGTTCCTATCTTAGTATTAAATATATTTAGAGTCGTCATAATATTCGAGCTATCAGAGTGGTGCAACCGGAAGCGTGACATTCTGATAGTGAGGGTGTTACATCCACTAGGAACGTTGAAATTGTAATTCCTGGAGTAGTTTGGGGCATTGTTCTGTACCCATTTTTTGTTCGATACATTGGATGGAGGAACTCTAGTTCGACTTGATACCCCTTGGGGTTTCTGGTCAACCATCACCACCGTGGACATATGTTGTTTGACGGGAGCAGCTATAGGCTCTCGACCTTTAATCCCCTACTTCAGCCGAGCCTGTCTTAATTCCTCCTAAAGAATACTCTCTCTACTCTTTTTATATGAGTTGAAAGCCTTAGCAGCCAAAGTGTCAAACAAGGCACTACATCAAGGGCATATAGCTACATTTTCTTCCTCCTCCCTTTGTGTTAACAAAAAATCTAGCAAATCTTCTCCTACCTTTGGATAAATAGGTCTTTCTGCTTCAAACATGTCCAGCTCAAATTGTTCCTCTTTCTTTATAGGTTCAATGAATGCCATGTTTACTGTAAATGTAAGATTCCATATTTTAGAAATTTAATAATAAATTATTTGTGATTTATTTTATTTATTCAAGATATTATTTTTAAAATTTTTTATATTAATTGAGTATTTTTTTTATTTTTTGTTTAAAGATTTAATGATTTAAAAATAATGAGGATTTTATATGCTATAATTTGAATAATTAGATTTTTAACTTTAGTTTATAATTTAAAAAAAATTAATTTGATTATCTCTAATTATTGAATTAGATATTTATTTGAAAATAAGTTGTAAGTTGATAATTAAATAGTATTTTTATAAATATTAGTGTGGATTAAAATTGGTTTTTAATTACTCTATTACCCTAGTTATATTAATATAACACTAACCCTAACACACACTCTCCACCCTCATAAACCCTCGCAGTCGTCACTTTCCTCACACACACAACACAACACACACGGCTATACACACCCCGGAAAGAAAGGAAGAAAAGGGAAAAGAGAAAAGTGAGGGTCGCGACATGAACGGAGGAGGAAGGAGCTTCAGCCACACCGCACCACGCCCAGCCGCCGTCCATCTTGTCGCCGTCGTTGTTGTTGTCAAGAGAGAAGGGCGCCGTCAAGCCAGCCTCGTTCCGCCGTGTCTCGCCACAATCGCCGTAGTTGAAGCCACGCAAGGAGAGGGAGTTGCTGCCGTGAAGAACGTGATGGTGGGGAGGTTACTGTGATGCCGCTGCTACCATGGTTATCACGCTGTTACACGGGGTCCCTGGTCACCGCAAGCTTGCCGTTGTGGAGGAAGGAGATGCACACGAGGAGAAGGTCACGGAGGAAGATGAACCGTCACTGCTAGAGGCTACCGCCGCCGCTGATGGAGTTGTCACCGGAGCCGCTGCCGTTTTGTTCCTCTATTACTTGCTAAAGTTCATTAGATAATTTCTTTTTGGAACCCTTGATATATTTGTTTCTGTTATATGTGGATGAGGTTTTGCAGCGTTATTTGTCATAGGATTGAGTATCGGTGCTTGCATGTTATGTTTGAAGTCGTTGTTGTTGCCTTAGAAATGGTCTGAAGCTGTGGTTGTTGCAGGCCACGAGGAAAAAGGGGTTTTGACGTGTTTGATTTTGTGAGTTTCGACGAGTTGAGGTAAGGACAATTTTCTTAAACTCAATTTACTACCAAGAATTGTTACAAGTTGATATTACTGCGAAAAATGTATTTTTATGATTTCGTAAGTCTTATGGATTAAACTGAGTTGTTTTGAATAAATGTAATTGCTTTCCTGGTTGGTTGTTATTGAAGTGGTTGCTTGATGGTTATATGGTTTCTTGATTGTGTTAGAATCACTGAGAATTCCAATTTATTGATTTGTTTTGTTAAATTGGTGGTTGTTGAAATAATTTGAGATTTTGGAAATGATTTGACTTTGGAAGCGGTTTGATTTTGAATTGGTTTGATTTTGAAATGATTTGATAACGAAAATGGTTGAAAAGAGTTTGAAAAATGGTTTGGATGGGACCCAAGAAGGGTGGCAAAGTCTCAGTTTTAGAGGAGATGCTGCCGAAATTTTTATAAAACTCTGAGACTTTGTTTGAAGCGTCATTTAAAAGAAAGTTTAGATTTAAGGATTATGTGATTTTATTTTTAGTTATTAATAAAATGATTATGTTTTGAGTTTATTTTGATTTATTTAGAAAATAATGAATTGTATTTTGAGTATAAATTAATGATGAACGGAATGGGAGGTGTGATGAAGATGAATGTGATAATAAGGAATGATGATGATTGAATTTGAATGAAGGATGATGAGGATTATTTTAAAGTATGATTTTTGAATGAAATTGAATGATATTGAGATTGGATTTGAAAATGAAATTGAATTTGATTGAGATATGAGACGTCGGTAAGATGCAATGGCGTAGTCCACTTGCTCCTGGTCACGATTTTAAAAGATTGTGGTTTTGAATGTGAGCTTTGACTTGGCAAGGATCATGATGGTATACCGCTTGTCCAGTGTTGTGATGGACGTGGGGATCGTGGTTGTTTACCGTCCATGGGTGTGTGTTTTTGAATTGAAAATCTTGCAAGGATCGTGGTGGTGTACAGCTCGCAATAGTAGGGATTGTGGTGGTGTACCGCTCCCCAGGTAGGAATCGTGGTAGTGTACTACCTACCGGTTTTCAAGAGGACGATATCCAGGTTAGTTACCAAATGTGTCGAATTCTGGCAAAGTAACCGACACGTGAGCTCATGGCTAGTAGGACAGACATGCATCATACTATATTTGTTTGCTTTGTCTGGGTGTGCTTAAGTGTTTTGGTTTGCCTAATTGTGTAACTGTTATTAATTGCTATCTTAGCTATTTGCTGTATCTGCTACTTAATTGTATTTTCCTTGTTTGCATTGTATGTGTTTGAAAAATTGAGAGATCGCTCATGCTGGTGGTGGTGAAGCTGAGGTTTGTTTCCGAATATGATGTTTGATTGTTGATTTGATTGAATTGCTTGGGTCAGAGGCCATGATTGATTATGTGATGGGCCGAGGCCGTGATTGGTTTGTTGATTTGTTTGCTAAGTTTTTTTAGATATGCTATTTCTGTTTGTATATATACATATTGTAAATTTTCCTCGCCTATATTATTATAATCTTGTAAGAAGGATAGGAGTTTGTATGTTTTGTATACATGTTTGTGAAATTGAAACGTGATGAGTAATTGACGAATAGAGTTGGGTTTTGCGCTTGGTTTAAAGTTGTTATGATGATGGTTGGATTGTGGCTGCTTTTTATTATTGAGTTGGCGTTGTGGTAGTTAATAAAAGGTTGATTTGAAAATCTGATTCGTATGTTTTATTGAGAAATGATTTGGTTTTGAACTCATTGGAAAGGATTGAGAAATGGTTTGATTTTGAAAATGATTTGATAACGAAAATGATTTGATATTGAATATGATTTCATATTTGGAAATGGTTAGACATTTGGAAACGGTTGAGAAGGGTTTGAGAAATGGTTTGGATGGGACCTTTGAAGGGTGGTGAAAGTCTGAGTTTTAAAAAAGATGCTGCCGAAATTCTTATGAAAAGTTGGAAGTTTTTTTTGGTTAATTTGATTAGAGAACAATTTTATTTGATTTTGATTTTATTAAAGAAAAGAGTATGTTTTAAGGCATTTTAGAAAATTTTTAAAGTATTATTAAAGAATAAATGGTTATGTTGTTTCAGTTAAGATTTTGAATTGCAAACAGGATGATTTTTGAGTCTTTTAAAAAAGGTTTAAACTTGAAATGGTTTTAAAGTTAGTTCGGGGTTAGGGTTAACCTGAAAATGAGTTTTAATGAATTGATTTAATTTAAAGAGTGATGTTTGAGAATTTTAATGAAAAAGAAAGTGATGTAAATGTGTATATGAGAATAAAGGAATTGTTTACTTTTTAAAGAAAAATTTTGAGACGTTTTATAGAAGTTGAAATATTTGATTTAGTAAAAAGGAATAATTTTTTGGTACTTTGAAAATGTTTTCAACTTAAAAATGAAATTAAAATCGGTTCAAGGGGTTATCCTTATGATAATGGGAACATGATGAATTACGATTATAATGAGGTTTGATTGTGATTGTGAATGGAATGATTATTGATTACCTGGCAACGATGGTGGTATAGTTCCGCTTGCTCAGTGCGTTATGGATTCGTGGGGATAATGGTTTTATCCCGCCCATTGTGAGAACGGTGGTTATATCCCGCTTATGGCTTGAGTTTGATTGTGACTGAAAAATGCACAAGGCACTCAACCCTGCGATGTGCACAGGGTATTCTCCCTGCAATGTGTCGGGTTTTGGCAAGTTAACCGACACGTGAGCTCATGGCCAGTAGGACAGGCATGCATCATACTGCATTTGTTTGCTATTGTTTTGATTTGCCTATCTGATGAATTCTGTCTAACTGCTAATTGTGGTACTTGCTGTAACTGTTCTCTAATTGTGTTTGCCTTACATTATTTGTATCTGTGATTGATTCTGTTTTGAGACCGAGTGTGGTTTGAACATATATTTGGGCCAGAGGCCGTGATTGATAACATATTTGGGCCGGAGACAATGGTTGGTTATGATTGGGCCAGAGGTCGTGATCGGTAAGATAGGTATGTATTGATTGTGTTATGGGATATTAATTTGAGATTAAAATTCATATATGTATGAGATGAATATTAACATTAGATAACTAATCATTGTGATTTAAAAATATTCATAGGATGAGCGATAATCATTTACGTTTGAAATCCCTTCATTTCTGTATATGTATCATCTTATAACAATTCTTAAATTCCTCTGGTGAGATTGTGTGGTTAGGTTCTCACCTCCTACAGCCTTATCCTTTTTCAGGAAATAGACGAGGAAACCAATGAAGATTCTACTTAGTTTTTTATCGTGTTTTTCTTTGATGTATTATCTTAGCTATTATTTTTTCTCGCCATTATTATTATATTTTTGTAAAGAGAGATAGAAATTGTGATTTGATGGTTTTGTATATACATATATACTTGTAGAAGTTATTCTTGTGAACGAAAAGTGTGATGAGATGTATTTGAGTATATACATATTTATATGTATGTACATATAAAAGAAAAGTATTTTCGGTTTTTCAAAGAAAAATCGATAAGGTTTTCAGTTAAAGGCTCCTATTTATTATTAAGTATATAGAAGTTGTCGTAATATTTTCGCTATCAGAGTGGCGCAGTCGGAAGCATGATATTTTGATAGTAAGGATGTTACAATGGCAAACCAAAGTATATCATGAGATATTCTTTCATTACAATTAAAATAAAATTTTTCTCTCTAAAATTAATAATTTTTTTCTCGCTCTCTCCTTCTTCTTTATCTTTTTCTCTTACTCTATCTTTTTCTACATTTC
>NC_029790.2:106442478-106443254 GCF_000816755.2 Arachis ipaensis | reverse complement strand
TACAAACAAAATTATTGGTATATATAATTATAAATGTGACTTAGTCCTTCCTTAAAGATGACTTTAAATAATCATAAATAATTATTCCGTTACAGAATGAGAATTATCTCCATCTTTGAATTAGTTATCACAACTATAGTGGAAAAAGCTTTTTCGTTCACCAAGTCGGATCGGATAGGAACTAGGAGGCCCGTATCCAAATCGATCCAACCTGTGTGGGTGAGACCACACGAATTGGGTTTGTTACTGTAGGGCCGACCATATGCAACCCAATTTTGAATGTTGCTTGCTCTTTGTTGGGATTGTAGGCTTAACCAGTATTTGTAGGTAGGCCCACGTATAAACAATTATTAATTATTATTAGGGTAAAGTATATTTTTTATCCCTAAAGTTTGATAAAAGTTTCAAAAATACCCCTAAATTTTATTTTGTTTCAATTTTGTCCTAAAAATTTTTGATTTGCATCAAATGTACCCTGACGACTAATTTTTCAAAAAATTTAAGACCAATTCAACAATAATTTCATAAGAACAACCCTCAACACAAGCAAATCAAGCATAATTTTCATGCATTATTGTTAGATTGGTCTTAAATTTTATGAAAATTTAGCCGTCGAGAGTATATTTGATGCAAATTGAAAACTTTTGGGACAAAATTGAAACAAAATAAAACTTAGGAGTATTTTTAAAACTTTTGCCAAACTTTAGGGACAAAAAATATACTTTACCCTTATTATTATTATTATTATTATTATTATTATTATTATGTTTTTAAGA
>NC_029790.2:106440747-106442464 GCF_000816755.2 Arachis ipaensis | reverse complement strand
AAAATAATCTATTTTATCTATTCTTTTTAAATGACCAAAAAGGTCATTATTTATATTATATTATTTTATGCTTAATCTTAATTTAGTAAAATTATGACAATTCTGAACATAATTAACTTCTACTTAGTCATATGTTTAGTGGTCTCATAGAGTAGACTCTTGTTCGTTTTTGGTTTTGAACGTTTGATATATAGAATTTAGTCTTTTATTTGCATAGACAAAAACATGAGTATATGAAACTAAAATAGCAAAACATTTTTTTGTTGTATACCAGTAGATTTTGCATACATTATTAGTTCATGTACCTTTCACAACAAAGGCTTTTTAAATATGTGAAGGTGGTACTTGAGAATAATTATTGTAACTTTATCAATATCAATAATTGTACCATTTTTTTTTCTTTTCATTTTCTTATCCTCTTTAAATTTTTTAAAAGAATTATAATATATGATTGTACGAGATTCAATTTTTAGCAAGGGTAGGCTAACATGATATGATTATGTCTAAGTACCAACTAACAAGAGACAGCATCTAGTTATGCTAAGATATATTTTCCTAATTGGAGTAATTAATCGAGAACTCCCTATATTTTGCATGGTGATTAATTAAGAAGAGTTTGATTAATTATGTGTGGAGAGGACAGCTTTAGGTTTTACCAACATTATTGCGCTGGCCAAATCTTAATTATACTAGCTAGGAGTATGATTAAATTAGGAATTTTCATGCATGTATAGTATATGATGTATGCACTACTCGTGTGCCCCCTTTGACTCCCACCCAACAAACCCACTTAGTGTCGGGGAGCATTAGGAAAATGCTTGCTGATTTTAAGCCTTTATCAAGCAAAAGCTTAATGAGTTTCTTTGTCATTATTGTACAAATATATTTATAATGACTAGCTAGGTTCCTTTAATTGTTTGGAGGAAACCTAATTATTAGGGTCGTACAAAGACTATATATGTGAGATACCCCCACCATTTGTTTAAGAATATTGATATTTGTAGCATATGCATCAATAATGTAATTTTATTACTATAATTTTTTATGTTGCACATTAATTAAAATGCTTTTTAAAAGAAACAGTGAGAGAAAGAAATAAAAGTTTGATAAAAGTTTGATGTTCTTAATGTGATCCCATTTGTTTTACTTAAACGATCATATTACGCGTATTTAATTTTTTTTTCTTTCAGTAATTAAATTCAACAAAGTTGTTATTTGTCTTAAAAAAAAGGAAAAGTATAGGGTACCAACATATTATCTGCCAACTTCTGCCAACTCTTATTTATAATTGTGTTTCATGGAAGTGTGTTTGTGGATGTGTCTAATAATTAATATATTTTAAATACATATATAAAGAGACACATCCAGAAAATATATCTATAAAGACATTTTTATTAAACACAACTATAAAAAAATATTTTTATTAGACACATCCACGAACACATTTCCATGAAACACAATTATAAATAAGAGTTGGCAGAAGTTGGCAGATATGCTATTGGTAACGTAACGGAACCGTAAAAAAAATACCTATACCACTCAGCTCATGAAAATTACATAATTCTCTTTTGCAATTAATACTGTTGCTGCTTCTTCGTCATCATATTCTTGCTACCATGCCTTTTTTTTAATTATTTTTTCAGTTCTTTATATTTTTTATTGACACAAAATAATTTATGTTTATTTTTATATTTCTTTTAAAAAAGAGAGGATGAAG
>NC_029790.2:106433037-106440705 GCF_000816755.2 Arachis ipaensis | reverse complement strand
AGAGTAACACAAAATTTTAGTTAAAAAATATTTTTGTGTTTATTTTCAATACTCAATAAATTTTTGGATTTTCTTTTTTTATTTTTCTTCAAATAATTTATGTGTTTATCATAACAAAAATTTTGTATTTGTCGTCAATAAATTTTTTTACTTTCTTCCTTTGTTTTACTTCAAAAGTTATGCCTATTTTTAAAAAAATTTAATATTTATCATCCTAAAATTTTTATGTTTTTTCTTAATGAATTTATGTGTTTTTTTTTACTCTTACAAAATTTCTATATTTTCTTTTGTTTCTCTTTTTTATTCTTTTTTATAAAATTTTTTAAAACAAATAAATAAAAAAAGAAGATACATAAGAAAAAAGAGAAAACATAGAAAAATAACAAGGAATAAAAAGATGCAGAAAAAGAATAATCTAAATTGTAGAAGGAGAAGATGTAAAAAAAGAAAGAGAAGAAAAATGAGAAGATGCTAGAAGTTAAGTGTATAAGATAGGTGTAAAAATATATGTAGAGATACTTGGTTAGACTTAATTATAAAATTAACTTGATAGTTATCAAATATTTCTATTATTCAAATATTAGTTCGGGAGATATTATTAGACCAATTAATGAATATTCATTATCTTTGAGGAGATAGAAAAAATTAGAAAAAAAAATAAATTAGTCCCTGAACTTTTATTTCGTGGACAAATTCGTCCCTGAATATCTAAAAATACAAGAACGCCCCTTACTATTCAAAACGCATGACGGATCGGTCCTTCCGTGCAAAATGTTCCCTCAGACGTAACGAAGACAAGTAATGTGGCGCTTAGTTGGCGTTGATGGGTGACCTCCACCATAACGGTGTACAGGTGTAAAGGTCGATTGATGTTAGGGACAAATTCGTCCCTGGATGAAAAGATGACATCGTTTTGCTTATGTGCCCTATGTCTTCAAATAGAACCCAGTCGTCATTGCCATTGTCATTTTTGTGAGAGCTTGAGAGTGGTGGTATTGTGCAATGTTCAATGGCCAGCGACGAAGCTTCATCCATCATACGACGCGTTCCACTACCGTCAACCGTCAAATGCGTGGAAGCTAGAGAGGAGAAAGGCGAGATTGCTCCGACGTGTAAATGTGGAGTGTATGCCATATTGTACAAATCGAGGACGACAACGAACCTCAATAGATTGTTTTTTGGATGTCCATTCTTTAAGGTAAGTTGGTGATTTTGTTTTAGTGAGTTTGATAATACAAACTTTGTTTATGTGATTCTTGTTTTAGAATGATGAACATGCAGTTGAAAAATTCCAGTCATTGCAAGTTCTTCTTATGGCTGGATGACCATGTTTCAACAATAGAAGCCAAAGACAAGTTTATGACTGAGAACGAGGTTGATGAACTGAAAGTGTATCTTGGGAAGAAAGTAGTGGAATAGAGACTAACTGATTTGGAGAAGAAGCTGTTGCATCTGGAGAGGAAAAAAATGTTAATGTGTATTGGGTTATTCTTGTAGTAGTTAGTATAATTTTTGCTTCTGTTATTGCCAAAATTGGCTGAAAAGTGGAAAAGTAGGTTAGAAAAAATGATGTAATGAGGTATGGGATAAGTTCTCAAGAGTTGTATATTTTTCAAACAAAAGTATTGTATTAAACGATGCTATATCCAGCAAAGTAATGAAAAATGTGTATGAAGCTATTGCCCTAAGCAAGTTAATGGCATAATCTGTAGAGATATGATTAGATAAGTAAAGCATATATTAATCTCATGAAAGAGATGTTAATGTCATCAAAGAAGTCTAAACATGCCTACTGCCAAAATAAGGCATAACTTAAAGCCTGCGAGTTATACAATCACATTGTTTCCAAAAAGAGTTGGTGTGTAAATCACACTATTTTCAAAAAAGATATTGATGTCATAACTGAAGTCTAAACATGTGGTGTTAACTACTAGGCTTGTTTAGTCCTAGAGTGGGGATGAACTTAAACAGCCGTTGAGTTGCTTTGCCTGCTAATGCCAAAGTCTGTGGAGAGGCTCCTGATGTAGTTGGTTGTTGTGGAGAGGGCAGATGTTGTTCAGGCTGGGGAGGTGGTACAGGTTGAGAGGGTTTGTTTGCCCCAGGCTTCCTCCTTATGGTTTACTTAGGTCTAAATGGCCTAGGAGCAGGCCATGATGAAGACTGAGCGGGAGGCCTAAATGGTGCTTGCGGAGGCTTTGATATTGTCACAGCCACTGCTACTGAGGGTCCAAATTCTTGCTTAAACATCGGGGCAGAGTTTGTATTCGGATTACCCTGGAGCAAGGTCGAAAGAATTTTGAATGCATCGAAAACAACAAACAAAAGCCAACAAAGTCTATGAGAGGATACCTCATTAGCAAATGAATGTTCAGTAGAATTCTGTTCAACACGAGGAGGGTTGGTTGCATCAGGGTTACTCTGCTCCCTAGCCTAAAATGCCATTTAGTGTTAATAGTCTCAATGAAGCATATAATAAATTAAGACGTTTAAAACCCAAATGAATTATTGTGGAGACATATAAAACCCTAATAATTTTAAAATGGACAACTTGAAGTTATTACCGGGGGGACAATAACATCCATGAGTAACTAAGTACTACCTCTCCCTGAAGGGCTAACTGTGACAATAGAAGTACCACAAATGAGAGGCATTCGTTGGGCTTCTTCCGTGGCTTCTTCGTCTTTGGGTTCCAGTTTAGGTTGGATGGTGCCCCTTTGCACGTCTTGTAGTTGTGTCCCTTCTCACCACACTTGCTACACGTGACATAGAAATTCTTATTTAACTTGTCACCATCAATAACAGTCTCCGTTGGGTCTTTCTATCTGTTATGGACCTTGGGATGTCCAATTGACCTTTTTAACACGGGTAGAGCAGGTTTAGTATACTCAGACCGTGTCCAGTATTCCTCATTAGTTACTGGCTGGATGAAGTGTTTGTATGTCTTTTTAGTAAACTCCATACACAGCCATGAATGCACATAATCATCAGGGTTATCATGTCTTTTTCTTACTACAGCTATAGCATGAATGCATGGCATCCCTTTAAAGCAAGACAACAGTAAGACAACAATAAAATGGCATAAGCATGATTAAAATTCAAAGCATGATTAAAATTGAAATTCACAGCATGATTAAAATTTTAGGATTTCACTGACCAGTGAGTTGCTATCTGTTACATGAGCAGCTATGCTTGATTAGATCCACATCGACTTTGGAGCCCTTTTACGTGACTTCAAAACTTTTGCGCTCGTTATCACCAATCCACTCCGCTGTCCATTTGTTGCTTGGTTTGATGAGCCTCTTCAGCCTTTTCTCTTGCACTGGTGCGAGTTTCCCTTCATGAGTCCCTAGCAGTTTCTTGTGTTGAACCATTTGCTGCATCACATAGCACCGTAATTCCTCGCACATTGTAAGTATCGGCTTGCATCTATACTTCAACACCTTTGCGTTAAATGACTTACACATGTTGTTTGTTAGTTTGTTGACCTTGGGACCATGACTAAAGTATGCTCTAACCCAGGTAGCAGAATCAAATTTCATGAGGTTAGCCCAAGCGTCCTTCTTCACTTCTTTCAGTCTTTCCATGGTTGACTTGAATTCAGAGATGGTGGTGCATCTTGCACAGTCCCACACTATTTCTTTGATATACAAATCTTTGAATCAGTTTATGAAATTATTCAACATATGCATGACACAGTTTCTAACATGTGCATTAGGCATTACCTCTTTCAGTGCAAGTAGCAGACCCTAATAAAAATGAAATAATCCTAGTTTACAAACAAATATAATCCACATAATGACTCACAGAACACATAAGGATTGACAAAAAGGGAACTAACCTTCTGTTGTTCTGACATAAAATTCGAACCGTGGTTGCTCACATCACCAATATCCTCTTGTAAAATTGTTAGGAACCACTTCCATGATTCTTTGTTTTCAGATCTTGCAACTGCATATGCAACCACGTAGAATTGGTTGTTAGCATCCTGTGCAATGGCTGAAAATAGTTGCCCCCATGGTAGGTTTTAAGAAATGCTCCATCCAGGTGAATCAATGGTCTGCAGCCACTCTTAAATCCCAGTTTGCAGGCCTCGAAACAAACATACAACTTGTCAAACATAGGGGGTGCTTGAGGTTGAGGAGTTAGGTGAGGTTGAAGAGTTAGGTCTAACAATGCAGAAGACCCAGGATTACTTCTGCATATCTCCAATAAGTAGTCCCTCAATTTTTCGTATTGTTCCCTTTCATTGCTCAGCATCCTCTTTCTTGCCTCCTTGACAGTTCCATACACCATCTTTGGATGCGGAGTAAGGTCAAAGTCTTCTCTCAAAAAATCAATATCTTCATGAGTGGTCATATGTGGGTGTGTTAGCATCCTTTTCTCCATTTTTTTGCTGATCCAGTGTTGATCAGCTGCATTGCTTCCAAGGTCCCTAGCACAAGTGTACTTATTTCTATAAGTCTTGGCTTGGAAGCATTGTAATTACCTATTGTAAGACAAGTGGGCAATCCGAGGACACTTTTCATCCTTGCACCCAACCCTAACTCTTTCTCTGTCATTCTTTATCTAAACCAACTCCCTGCCTTCAGTAATAAAGGTATCTTTTACAACCTCTTTGAACCTCTCAATTGTAGCAAATCTTGTTCCAAACTCAAATCTTCCTTTTCTGAAACTATATTGGTCATTGAACTCAAGCCAATGATGTTTGTTTCCCTCATCTTCAGAAGAAACGGGTGTATGCAGCTCCTCAGATTCATACTCCCAGACAATATCATCTTCATCTGTGTCTACATCACTGATATAGTCTACAAGTGCTGGCCTTGCTCCTCTAGTTCTATTGGGCTCCCTTGCAGGCCTAGATTTATTGGGATGTCTTGCAGGCCAAGATCTATTGGGCTGTCTTATAGGCTCATCTGTCTCGGCCTCATGCGCAGGCCCATTCTTTCTTGCATTAGACCTTGTTCTCTGAGACACATGTCTTTCTTATTTTTCAGGTTGCTTCTTGGGCTGAGTGGTTCTCTTAGAGAAATCAAGCACTTGTTTCCTCTTTCCTTTTGCCAGATATAGTCCAATTGACACCATCTTCCCCACTCTCACTGTTACTTTCGTAACCGGGGGGTGGAGGTGCATACAGCTCATCCTTTGCACCCTCGTAACTATCATGCTCAGTCGACGATTGATCTAATTCCTCCACTTCAATACGAACGACATCTTCCTCTACCTCATCATTTTTCTTACCAGCACCATCGACAAGCTCTAGGTCATCAATAGGATGATCGAATAATATATAGAACTCATCAGTGTCTGTTTTTCATCTTAGCTTGACGCATCTTGTAAGACCCAGAACTTTTGAAAAGTCTTATTATGATCAAGTCTCAAATCATACGGTTATTTATGGCCTTAATTTCAGAAATCACTTTATTAAAGATAATTAAGGCAAGTTTTGATTTATGGGATTTGAGATAAGTTATGATTATTATCCAATTTCACAATTATTGGATTATTTTCTATATTCAGAGTATAAAGTTGGTAGTTGTGAGATAATAAGGATTTCTATATGATTTGGATTAAACAAGTAATATTTTCAATATTAATACTGCTACTTTGGAAAATAAGAGATTTAATTATATTACTCCTAATTATTTGATTTGAATATTTTATTGAAAATAATTTGTGAAATTGGTGAGCAAATAGTATTTTCTATATATAATTAGTGTTGGATTTAAATTGGGTTTCAATTACTATATTACCCTATTTTTAAGTGAAATTACTAAAATGTCCCTAACCCTAATTTTCAAAATAAGGAAACCCTAACCAAGTGACCCGTACCCGACCCAGTTCCCTTCACCCACACACACACACACACACACAGCCGCAGCAGCATACCCTTACCCCTTTCATCCCCTTTTCCCTAACACAGCAGCAACAGCTGCACACGATGCAGAGGAAAGAAAGGGATAGGAGGAAAACGGGAAAGAGGAGAGGGGAGAGGGGAGGAACGGCGCCGGCGAAGAGCCGCTATCACCGCCGCCGCATCGTCGCTGAGTCTCGAAGGGAGACCGTGTCTGGAGCTGTCGTCGTCAAGTCACCACGAGCCGCCGATCGCACTCCAGTTAAGCCCGCCACCGCCGCACCGTCTGCGCCGTCGCCAGGGAGAGTGGGACCGAGGAGAAGGTTGGTCTGCGAGTGATGGGTGTCGCGGGCTTGGGGCCGTTGCACCTTCATCGCCACCACGCCCACGCCGCGTCGCTGCCGTTGCCCTCACTGCATCGCCGCCGTAGAGCTCGCAAGCGTGGAGGAAGCACAGCGCTGCCGGCTTTGTCGGACTTCCGCCGTCGAACCTGTCCCTACCGCCGCTGCTGGCCATACGCACGGAGAGAGAGAATGTGCGAAAAAGGAGCTGCCGCGGGGTTGCCGTCGCCACCACAAGGCTGGGCTCGCCGCTGTGGAGGGTTGCCCCCTTTCCTCCACCGTCGCCGAAGATCCATCACCAGAGCTGCTGGGCTTTCCGTATGTTGCTGTGGTGTCACCGGAGCTTCAGGCCACTGCGCCGGCCGCCGGAGACCGCAGCTGAAGCCTCTGGCTTCGTGGGTTCTGATTGTTGTAAGTTGCTCGGCTGTACGCCATTGTCAGAACCGAGCCAGATTTGCCGGTAACTGCTCTCTCCTTTCTTAAATCTTTTCCATTTCTATGTTTGCTCCGCTATTCTGATTTTATTGGTAACCCTGCTGCCTTACCAAACAGAATGGTGTTACTGCAGCTAGGACGGTGCACAGGTCCCTGATTCTATTATGTTTTACTCCATCGTTCTGTTTCCAATAGCTGTAGTAGGTATTCTAATCTTGATATCATTACCGCTATTATTTTTGCTGTGGATTAGTGAGAATTCTGTGATATTGACGTGCTAGGGTCGAGTTTTGGTAATCGCATGGTTGGAATAAGAGCCGTTCCTGTTGTTGTGAAAGTAAATGGAACTGTGTATGCAGCTGCCGCAGAATGCGAACCGAAAGAGAAAGAGTTTATGTCGCGTAGTTAGATTGCATTTGAGGTAGGGGCGCTTTCCAAAACTATACTTTATGCATTGGAATTATTACATATGGATACTAATGTGAGAAAATGTGTATTTAGTGATTGTATCGGCCTTATGTATTATTTGATTGTCTCGAAAGCTTATGAATGTTTGTTTGGCTGAATTTGTTGTGCGGCTTTGTGAAATGTAATGTTTTAAAGTTGATTTTTTAAAGATTTGAAATCTGAGTTTAATCCGTTGAGGATTGGTTTGAATTGAGTCAATTGTTCTGATGATGTGAAAGATAGAATACTCTTTGGAATTCATCCTGGTTTGCTTTCACTGATTTGGTTTTGATAAATGAATTGTGGCTGAACCGATTCTTTAAAGCTTTGGAAATGAGTTAAATTGATTGATATTGAGTTGATTTCTGAAATAGTTTCCTTGAGATATGCTACTGAGGCGACTGTTAGATTTAGTTTGCTTTTGAATTGATTTCTGGTTTTGGGCTGTTAAAAAACTTTACTTTTATTGTAAACCGTTGTTTTTGAAAAGAGGCATAAGACAGTTATGAATCACTGGTGCGGTTATCTTCACGTAATCCTATTACAGTAATTCCCAAAAACCCTCTACTGAGAACCCTTTCGAGGATGATGTTA
>NC_029790.2:106424608-106433015 GCF_000816755.2 Arachis ipaensis | reverse complement strand
TATGTATATATATGGATGTACTCTTTATGGGTTGTTGTAAGTTGAATGGTATTTATGGAGGTACGTTATCGAACGAAAGTATTTTTGGGAGCGGTATTGTGGTTTAAAGTTTTAAACAGGCTCATATTTTAGTATTAAGTAGTATAAGTGTCGTCATAATGTCCGAGCTATCAGAGTCGCGGAGCCGGAAGTGTAAACTTTGGTAGTTAGGGTGTTACATTATGGTATCAGAGCAGTTCTTCCTGTAGAGCCTGAGGAATGGACTGACTATGCTTCAATTGCATACTCTGAGCGTTTGTCATGTATTAGGTCTTGTTGAATGACGAGAATCAGAGCTTTATGCACATGACGGTCTATTGATTAACGCTGTTAGTCTTGCATTGCATAATTCCTGATATTAAGTTTGGCCAGCTTAATACTAGTGGATTTTGTATATGAAAGCACTGATGGGTTATCATAGATGAAATCCTAGTTTTGAGTAAGGCGAATCGCGGGTTTTGGAAAAGTTGGAAACTACTTCTCGAGGCTATTCAGTTGTGTGTCTTGAATTCTGTTCGAGTCGACATGTTCTTTCATATCCTAACTTGAAGTTCTTGTTTGCTAGACCTTTTGAAAAGTAATTTGATGTCTTCACTCTATTCCTCTATCCATATGCATTCTTGTTTGACCTTAAGTGCATATGCTGGTTTAAGATCCTTGTTGCATCTATCTTCCTCTGTTTGAGTTCTTCTTGACTCAAGTATTCTTTGATATAGCCTTGAACCTGTCTTAATGTGCTGTGACTTTTAACTCTGGGTTCTGAGTCCATTCGTTGAGAAATTGTTGATTCAGTTTTTCTCTTACTTGACAGTGATCACAGCCAATTTTGAGATTTTATAAATTGCTGTTGATTAGATATATACTTTTCTATATATGAGACTTTGAAATTATTTATACAGTTTAACAACTATTTCTTTCTAATACCTTGCCTGTACTTTTACTGGTTTACGTAATTGCACTTACTTTAAAAGTAAATTTTGACCTTCTAGTAATTTTACTATAGTTCCAATAGACATCTTTATTTGATTGTGTATTTGGATATTTTCCGAAATACTGGAAAGAAAGGATTTTTCGCTTTTATTCCGGTTGAGTTTCGTTTGATAAGCTTTACTTAACTATTCTGAATTGAGTTTGGTTTAGCATACTACATGGTTTATGCCATTGTTGTTCTTTTGAAAATGTTGGACTCATAGCTTTCTTCCTATGAACGGACTGGTTCCTTCTTAAGCTTTTATCTCTATGAATGTCATACTTGACTTTGTTTTTAACTAATATTTTACATTTAGTGAACTTTACCATTGATCTTGGTTTTTCTTCTCTGGTGAATCTCATTCTTATATGAATCAGTTTGATTCGTTTCAAGTTAGTGCATCGTTTATCCTCTCATTATCTCTACAAGAGTTTTTAGTCAAAAAAAAAATTTATCCTTGAGAAATTACAAATGATTGAGTTGTCTTTTCCTACGACTTTTGTATTCTTTTGGATCAATTTAAAACTTGTTTGATGTTTCATGTTTAGTGAATCTTGTTTGAACTATCTTAGTTTAAGATCCTTTCCTGCATGGCTTGACTTCTTTTTAGTACATCTTAAACTTCTTGAATGTTCTTCTGAGGTGGTGATTTCAAGAACACTTTTGGAGTCTTGTTTTGAACCTTTTAAAGAAGTTTCGAATTCTCTTGTAAGAAGTTTTAAACGGAATTTACTTTCTGTTGCTTGATTGAGAGTGAAACCATTATTCGATTTTGACAAAATTGTTCTTAAAGTTGGCATGCGCTATTTTAAATAAGGTTTTGGAGAGCTCCCTTGTTTAGTGAAAATTGGTTCGTTTGTAATGCACCACTTATTTCCTTTACCAAATTGTAAGCAAATTTTTGTCTCGGAGTTTCTTTTTTAAAAGAGTTTAACTTCCTCTTTCACTCTTGCTATGAATGTTATACACGCTTGTTTGAATATGAACTTTGGGAATTTTTGAACAAGCATTTGATCACTTCCGAGATTTTATGAACTGCTTTTGGTTACGTTGTGCACCTAACTATCCTTCTAAAATATTATTTTAGCTATTAGTCAAACTTGTGTGCATTTTGTTTTTCTAAAACTCTGCATAATCTACTTCAACATGAAGTTGAATTAGAGTAAAGCCACGATTATGCTTTTGTTACTCTCTTGAAGGATGTTGTTACTTAACCTTTCTTTTAGACTGCGAAGTGGTTTTTCCACAAGTTTTGGTTCCTTTATGAACAATGTATTCAAAGGTAATTGTAATCGTGCTCTTGAGTTCTGTGAGCTTTGTCTTGGGTCTGAGGTGTTCTTTACTGTAAACCTTATACTTCTTCGACTCGGCTCGAGTTTGTTTCAAACGGATGCGATGGTTTCCTTCCTATTGATTCAGTTGAATTTCTTTGATCCAAGGGTTATCTTTGAAGTTGTCAATTGAATTGTGTCTAGTAAACTTCATTGCTTGAACATCCTTGTTTATTTGGAATTGGGTATATTCTTTCAAATCTATGAATATTGTCCTTGACAATTGTCTCTCCGTTCTAAATCTTGTATCCTTCTGAGTAGACTCGAGAATTGTTTGATGTCATGTGCGATTTATAGACGTAGTAACGTGATGCGTTAGTTCTTTGAGACGTGATATGCGTATACAAAAGTTGAAGCGGTAGGTGTGCAACGTTATGAGTTTTGGGTGTTTCGTTCCTTGCGAACGGGCTTGCAGTTGTTAGGCTTATGGTCGGATATGAGGATGGTAAAGTGCTTAATGGGGTTGGAAAGTTGAAGCCTTGAGGTTGTTATGAGATTAGTGCACGGATGTTAAGCACGTCGTTTTAACTCCATCCAGTTTTATATGCCTTGCTCTACTATCACATGTTTGAACCATGTCATCTTTGCTTTGTGAATGCCTATCTTGATTTGCACCCTATTTTGGCACCTCAAGTTTTTGTGAGGCATTGAGATCATATGACCTTGTGCATTGAGCCTATCTTATAACGTTTGCTTTACAATCACACTCCTATCTTTACACCCTTATGCTTATGACAATCAAAGTATTTGGAAAACGTATATATGTTTATATTTTGAGATATTTTTGCTTCTTCCTTAAATATGTTCAAGGGTGAACTGTTATGGAATTTCTTTCGTTTTGTATCAATTTTCGAGGGCGAAAATTTTTATAAGGTGGGTAGGATGTAAGACCCAGAATTTTTGAAAAGTCTTATTATGATCAAGTCTCAAATCATACGGTTATTTATAGCCTTAATTTCAGAAATCACTTTATTAAAGATAATTAAGGCAAGTTTTGATTTATGGGATTTGAGATAAGTTATGATTATTATCCAATTTCACAATTATTGGATTATTTTCTATATTCAGAGTATAAAGTTGGTAGTTGTGAGATAATAAGGATTTCTATATGATTTGGATTAAACAAGTAATATTTTCAATATTAATACTGCTACTTTGGAAAATAAGGGATTTAATTATATTACTCCTAATTATTTGATTTGAATATTTTATTGAAAATAATTTGTGAAATTGGTGAGCAAATAGTATTTTCTATATATAATTAGTGTTGGATTTAAATTGGGTTTCAATTACTATATTACCCTATTTTTAAGTGAAATTACTAAAATGTCCCTAACTCTAATTTTCAAAATAAGGAAACCCTAACCTAGTGACCCGTACCCGACCCGGTTCCCTTCACCCACACACACACACACACACATCCGCAGCAGCATACCCTTACCCCTTTCATCCCCTTTTCCCTAACACAGCAGCAACAGCTGCACACGATGCAGATGAAAGAAAGGGATAGGAGGAAAACGGGAAAGAGGAGAGGGGAGAGGGGAGGAACGGCGCCGGCGAGGAGCCGCTATCACCGCCGCCGCATCGTCGCTGAGTCTCGAAGGGAGACCGTGTCTGGAGCTGTCGTCGTCAAGTCACCACGAGCCGCCGATCGCACTCCAGTTCAACCCGCCACCGCCGCACCGTCTGCGCCGTCGCCAGGGAGAGTGGGACCGAGGAGAAGGTTGGTCTGCGAGTGATGGGTGTCGCGGGCTTGGGGGCCGTTGCACCTTCATCGCCACCGCGCCCCCGCCGCGTCGCTGCCGTTGCCCTCACTACATCGCCGCCGTAGAGCTCGCAAGCGTGGAGGAAGCACAGCGCCGCCGGCTTTGTCAGACTTCCGCCGTCGAACCTGTCCCTACCGCCGCTGCTGGCCATACGCACGGAGAGAGAGAATGTGCAAAAAAGGAGCTGCCGCGGGGTTGCCGTCGCCACCACAAGGCTGGGCTCGCCGCTGTGGAGGGTTGCCCCCTTTCCTCCACCGTCACCGAAGATCCATCACCGGAGCTGCTGGGCTTTCCGTATGTTGCTGTGGTGTCACCAGAGCTTCAGGCCACTGCGCCGGCCGCCGGAGACCGCAGCTGAAGCCTCTGGCTTCGTGGGTTCTGATTGTTGTAAGTTGCTCGGCTGTACGCCATTGTCTAGTTGATTTCTGCATCTCCCCTCAGTACATGTAGCCCTGACTCTATATCTTTTCTCTTTGGATCATACCAGTATGCTTCCTTGTATGCTTGATATCCCAGTCCTTTGAACAATATTATCAAATCACTGAAATTTACAAAATCCAAGTCCATCGGTGGGAACCTCTTAACTTTACCATGTAGGTAAACTAACTCACCAGTAGGGACCCTTGAAAAGTAGCTCCGTGATGAAAAATAGGAACCACAAAAATATCGTCCATCTGCAACATTGTTCGGCACAAAATACTCAGATAATTCACACTTTACCAAACTTGTCTACCATGATTAACACTAAGTATTAGCAAATCAACACCTACCTAAGCACTAAACCCCACATAACCCATCATCCATGTCCCTCACTAACTACATTACACAGAAACCCCAACCCCTGACATGCATAGCAAATAACGTTCGAAAGTACAAACCCAATGAGTTTCGCAATAAAGGTACTTACCAGTATGGACGACACCGTTAACTCTACCAATGAAGCTTCACTGGTGCAACGTTACACGAAAATGAAGAACCGGAGAAGATCAATCGTTGTTTTTTTAGGGAAAATACATATGTGTACTAGAGCATCAAGTAATTGTGTGGGATTCATATGGGCTTCTTTGGAATTACGTTTAAACGCAAGGAGTACAGTCAATGTTCTCAAATATTATTATTTTAAGTCATAGGGACCTATTTGTCCAAGACTTTTTCCACAACGGACACACAAAGCTTCCTCAACGATACCGTCTCGACACATAGGCACATAACACGCTAACTAAGCGCCATATCACCTGTTTCTGTTACGTCTGAGGGAGCATTTTGTACGGAAGGACTGATCCGTCATACGTTTTGAATAGTAAGGGGTATTTTTGTATTTTTAGATCTTCAGGGATGGATTTGTCCACGAAATAAAAGCTCAGGGGCTAATATGTTCTTTTTCCAAAAAATTATTAATATATAATTTCTTTTCAACTTTAAAAATTTTATGATCCAAAATTAAAATTTATTGAAATTTTAGAGACAAAACTAAAACAAATTAAACGTTAAAGATATTTTTAAAATTTTTTAAAAATATTAGAGACAAAAAATATATTTTACCCCTTTTTTTTTTATCATGGTTATTGTATAAGAATGGAAAAACTCTTTGAAATAGATATTGTTTTTTGCAATATGTGGTGTGTTTAGGTTTGGGCTTATTATGTAAAAGTTTTTCTTAGCTGTTGACTACCTTTAGCAGCTATATGAAAAAAAATGAAGGCCTTTACATAATGCAAAAGAATAAAAATGAAGTCCTCTGGAAGTTGGCAATTTGGGCTAGTCTTTGTAAAAATTAACTACTATTAATATTAAGTATTAATTAAAATTTAAAAATATAAAAATAGTAGAATTTGTAATTAGTAGGTAGGATTATCCGATTTTGTTGTGTTTGTAGATTTTGTGCTTTCTGAGTTTGTTTCGATCTATATACGTGGATTTCAAAATCCGCTCCAAATATTCTGATTCTATTTTTATTTTCGAATCTTGTGCATATTTCAATCCACTTTCTTTCTCCGAATTGAGGGAGAGAATGATTGAGCGAGCTGATCTGCAATCGGAATTAGAATCTAAATTAGAATCCGATTTCGGATGGGTTTTTAACATTCATTGTATGTCCAAAACTACCACCATGCCTTTTTTGTTGCCTCAGCAAGAAATGTAGTCACTGCTTTGGATGGATCAGTTAGTTTGAAACTACCTTCCACAGTCTATTTTATTTTAATCATTGTGTCTTGCCTATAACATCTGAAGTATTATTCTCATTTATTTTGTGCTACTCAAGGATGTTGGTGGATGGGAGATGGTTAGATTCTCAGTTGAGATGAATCTTCAGAGGAGGGCTGCGATGGAACAGAAATGATGCCGCTGAAGGTCTGCAGCGCGGTCGAATAGAGCTGGCGCAGCGGGACTGTGGCTTCGAAGTTCAATCGGTGGCGGAGACAACGGTAGTGTAGAAGGCATCTTTCATAAGTTACGATTGCGGCGGTAATAGGAGATGACTGGACAGAAGTGAGGGAGTGAGGGAGGAGCTTCAGATGAGAGGTAGAGTGAGTGAGTGAGCTTGTGAGGGTGCTGCAGTTTGGTTAGGTTTCTTTGAAGTGAGAAACGAGGCCGTTTGGAAAGCCATTTTATAATTTCAACTTTTTAACATATCTTTGCAACAAATAACAATTTTAAGGTGCTTAAAGTTGCATTCTCAAAAGACCTGCCACATCACCCTCTATTGGTGTCAGAAAACATGGGCTAATAGTGAGCCTAGTTTGGGAGAGGCTAATACTAAAACTCACTGTGACATTGTTAGGTTGGTGATTACATACACAAAGTATTTTTTTTTACCACAAAGTCATTTTGTGTAAATTTATGATGTAGTAAGGCATGAAAGTAATTTTATTTTCCTTTGTCTTCTTTCACGAGATATTCTTCTTTGCGAATGCACTGGTATTCCAAATTTTCAAGAAGTGTCGCTTAGAAGTTGTGAGAACTTATTTATAGTGCATCATTTAGTTGGTTTGTTGAATAAACTTGAAAACTTAAATGCTTCTTTTTGCTACAATCTTAAAAGTCTTTCTCACATCAATTTGCCCTCTCTTTAAATACTCTATCTTTTTGGATGCTCGATTCTAAGAAAGTTTGCATAAATAAAAGAAAAATAGGATATATAAAAATGTATAGTTTGCAGGGCACTCACATAAGATTTGTTATTTTTATTTTAAACTGTTTTTCAACTGTTGTAACTATATCTGAGGAACAATATAGAAAAAAAGGGTAGCATAGTCATGACAATTATCAAAGCTGGGGAGGTGAAGAAATAGCAAGCTCAATGGAATCTCTTCAAAAGTGAAAATTCACTTCTTGTTACTTCAGACAACTAGAGATTATTCCACCAAACTTGAAACCTTTCATAGAAAATTGGATCTTGAGGAAAAGCATGTTGCTCAATCATGTTTTCATTTTCATTCTTTTTTCATGGTAATTTGTATACATGTTAACTTATATTATGTATTGTTTGGTTGAAGATTATAAGTGTTCAAGTAATCGATTGGATTGGTGTAAAGTTGAATTTTCCAAATCATTCCATTTCGTCTATTATAAGAGTCATGTTGAAATGTTTCTTAATTTATCCAGAATTCAGATATGTAATGAAAGGAACTTGATGATATTGCAAGTAAATGAATAATGATGCAGAGTATTAGTTATGAAGCACGGATTCACTAATGTTGTCGGTGTATCCGTGTCGGACGCGGATACGATACTAACATGCGGTGGATATGACAGATGAACATATCGATCGCACATTTTTTTACGGTGCAAAATTTTTGTAAAGTGGTCACGAATTCAAAGCGAGTCCAACCCGAGTTAACGTTTTATCAAGTCCTTCTGGACTGTGACTGATTTCATGGCCGGATGATTTTAATTTTGAAATCTTTTAAAATAAAAACAAATTAAAATCTAAATTTAAAAATAAAATCATAAAATTTTTTAATGTCTTCCTTCGATGGCTCACTGGTTCAGCTATTATCTGCATTGTGCTGAGAGTGATACACTAATACTGCTATTAAAAAAGAAGACACAAGGTTAAATAAGATGAAGTGAAAAACTGCACACTACACACTGTACAATGCGTTTCTCGTTTCTCTCTCTTATTCTTTATTTTGTTTTTTTATTATTTTAAGGTGGATACTACAATGAAGACTTTATAATTGCCTTCATGTGAAAATATTCTTTTTTGATCTTTGGATGATGGATTGGATGGTTAGATTTTGATATTTATAAAAGTGTTGTCTTTGTTTAAAGTGTGGCTAAATAAATAAATCACACTT
>NC_029790.2:106422209-106424579 GCF_000816755.2 Arachis ipaensis | reverse complement strand
TAATTGATGTATAAAATAATATCAATTATACTTATAAATATAATTTTTTTATCAGAATACTATTTTTTCTAGATTCAGAGTTAAGTGTTCTTTTAAATTCTGTTATTTCAAATAAATACGTAGTTATTGAGAATAATGTACCAAAACTTCTCCTTTAAATGTATGTCAAGATTTTAACTAAAAATGCAAGTGTTAATGGTGGAAACAAAAACTAACAATGCAATTTTTGTGATACAGTATTTACAGGATCATATTGAAGGGTTAAAGCACATTTAAAGATAGTAGGAAGTAAAATTAGTGCATGTAAGAAGGTGAATGCAAATTTTCTAATAAAATTAAAGAATATTAATGAACAAAGTACAAAAGTATATGAACGGCCTCATATCTCGTTGCCTTCTGAAAATAGGCAAGTTATTCCTGTCCCAAGTGCTAGTAGCACTTAACAAAAAAAAGTTAGTCTTTCAAAAAAAAACTTTTAATAATGAAAAAAGAGCTCAATTTACTGAGCTTATTGCTCGAATATTTTTATTCTTCTGGCTTGCCGTTTTATCTTGCAAGAAATTTTTACTATATGGGTTCCTACACTTTTGCTGTAAGTAATGCAATATATGGTTATATACCTCCCAGATACAATATTTTGAGAACAACATTGTTACAAAAAAAAGAAGAAAATATTGAAAGAATGCTTCAACCAATAAAAAACTTATGGAGTTCAAAAGGGGTTATAATTGTTGCTGACGGTGGACGGATATGCAAAGAAAACCTTTGGTTAATTTTATGGCCATAAGTGAGGGAAGTCTTATTTTCTTAAAAGCTATTGATGGAAGTCTGGAATGAAATAAAGATCGATTCTACATGGCTCGCCTATTCAAGGAAGTAATCGAGGTTAGAGTTTAAAATGTGGTAATTGACAATGCTTCGGTATGCAATGCTGCTGGGTCACTTATTGAACAAGATTATGATCACAGTTTTTGGACTCCATAGGTGGTGCCTACATTAAACTTAGCCTTGAAAAATATATGGGCTGCAAAAAATACAAAAAGAATGAAGTTACCTATGATGAATTCACTGGATCACAGAGGTACGCGATGATGTTATTTTTATAAAAAACTTCATCATGAATCACTCAATGAAATTGACAATCTTCAATGTATTTGTTTCACTAAAGCTTTTTTCTATTGCTGAAACAAAGTTTACATCAATAATTGTAATGTTAAAAAGGTTTAAACTCATCAAACAAGCTTTGCATAAAATGGTAATCAGTCAAGAAAGGAATACTTATAGAGATAATGATCAGAAAAAAATTACTACTGTAAAAAGTTTCATATTAGATTATTTGTGGTGGGATAAAATTGATTATATAATCAATTTTACAAACTTAATATATGAAGTTCTTCTAATTTGTGATATAGACTCTCCAACTCTTTATTTAGTATATGATATATGGGATACTATGATAAAGAAGGTAAAAGAAATTATCTATAGGCGTGAAAGTAAGAAATAAGATGAACCTTCTTCTTTTTATTGAATAATTTATTCTATATTAATTGATAGATGGACAAAGAGTAGCACTCCACTTCATTGCATGGCTCATTCTTTGAATCTAAGGTAAGTTTATATTTATTAAAGTAATTATTTAATTTTTGTTATTATATATTTATAATTATTATATTATATACAATGCATATTTATTTTATTTCGTTATATATTTATTTTATTTTGCATAGGCATTATAGTCCACCATAGCTTCAAAAAGCTCCAAATAGAATTACTTTTCATCAAGATGAAGAAATTTCTATGGAAAGAAATAAGTGTCTAAGAAGATATTTTTCAGATATCGAGGATAGGAAGAAGGTTGCTCTTGAATTCTCTAAATTTTCAATATTTGGAGGAGTATTTTCTAGTTTTGACTCAATTGTAGATAGATGGGAGTTACACCCACAATCTTAGTGGTTTAATTATGGATCTTCTTCTCCTTTTCTTCAAATGATTGCATTGAAATATTTTATTCAACCTAACTCTTCATCATGCTCTGAAAGAAATTGGAGCACATACTCATTCATTTATTTTAAGAGGAGAAACAAATTGAATCCTTCTAGAGCTGAAGATTTAGTATATGTTCATACTAATCTTCAACTTTTATCTAGAAAGAGTGAAGACTATGAAAAAAAGAAGAAATTAGTATGTGAGACATCAAAGTTGATGACAATAATTCAAATCTTAGTGAAGTTTCATATTTATCTTTAGATGAACTAGGTATGAAAGTTATGGTGTTTGCGAATGATGGACTTGGAGGAGAAGAAATTGATACATTTTCTATTAGGGATACCACAAGATTATATTAAAGTTTTTTTATTATTTTTAATAATT
>NC_029790.2:106413774-106422179 GCF_000816755.2 Arachis ipaensis | reverse complement strand
TTTTTTATACAACTATATTTACTGTTATATTTATAATATAATATTTTATTAGTTTAATATATTATTTAAATTTTAATTCACAACGTATCCTAAACGTGTCTTATCCAATTTTTTTTAAAAAGAAAGTGTCGGCGTATTCATGTTGTATTGTGTTCGTATCGCGTGTTGTATCTGTGCTTCTTAGAGTATGTTCGGTAGGTCGGGTACCGGACGGTTCGGGTTGGGCCAGGCCGTAACAGAGTATTAGTGCAAAAAGTAACAAGGCTTTAAAGAAATGAAAATTGAACTCTAGATTAATTCATCTGATAATTATACAATATTTTATATACATCAAACACTAGATGCAACTAGTACCTAAGCCTAAAAACCTAAAAAATCAAGACTTACTAAATAGAATTCTTTTTAAATTAATTATAATACTTCTAACAAATAGTAACTCTCTGTCCTTTGTCCCTAATATGTACCACAAACAACTATAGACATTGACCAAAATTAATGCCCTGGGGAATAGGAAAGATTTATTATTTGCAACCATATTCAAAATTCTTACTAGATGTAAAAAAAGATTTTGTTTTTTAACAAATTCAATAACCCTTAATAGAAACACTAATAACATGGACACCAATCATGAAATGTTTTGCATAAAATTGTTTATTAGTTTAATAGAATAAAATTTCATATTGGGTGCACAGATTAAAGCATATGATGTATTGTCTCCTTTAATTTTAACTTCCCAAAAAAAATTTCCTATCTTAAACCTCGAATATGAATGAATTTTGAAAGAAGTGCTTTTGATTTTTTCATCAGGTTATTACTGAACATAGACCAAACAAATTAAAGTTTTATATCTATACTATGATTTATTAATTAGCCACTAATAGATGTGTTAGCACAAAAGTTCGACGCAACAATATTGTTTCAACTATAGTCGATGGTTAACAACACAAAGATATTTTGGTTGACAAAAGTTAGCTAGAGTCAAAAAGAGAATTTTAAGTCGAAATAGGAAAGTGCAAATAACATATGAAAAATAGATTTGACCCTTAAATAGAGATAAATGTGGGGACTATTACATGACCATTAAGATATAGTAAGAACGTGGGTAGTTAAACTTGAAGAAAAAGTAAAACAAGAATGTGGGTGAGAGATCAATAACTACTCATTGCAATACAGATTTCTTCTCTATAAATACAAGAGTCAAAGAATTTCAAAGAAACTTCCATTCAACACTTCAAACTACACCAATTTCTGTAAATTTCCAGTCACATTAACACAAAAAGAAGATCATAAAGTGCTAGTGCATGTGAGTGTTTGAAGTCAATTTATTTTATTATTTTCTTTCAAACATTTTCTTTTCTCTCATTTGTTTATTTTTAATTTTGTCTTGTTTTCAATTTTCTTCTTTGTTTATTAGTCTTTTATCCAATTTTTTTAATTTATTTACATCTTTATTTAGGAATATTTTAATGACATTCTTCAAGTTTCTTTTTGATGTAGCATTTAGTTTCTAAAATGTTGATTTATTTGTATTCATATAATTTTATCACTTGCAAAGTTTGTTTTGACACTACAATCTATAAATTTCAGGTCAAGTTCACTTCTTAGCTTCAAGAGAAAATGTATCTACTCCTCGAATTGAGATTTTGGATATAAACTTGATCGATCCTTTATGTCGAAAGTAAACCAAAATCAAGCGAAACAAGATGTAATTTGTATTCTTTTAAATTTCAATGGTGAATATAAGCTAGTTAAATATCCTAACGATTCATTTTTTTATAGAGCAGATAGTTTTAAAAAGAAAAAACCTACAACCATTTTATTTAGCAAGAATTTGTACCCTCTTCTATTTGCAACTAGAAATTTTCTTTCACTAAAATTCTCTTTCACTTCTGCATCTCAATTTAGATGATCTATTAACACAGTTGGAGAAAAAAAATATAAGGTCTTCATTGAAGTAATTGAAAAGAGATAGTATAACTAATTATTAACATTTGATTAGGAAACTTAAGTAGAAAAATCAGATGTGTTAATAATAACAAATTCTATCTCCTTCGTTTTGTTGACGGAAGCACAAATTACTCACAAAACAGAGCCCACAAACAAATATATATATATATAAAGAGAAAGAGAGATACAAAAAAAATTAAATACTAAATTTATCCACGAATCTCACATTTTTCAGGCCGACGACCACCACCGCCATCCTCTGACGATCGCACACCTTCCACGACTCAGACTGCTTCTTTTAGTGATGCGCAACTTCAACACGGATGACCATTGAGTGAACTACTAGCCCAGTTCCTATCTATTTCTCAGAATGATAACATGACCCCTCAAGATAAAAATGATCCACTTTAGTCCCTGTCTTCTACTTTCGTGACACAACGCAGTCCCTGTTGATGTTTTTCCATAAACTTTGAATAGAAAACGCTGAAGTATCAGGTTCAAAAATGGACAGGAGCCTAATTATCTCTAAATTTAAATTGGTTAGGGACTTATTTATCCTTATTCTTTAAATAATATCTTTTTTAAATTATTTTTTTATTCATTATATTAATATTATTTTTTCAACAAATTATTAAATATATGGTGTAATAAGTACAAACTAATTAATAAATTATTCAAATTTAAAAATATCATTTTATTATCACCCTCACTATCAGAATGTCACGATTTCGGCTGCGCCACTCTGATAGCGAGAATATTACGACGACTTTCATATATTTAATAATAAAAATAGAAGCCTTTGACTCGAAACTGTATCGTTGTTTTCTTCAAAAAACCGAAAGTTCTTTTTATTTAAAAACAAACATGCATGTGCATATATACAAAAATTCTTATATAAGTAACTTATAAATGTACATACAAAACATATCATTACCACTCCTATCCCTCTTACACATATAATAATAAAGGCGAGGGAGAACTATAACTGTATATACATTAACCTCAAACATAATCAGGCGCAAAGAAAACTTCTTAAATCCTTCGTCCGTCCTGAAAAGGGAAATCTGTAGGGGGTGAGAACATCGTCCTCGCTGGTTCTCAGTACAAGGTTTTTAAGAATTGTCATAAGAAGATATTTTTAAATAAAACCATTTTCAATCGCAATGATCGTCAGTTCATAATCCAAATTTAAAACTCATTTTTCTTGTAAAAGTTTCACACAAAATAATATTCCATACATTTCACCACTTACTAAGAAATCATTTTAACTAAAACTTACCATTGATACAACTAATCACGGTCTCCAGCCCAAATCAAATCAACTCGGTCTCCGATCCAAATTAAATCAACTCTCGGGCTCCGGCCTAACAAAACCCATCACCGCTATCATCAATCCACCATCAGATACTCAAAACAGAAATCAATCACAATCACAAATAAATACAAGACAAACACATTTAAAGAGCAGTTACAGGCTTACAGCAAGTATCACAGTTACTAGTTAAACAGAATTCATCAGATAGGGAAACCAAAACACTTAAGCACACTCAAATAAAGAAAACAAATGCAACATGATGCATGCCTATCCTACTGGCCATGAGCTTATGTGTCGGTTACTTTGCCAGAGCGCGACACATCCGGTAGCTAACTCGGATATCGTCTCTTTGACATGCCTCCACACTCTTGGGATATAGTGCCCATCACACTCTTAGGATACAGTGTCCGCCACACTCATGGGATATAGTGCCTGTCGCATTTTTCTGGATAAAGTGCTCCCACGCTCTTGGGATATAGTGTCCACCATACTCATGGGATATAGTACCCGTCACACTCATGGAATATAGTTCCCAACACACTTTCCAGGGTAAAGTGCTCCCACACTCTTGGGATATGGTGTCTACCACACTCTTAGGCTATAGTGCCCGACACACTTTACAAACAGAGAGAATATGATGCAACAAAAGCGGAACATATTCTACACAACCAATATCTCAAGTAAGACCATAACTCAATTTATTCACTCCTCAATCAGACCTTTATCCGGAGCAAGTGGGACGAACCACAACCCTTGCGTACTGCCCAGGTGTTTCAAATATCAAAATCTCTCTTTAAAAATATTTCAAATCCATTTCTCTTTCATAAAACTCCTTTTCACTAAAACAAAAGTATCAAACCAACTTCAACAATCCATTCTTTAATTCAATTTAAAAATCCCAAAATGCATAACTTTCAAAGATTTATAAAAATTTCGGCAGCACCTCCCCAATAACTTGGACTTTGCCACCCTTCTCAAGTCCCAACCAAACCATTTATCAAACTCTTCGCAACCATTTCCAGCATTAAATCATTTCAAAATCAAACCAATTCAAAATCAAACCACTTCCAAAAATCAAATTATTTTCATATCTCAAATCATTTCCAACAAAATCAATTCCAATATCAAAACATTTACAAATCTCAATTATTTTAGCAACCACCAATATAACAAAATAAATCAATGAACTAGAATTTCCATTGACTCTAACACAATAAATAAACCAATATAACCATCAAGCGACCACTTCAACAACAACCAATCAAGAAAGCAATTACATTTATTCAAAGTAACCCAGTTCAGTCCATAAGACTTACGAAATCATAAAAATACATTCTTTGCATTAAAATCAACTTGTAACAATTCTTAAAAGTAAAATAAGTCTAAGAAAAGTGCCCCTACCTCAACTCGTTGAAACTCACAAAACCAAATGCATCAAAACCCCTTTCTACCCGTCCGCAGTAGCGGCAACTGCAACCACAGCTCTATACCTCTGTCACAACAACCACAACAACTCCAAACGCCACATGCAAGGACGGAAACTCAACCCTATCACAATAACGTCACAGAAATATCAGCAACATATATTGGAAGAACGACAAAAATGGTTTCCGGAGCAACACGACTTACTGCACGAAAAGGAACCAAGAACGAAGCAACGGCAGCTCCAACGGTGATTTCGGCGACACTCGCACCATACCTGGTGACTAGACAGCGGACCTGACGACGGCACAAGCTCGGTGTGGTGGTTGGACCCCAGCAGCGATAGCGACAGTGACGATTCTAGCTTCTTCTTCTCATCGCGTGTCTCTCCCTTCGAAGCCCCTCGATGGCGACACGATGGATCTGACAGCGACGGGATCCTCGGCGGCGGTAGGACGCGATGGGGACGAGTTGACACGCCGAACAGCGGTTAACACGACGAAAGGTGGTGACAGCGATCCGTCTCCCTCACGACGCCGTGAACTCGCTCTCTCTTCCTCCAGTGACTTCAACGACGGCGCGTGGAGAAGGCAGCGGCAGAAGCAACGTGATGAAGCAACTCGACGGCTCGGCGATGGCGCGACGATGGCTCCGACGGCTGCGTGAATCTCCCTCCTCCCTTCCTTTTTCTCCATTCAGCTCTCTCTTCCCTCTTTCCCGTTCTCTTGTTTTCTCTCCATCTCAGCGTGTGTGGGTTTGTGTGTGTTACGGGTGTGAGGGGTGTGAGGGAGTGAAGGGTAATGGCGGCTATTTAAGTAAAAGGGGTGAGTGTTAAAATGAAATTAGGGTTAGAGTTTCTAGGTTTTGATTTGAGAATTAGTGTTTGGGTAGGTATTTTTAATAAAATTAGGTGTAATGTAGTCATTTTAATAAAAATAAAAGGATAGATTAATAATTTAAAATCAAATTAAATACAAAATAATTATCTTTAAAATACCATCTTATTATCAATTTATAAATTAGTTTTAAATAATTACTCTAATTCAAGAATTAGAGATAGTAAAAATTAATTTCTTTTAAAATCATAAAATAAAGTTCAAAATCTAATTATTCAAGTTGAAGCATATAAAATCTTTATTATTATTCAATTACTAAAGCTTTAAATCATAAATAAAAAAATGTTTAATTTATATATAAAATCTCTTAAAAATATAATCTTATAAATAATTTATTATTTAATTTTCAAAAATTCAGGATGACAACGGACAACGGGAGACGAGCATGACGACCCACTACGTGCGACGAACGACGCAGAGAAGCTTATGATTTGCGAGTGTACAGAGAGGTTAGAGGCGACCGGTTGGACAGTAGAGAGGCGACCATACCAATATTAATATAATGAATAAAAATAATTTGAAAAAGTTATTGTTTAAAGAATAAGGACAAATAAACTCCTAACCAATTTGAATTTAGATACAATTAAGTCTCTGTCCATTTTTGAAGCTGACACGTCAGTGTTTTTTGTTTAGAGTTGACGGAGAAACACCCACAGAGTACGTTTTTGTGTTACGGAAATAGAGAACATGGACCAAATTGGATCGCTTTTATATTGAGAGGTCGCGTTGTCATTCTGAAAAATGAAAAGGAATCGAATTGGTAATTCACATCCTAGAATACTTAATTACTTTGGTTTAATGATCGAGTTTTTTACCGTCATTAATTGGTAAACTCATTATCGTTACAAAAGTCAAATTCTGTCACCACTTGATTCAAACGTGACACATGTCATGGATTGGTATTTTGGATTTGGCCACCTTAGCCACTAAAGAAGAACAGCCACACATAATGCACCAAGTTTGGTTCCACAATCATAATACTTTTTTTATGGTTTCTTATGATATTTCTTAAAGTAAGACAAAGATTAATTTGTCACAAATTTAAACAACATTTAAGAGTTTGTCGTTAGTCAATATGTTATTGCATGTACAAAGTAAAATTTAAATTCTCGATATTTATTTAAGCAGATTAATAAACTAACTACTATACCAATCCAAACTAGTAAATTTGAAATCATTTATTAACCATCTTCACTATCTTTTGTGTTTTTGTCAATTACTATTGTCTTAATCTTTTTGCGGTCAGTCTGTCCTTTTTGTCACATACATAACTTGGGTCCCTCTCATGTATGAACTTTAAGGAAGACTTGGGAAGGTGTACTCCCCGGAGATAGGCCCATTATAACATAAACATATATAAACTCCACTGGCGAAAGGCACGGCATGCCTCTTTGACTCCCACCCGCCAAACCCACTTAGTGTTGGGGAGCAATAGGAAAATGCAATGCTTACCGATTTTAAGCCTTTATCAAGCAAAAATTTAATAAGTTTATTTGTCATTATTGTACAAATATATATTGCATTGTATAATGTCATCGTTAATTATTATGGTGACTTGCTAGATTCCTTTAATTGTTTGGAGGACACCTAATTATTAGGACCGTACAAAGACTACATACGTGAGATACCCCACCATTTGTTAAGAGAATATAATGTTATTTGGTACCCTTTTTAAAATAATGTTTTTAACTTTTTAAAAAATTATTTAAAAATTTTTAAAAAAATAAAAAATATAATTTTTTTTCAAAAATTATTGTCTCAAAAGAGTATTATTTATCTTCTTTTAAAATTAGCTTTAGTTTTTTTCGTAACAACTGAATTAATTAAAAGAACTTTTCAACTACGAATATCAATAATAGTTGGCTTCTATAATAGAAAGAGAAACATTTTGATTGTATTGTCAAAAAAATTATTCAATTTTTTTAAAATATAAAACCTAAAAAATAAAATTTTATATTATATCTTATTATTTAAATTATTATTTTAATATTTTAATGTGTAAATTAGATATTTTGAAAACTAATCATATTTTACAATAACAAAATATAATTATAACAACAATCATGCTATGTATCATTTAGGGATAATAAAAAGAAAGTAATAATAAAGTTTAGTGACAATAATGATAATGGCCACTGTAATAATTTAAAAAAATTAAAATTATAAGTAATAAAAGATAATAATTTTTTTTGTAATAGTAATAATGACCACTATAACATATAATAATAATGGCAAATATATAATTATCGCAAAAACATAACTTAAATTAAAGAATTAGTTGCCATTATGTTATTGCCACTAAAAGTTTGTCGCTAAAACACATTTTTCTTGTAGTGTATATATTGAAAATAAATTAAACAACACATGTATTTATATATAAATATATAATAATTAATAGATAATCTGACAATTGATTTTTATATATACATAATATTTTTATTATAAAAATTATTTTAGAGTTTATTATTTGTCATTGAATTGCTATATTATATAAAATAAAATTTAAATTGTCAATGCTTGTTTAAAATAATAAATTAGTTGATCATTTGGTTCATTTTTTTTTTTGTCAGATAAATTTGATAATTTTTAATTTTAAGTATCACAACACATTCATATTACACACTTATCTACACAACACTAAAAAATTCTTTTTCAATACTTGGTACATTCATCAAATTTTGAATTCGAATGTGGTGGTATATTAAAAGACACATGGATTATTATCTAAGCTAAGGCACAGCTGCATTTGGTCCACCTAAATTGGAGTCATTTATTAACCATCTTCATTTTCTTGTTTTTGTGAATTACTATTTTTTTTTTTTTTT
>NC_029790.2:106412032-106413731 GCF_000816755.2 Arachis ipaensis | reverse complement strand
GCGGTTCTTTTTGCCGCATACATGACTTGGGTCCCTCCCATGTATGAACTTTAAAGAAGACTTGGGCAGGTGTACGGCCCAGAGATAGGCCCATCATTATAGCATATATAGACTCCAATGGCAAAAGGCATGACATAATGAATTTCTATGAATAGTGAGGGCCCATAGGGACTAATAATGGGTTCATATTCAATATCGAATTACTGAACAAAAAATATATTCAATATAGATACTTACTTCACCAGTTATATGAAAAGTGGATGGGTAATACTATAATGAAGAATGAAATTTTAGTGAAAAATAAAGATAACTTTCTTGAATAAAAGAATATTATTACAGTATTTGTCATTGAATTTAGTTAAAATAATTTTCACTTTTCATTCAATTTTACTCGTCATAAAAAAATCCATAGTGAATACTCCCTCTATATATGCAACGAGCTATGTTTGTCTTCCAAAGATGATGACACTCATAAGGGTGCTTCACTACCAACCAACGCACTCACACTCCTTTAATTTGGAGAAGAAAAACACGAACACCTGGAAAATAGGTTGCATTATTTATTCTCTTATATATAAACCTCTATTATTTGGCTCATAAATTATTAATCACACTTAAATTTGTTTATTGCAAATATGTAACACATCACCCTAACATGTGTCAATTTTTGAAGCTTTATAGTAATCTATCTCCACAATGTGCCAAATTGAGCAATGTACAAGTACCTAATCTCATGTAGATTTTGGGGGACATTATATTCGTGTATAAAATTGGTTATTATTATTTTGTTGGTTCCATGCTTTGTGCAAATTTCTTTTCTATTTTATTAGGATGATTAGATTATTGTTAAAGGTAAAGCTAAGGTTTGGTTCACATGGGTGTATTAGATATATCTTTCTGTAAATAAGAACCTAATAAAATATTTGGTATCTGCGCAAAATTCATATGTAAATATAGTGCACCGTGGGGAAGTCACTAAATGCATGTTAGGATTCTCCTAAGGCTCTACCAAATTAAATGGAAGGCAATATTGCACTAAAGCACTATTTAAATTTCATTTGTATCACATGCTAGAAATTTGCTAGTCTTTTTAATTTTATTAGCATTCTATGTACCGCCAAATTTTGTTCCAAGCAATTCGTATGTTTAGTATACCGACACTGGAAACAATAATATTTGCTTAACCAAAAAAGATATGTAAAAAGAGTTAGGGTTCTTGAACCATACTCTGTTACTGAAAATGCTATCTATCTATGATGTTATAAAATTTTTAGTCTCTAACTCCTTATTTATTACTTGTAAATTTATTTAGCTGGTGTGGTGTGTTTGATTAGCTGAAGATAAATATTTACGGATTACATCAGGTATCGTAAAACAACACTATGAGAGTTGCATAACTGTGTCAATAAAAAAGTAGGTGCAAAAAAAAAATTAATTGACTTCTTCTCTATTATTTGAAATATTTGGTTGAGTAAAAATGATAGCATATTTCAAAATAATAGGATTGCATACACTGTTGACATGTCATTCAACAAATATAAGGAGTTAAAGTAAGGTTGTGAAAACTAAACCGGTCAATAAATTAATGGAATAATTGGTTTAATAGTTCAAAAATTCAACTGGAATTCAATTAGTTTAATTAAATATAAAATAAAATTATTAAAAATTTAATATATAAATTTAAATATTTAAATTTAAT
>NC_029790.2:106411549-106411985 GCF_000816755.2 Arachis ipaensis | reverse complement strand
GTTTTATAAAAGTTATAAAAACAAAAAATTAACAATAGAATAAGAAAAATCAGAGAGAATCAACAATTCAAAATTAAAAAAATCAACAACTCAGAATAAAAAAATTCTAGCATATACTCATAATCATAGCATAAACAACCCAAAATTAGAAAAATTCCAGTGAAACACTGCACCATAACACCATCAACAACTTAAAATCAGAAAAATCAACAACTAGAATAAGCAAGTTAAAATAAAAACCAGCATAAACAACTTAGAATCAGAATCATAGCATAAACAACTCAGAATAAAAAAGTTTCAGCATAAATAATATAGTGATGAAACACTACACTATAGCACCATCAAAAGCTCAAAATCAGAAAAATCAGCAACTAGCAACTCAAAAATCAGAATAAATAAAATTAACAAGATAACTAAAATAAATTGAGACAGCAGT
>NC_029790.2:106409858-106411296 GCF_000816755.2 Arachis ipaensis | reverse complement strand
CAATGCCAATAGCTTTGAACAAGCCTTCGTGCGACACTAAGGAGAAGAGGATCGAGGAAAAGCGAGCAGACCTTTTACAAGCGACGATGGCACCACAGTCTGTCTCCGTTGGCAGTGAAGCACCCTCTACTGGAAGAGAAGAGAGTTCGGTAATGGGATGGTAATTAGGTTTCACGAAGGATTTCAGACGGTAGGGTTGGATTCTGGGTTCACCGTAAGAGAGAGAGAAAGGGGAGGGTGGGTAACTGGATTTGATTTTTTTTTATATATACCTGAACCGATAACCTTCAAAAAAAATTCGGCCAATTCTGACATTTCATCAATTAATTGCTAGTTCAACTGATTTTAAGTCAATTTTTTGCAGGACGATTTTTTATGTCTATCAGACCAACCAAATATTTGGTTTCTGATTAACTCAGTCGGACCGGTCGGTCCGATTTAATTTTCAGAACAATAAATCAAACAATAATAATTTTCTGTAATTGTTGATGACAATAATACCAAAAATAACATAAAAATAATATACTATTTGATGATTTTTGTTAGTTTGATTGAATGCTCTTAAAAAAAAAGTTTGGGTCCATTTCTTTTCTTAATTCAGTATATAATTATGAAATCAAAGTTGAGATATGTATATTTAAAAAAATTATTTTAACAGTGTGTTTTAGGGGTCAATAAACATACCATCAAGGTGTGAATGTGTGATATATGTCTATTCCTTGTTTATTGGAAAAAAAGAATATATATATTTTAAATGTGTTAGTTGTTTGGATTTGGGGTGGTTCGATCGATACAAATCTAGATGTGATCTGTCTCTGTTAAGAATGTTAAATGTGTTGTTGGGTTGGGAGTAAATTAAAGTAGTAGAATTAAATTTAGTAAAATTAAATTTGTTTCCTTTTTAATTATTTTTACGCATGCAGGTTCTTGTTAGTTTATTGGATCTACCTGCTCACCATTTTCAAAGGGGCTTTTTTAGTTTTTAACTAAGAAAACAATATTTAACGACAAGAATTTTAGTTTGCTGATTAAGAAGGGGCACAATGATGATGATGACTGTGGTAATTACTTAACCCATAAGACTAAATAAGCATGCCGGTAATTTCACAATCATGGTTGCTGAAAAGAATACATGCATATTTCTATAGTATATAGTACTAAAATCAAATATTTATGAAAGCCTAATAAATTTAATGGACTTAAAATGGAGATATGGACGCACGTGAATGATTATATATAGATACATGCTCTTTATGCATTTGAGTATTTTTCTTTTCTTTTTTTTTTTTTTATTTTGAGACTTTTTGTTATGAGTAATTTGGTCCAAAATTTTAAAATTTAAATAAAAAATTTTAAAACTTGATTTTAAATTTTAAAAACAATTTTATATAAAAAAAATTAAAAACAAAAATTTTTTTTGACTTATATATTAAATATT
>NC_029790.2:106375305-106408420 GCF_000816755.2 Arachis ipaensis | reverse complement strand
CGAGATGTTATGAAATTACTTATTTTAAAAGTTTAAATTATTAGATAGAAATATATGAATATAATTATATATTTAATCAAATATTTTATTAATAAAATTAAAATTAAAAATTAATAACATAAAAATTGTGACAAAGCACACGAGTTTAGATGGTTAACTTTTTTCCCTTGGCCCAACCTAATTATATATGATTACCATATGCGACAATTTTAATATAAGTTTGAAGTGACATTGATCGATGATTATACTGATAATTATTGAAAGTAACAGTAATATTCTTTGCGAACTCATTTGTCCGAAAACATTAATGTGCTATAACCCGTTAGGTACTACTTATAGTCACAAAGAATTGTGTGCGTGTGTATATATATATTATTGTACGTAATAATGATAAAAAATAGAGTAAAGTATCGTTTTTGTCTCCAACGTTTGGGAGTAAGTTCTATTTGTGTCCCTAACGTTTAAATTGTCCTATTTGTCTTCTTAACGTTTATAAAAGTGATTCAATGTTATTCTACTATCAATTATACTAACAAATCAGATTATATTTTTCAATTATTCTCACTTAAATGTATTCATTTTCAATTATGTCTTACTTGGATGTCCCTAGAAAAGTGAATTAGGTAAATGTTGTAGGAATTAGTTTCAACATTTGATGAGCTATTTTTCGGAGTAGATCATCGATTCTATCCCAGACATTTGTATTCTAACTTCAAGAAATTAAAAGATTTTTAAAACTCAAACTAAAGCGCTTATGATGTGTAATTGACAGCAGGATAACATTGAATCACTTTTACAAACGTTGGGATATAAATAGGACGATTTAAACGTTAGGGACACAAATAGAATTTACCCAAAACGTCGGGACAAAAACAATACTTTACTCTAAAAAATAATAAATTCTGATGGAAGTTAATATTTTTCTCTCTATTTATATAGCTTAACTCTCTTATACGAGGGTTATGTATGCACCAATACTCATGGCTTCTCACAAATTCAATACCATTGTTATTGTACGTGTATATGAAAAACTTATATTATAACAGGGGAAATTAAAAAAGGAAATTAAAATTCATAACAAGAGATATAAATAAAGCTGGGTAACAGGAAATAAAGGACTGCTTATTAAAAACTAAAAATAAAAGAAAGAAAATTACATAAGGTAAATTAGCAAGAGGAATATTTTTCTTAATTACATTGAATTAGATTAATTAGTACTTAGTAGTTAGTAAGGAGCCTATTTGATTATGTATCATTATTGTATATTTATTTAGTTGATCTGGAACAGGGAGATTCAAAAATTATGAATGAGATGGAGATCGAGAATGGCTAAAGGGTTTTTGGCCGTACACATTACTTTGCTATAATGCAATTAGTGCATATATATGAAAATGCTATATAGCCATCAGACTTTTAACTAATAGCCAAAAATAATAGATTTTAATAACCTTCTAGCATTTTTCATACGTATATTCGGTATATATATTAGTGTTATTGTTACATGTATGTTGTCTTGCACATATGTATATTTAATTAATTCAATAATTATAGCGCTTAGCTTAGGTTGCTCTTCTATATAAGGACCCTCATGGACCTTCTCCTAACTCATCCCACCAAGCTTCTTTTATTAATACCTTAATTACTTCTTCTATTCTCTCCTTTCTCATTTATCATCAATAGATCCCTTTCTTTCTATCCACTACTCTGATTTCATATCATGGAGAAGAAAGTAGTGCTTGTTAGGCTTCTGGTTATTCTTCTAGGTCTAATGTCCTTACTTGTTTATGCTCTTGCTGTTCCTGCAACAAGTAAGTTTTTCAAGGTTCTCACTAATTAGGGTTTGATTTTTTCTTAATTAATATGCCTTAATTATTTTTTTTTATATTAATATGCTTTAATTGTCATGTGATTATTATATAGGAAGCTCTATGATAATGGAAAAGATGGAATTTTCAGTGCAAGATCAACTTGTTACTAAGGTCCTCTCTCTCATAACCTGCTCGATCAGGTTCTTTTATTTTATCAAGGACAAATATTAAATAAAAAAAATTTGATTAATTGGCAAAACAGCCTTGAAAGGGACATGGCTGGTTATGGTTTATTGTGCCCTAGTTACTTGACAGAATCATCAGTTATTTTCTTAATTGATTAATCTTTGAATTTATAGGAACAAAAAGATATATCTTCAAAAGATGATCTCAAATTCCTAAGAATTAAAGATCCAAGCCTACATTAACCACGTTATAAATTGTATCCAAAATTAATTATGCAGCCATCTATCTTCTTTAATTTAATTATATCTAAAATCAATCTATGGATGATAGATTATTTATTTTTAACCTGTAGCAGGATCTAACGACGGGTGCGGTAGAGAACAAGAACGGACTAATTGATGAGAAAGGGGAAGGTGAAGAATCAGAAGAAAGAATGATTTTGGAGATTTCAGACTACCGTAGTCCCGGAGCAAATCACGCTCATGATCCAAAGTGTTGTTGAGAATCAACCAAGGGTTTCAATATATAGTGTTATTAATATTGTTTAGACTAAAACTATAACAACCCTCTTATAATCCTTTATATATATAGCATGGTTTAATTTGGTACTATGGTGTGCTGAGTTGAAGATGTGTGTTTTTTGAGTGCAGAAATGTCGTCCCAGTAATCTATGGTTATGAATTATTATCTAATATTTGTGCTGTTTATTTGCAGTAATTAAGCTGCGCCTTTTACTGTTTGATTTTGTAAAATGCTCATATCCTTGATTCCCTTGTGAAATCTCACTAATTAAGTTTCGTTCATCCTAGTTCATAAATTATGTGATACTGATCTATGTTACTATTAATCATGAATGAATAATGATATTGTCCTGAATAAAATTTATTATTTTTAGTCAATATTTAATTAATATTTTAAATATTAAATATTAAATATTAACGTAATTCATTTTTTAACAAAAGAGGAAAAATACTTCTGCCTATCATGTGTGCATTAACAAATTCAGAAATATTTAGCTACAAAAAGAATAAGTTAAAAACAGTCAAAATTTGTCTTATTTAATATTTATTAATTATTGTAATAATTAATAAATATTAAATAAAATAAATTTTAAATTTTTTTTATTTTCCAATATTATATATTTATTTTAAAAATAATTAATGAATATAAATAAGATAACTTTAGACTAATTTTAATAATTTAGACTAATTTTTATTTTCTCCCGAATATTTTCGTTTGTTTCTATGACAATATGAGTCTAATTACAGAATGCTAATATCAGTATCTTGTGTCTCCTTTATATACTAAGAATTGCTAATCAAAGACGAAGGAAGTTAGACCCTAATAAGGCATGTGCAAACTAACTAACAAAAATGATTCTGTTATATCAGTTTTCTTACCTAAAACAGAAAAACAGAATCAATAAAATTAGTTGCTTCACTACAACTAAACTACTTCATCCACGTTAATTAACTTATAGATATTTGCTTAGCTTTATCAATCTAACATCCATTTTTATATATCCACATAACATTGCTACTATATATCTAAACCAATTTCAGATTATCTACGTACATTAAATATAGCTAGAAACTGAATTAATAGATTTATAGTTTTCAATTTTATTGCTCAAGAAAGCCGAAATACATAATTTCTCTTCTATACTAACATTCTTATTTACATTTTATTGATCCAATTTTTACGTATATATAGTTTGCCTTTTAGGTCAGAAAAAATTCTATTAAAGAGGTTCTTACTTAAAATGCCTATTAAAAATATAATTATTCATGTTATTTCTTTTTATCCGCTCAAGCTTTTAAAAGAAGTAGTTTCATGATAATTATGTTCAAATATTTACTGTTAAAGTGTTAAATCAATTATTTTAAAACATAAAATTGTTTAAATAAAATTAACTAATTTTAACCTACGAATATGACTATGTCATGTTCAAATGTATGCTCAAAATGAGTATAAAAAAAAATCTAAATCAAAATGTGTATTTGAATGTGGGGATAGGAATTATGGTATTACACGTTTATATAATTACTCTTTTAAATATTATATTGTCCGTCATAATTAATTTAGGTTAGTCGATAAATTAGTTCATTCGTCGACTTAAATAAGTATCAAAAATTTAAATCCCATTTTATGAATACGATACTTTATTATAATAACAAATTTTTAAATAAAATTTAAATTTATAACAAATTAGTTTTAATTTGTTATGTTGGGGGATAATGTAAAAAACAATATTATATTGTATATATTATTACTCTTTTGATAGTGATGAGCATTTCACGGTTAATTTTATTTTAATAATTGACCTTGACTTTAGTGAAGACTTGAGAGTAAAGTTGATTTTTCTATATTTGCTAAATGCTAAAGAAGAGGAGCACACAGATAATTGAAAGTTAAAGGTAAAAAGAGAGGGTGGGGAGAGGGGGGAATATATACTTTCTACTTTTGGGGACGGCATGTATAAGGTTTTACTAGTTATTAGTGTGTTTTTTCTTTGTGGCCTATCAGATCACAACTTAAGATCTTAGTTAGCTAGGAACATGCCTAACCATGGGCGAAGTTGGGATGATTTGTAAAGGGCCTTTTATTTGTTTTAAAATAATTATTATTGACCCACTCTTGTCATAGTAGTGTTTTGAGGTTCATCAGCTCCAACCCCATCATCAAAGGATAATTAAAACAAGTGAACAATTCACTGTTACTCTTTTGCGCTATGTCTAATTTATTCGTTTCTTGGACTCGTGCAACTGCAGCCACGAAACTTCCATCGCTTCCCACAGTGACATCTTCACAAAATTGATATCCATTTAGATTTGACTGCAGAATATACACTTGAGTATACATATTTATGGTTGGATGCAGTTTTCTCAAGAGATAATGAAAATTTTTGGCACAATAGTAAAACACAAAGCCTTTTTAGTTTTAAATGAAAAAATTAGTTTTTTTTTATTCAAATTCATCATGAGAAAAATATATATTTTATTTATTTATATTTATTATTTATTTGACTTGGTAACTTAATAAGTATGTTAATTTGATACTTGAAAGACCTTTTTATATATATACAGTATATATTATTAGTTTATTTTTTATATTGATTAAATTGAATTTAAATATTTAAATATTATTAGTGTGTGTTATTTTTCAAATATCATATAAATATAACAAAGGTAAAAAATATATTGCTTTAGATATAAAAAAAGAGAACCTAAAAAAAATTCGATAAGGTGTTGCTTTAAGTATTAGAAAAAGACAACTACAAATAAATTTAGATAAGTGTTGCTTTAGGTTTATGAAAAAGGCAACTTAAAAAAACCTGGACACATGTTGCTTTAGGTATATGAAAAACAACCAGAAAAAACTTATACAAATGTTGTTTTAGGTATATAAAAAGGCAACTTAAAACAATCTGGACAAGTATTACTTTATGTATTAGAAAATACAATTCATAAAAAGTGTTGCCATAAAGTTTTATCTAAAGCATTGTGTTTGGGTCTTCTAAGGCAACCCTTTCGTGGAGTTACTTTTTTTTTTTTTTTTGTAGTAGAAAAGGCAATGTTTTTTGAAGGTTGCCATTAAAAGGGTTCCATTTGATATACAAAAGCGTTGCCTTAGACCAAAGGTAACGGCTGTATAGCCAACCCCTAAAAAGCGTTGCATTTTATCGGAAAGTATTGCCTTTGACCAAAAGCAACACTTTTCCTTATTATTGGCAACGTTTTTAAAGGGTTGCCTCAGTCCGAATTTGTTGTATTTATAAATACCCTTTCGGCCCCTGACATTTTTTTCGTGAGATATAACGCACCCTAATCATTCTCAAACCTCAACCCGACCCCTACCCATTAATAAAATTGGACAAATCAATCTCTACAATCAGTTGGTAGCAAGTTGTCTACTTGACGTATCAGGTGCATGCCAGGTGTTAACCCCAAATGGTTATAGGAACTAAAAACTTTCTCCCTGCAAAAAAAAAAAATTAAAAATTAAAAAATAAAAAACCCTCATCTTCTTCCCCTTTTCTTCATTCTCTTCGTTTGCTTTTTCTTCGCCAGTCACCATCATCTCCATTACCATCATCATCGAGCTTCACCTTCACAACCATCAACGCGGCACTACCATCACCGAACTGACTTCTCTTTTCTTCTTCCTCTTCCTTTCCTCTTCCCGCTCTTCTTCTCTTTTTCTTCCTCCATCGCGTTATTTTCAAAATCATCATTTTCTCCCTCTATTTTGCCACCAACGGTCACCATCTTTTCTCTTAATATTTACTCATTCACTATTTTGTTGGCTGATTATTGATTTAGAAAAATTTGGTTCTCTAACAAAATATTAAGGATATTTCTTAATGCTAGCAGACTGACCCACATAAAATTCAATTAAATTTTTTGTTATAAATTATATAGTTATTTTTCTTATTGTACCTATGAAACTTGATGATAGAAATAACCAAAGATAGAGAGAACCCATTAGATTGATATTCAAGAATGAAGATTTTACTTGGAGTTGTCAAGGATCTTGCTCATATCCACTCTCTCGATGGAGGAATTTATGTCCATTGAAAAACAAAGGGAGAAGATGGTGGTTCTGGAAATGGCGCAATGGAGGAAGAAAAAGAGAAGAAGAGGAGAAAGAAGAAAGAAAGAGGAAAAAGAAAAGAGAAGTTGGTTCGGCGATGGTGGTGCTGCGGTGATAGTTGTGAGGTGAAACTCGATGATGATGGTGATGGAGATGATGGTGACTAGCAAAGAGAAAAGAGAAGAAAAGGAGGAAGAAAAGGGAAAGAAGAGGAGAAGAGAAAAGGAAGGTTTTTGATTTTTTATTTTTTTACACAGAGGGATTTTTAGTTCCTGTAACTATTTGGAGTTGACACCTGGTATACACCTGACACGTCAGACAGGTAACCTACTACCAACAGGTTGTAGGGGTTGATTTATCCAATTTTTTTAATGGGTGGGGTCGAGTTGAGGTTTAAGAATAATTAGGGTATGATATGTCTCACAGAAAAAAGATCAGAGACCAGAAATGATATTTACCGATATTTTTATGTAGACATATTCCATAATAATCATGACAATATTTATATATTTGGTAAAGACATACATTACTCATCTTTTATTTGTTTGTAGTAATGACTTGTGATTGCATGTCTTTTGGATTTGTTTGTTGTACTCTCTGTCAATTTAGCACTTGAGAGGTTCAAATTATCAAATTTTTTTTCACAATTTCTTTGTTAAAAATGGTTTGCGAATAGATGTCTTATAGTTAACATGCAAAAAATATAACAGATGTCACTGTTATTATCAAAAACACGATTATTATTGTCGAATTTTTTATCAAAAGAATTTGATAATATTACTGTGGAAATTACTGTAAAAGATTTTGACAATAATATTCAAATTAAAATATTCAAGAAATTACAATTGAAAAAAAATCGATCAAAATCTGATAATAAAATTGGAACAAAAATATTTTTAATTTGGCGCCAGTATTATCGACGAAATTATAGTAGGAATTTCTGACGGTAATAATACAAAAAAAATTCTCATTAGTAGTTACCGTTGAAAATTTTCACTAAAAATCCGGCGATAATCCCAACCCCAAATTACGAACACGTGAAACCCTAACCTTTCCCTCCTCATTTTCAAACCCGAACCTGTCTTTTCTCCCAAACCGACACACCCATTTTCTTCCTCAGTTCCTCCCCCTCTTCCAGCTACAGTGCAGTCCCCCCTCCTGTTTGGGGACACAAGCAGTAGCAGGAGTGCGCCTCCCCTCCCTTCTTTTTTCCTTCTTCTGTCCCTCCCCATCCATGCGATTGCAACATAGAGTAGACTACGTGGATCACAACTTGCCTTGTGGCTTAGCTTCTTTACCATTAGCTACTTTTTTGTTCTCATTTCACATTTCAGGAGGTGTCTTTCAGATAGAAATCTCCAGTAAATATTAAAATGGATGGGATATTAGTTAAAAAGTCTAACTACACTACAAGGATTTTGTTCATTTGTGACAATTTTTTTCTGTTTGTGGTGGTTTTTTAAACCTCCATAAAAAGAATCGTGGCAGTTTCAAAAACTCTGAAATTAAAATTTGAGGTATCATGAGCTCATTTGTGGTAGTTTTCTATCCCTTTTATGGGGGTCTGTGCTGAAATTTTGTAATAGTTCTTGGGTAATGTTTGTGGCGGTTTAGAACCCACACAAAAAGAATTTTCAATTTTAAAAAAAAGAGGTCTGTTCTGTCTGGGTTTTAATCTCCACAAACCTGTCAATATTATTTTTAAACAATTAATTTGGATACTAGAATTACATTATTACACTAATTAATTATCATTTAAAATGAATATTTAAATAAGACACATTAGATTTTATTGAGTTAAATTATTATACCACCAACTATGCTGCTTGTATTGCATTTGTTTTCATAGAACAATAGATGATTGCATCAGAATGTTGCCAAAGTTGCTTCAAGATTACATCACTGGCTGTTGACTTAACCTTAAAAAGCTCCGAACCAGTATGCACAATAAGAAAATTTTATGCTATTGGATCAGACACATGGATTTGAAATATAACTTTCTAATTCCAATGGATTAAGCAACAATTAATCTCAAAATCATATATTAAGAGCCGACGAAACCTGTAGCTTTGGCTGATCCATCTTGCCAAAGTAAGAGCCTCCGATGAACCAGGGAGAGACTTTGGTCCCAGTTGAGTACTGAGCCTAGATGGAGAAATTGCCATTGCAATCCTCTGAACAGATCCCACAACATTACGCACATACTAGCGAGCCATGGCAGCTACATTATCACGCAAATGGTTCTCAAAGGTGAATTGGAATGCAATGGTAAGGACTGATCTAAGAAACAATCACATCTTATTAGTCAACACAGGATGATGCAAGCTAACTCAATGATGCGGATTTTACAAACCACAAACTACTGGCAAGTGCACTGAATCGTATCAAGTAATACCACGAGAGTGGATTATCGTTCCCACGAGGATTAACGGATTAAGTAAACAATGGTCAATCGATTATTCTAGTCAGACAGTCAAGATTAAGGGTTTTCAAAAGCAATTGCATAAAAAGACAGTGAATTGAATAAAAGCAAGTCGTAAGTAATTGAGAGAAAAATATGATTCAAAAGAGTTAAGGTTTCAGAGATGTTGAAACTTTCGAAAAAAACATTTTTCACTCTCCACCTTGATCAAGCAATGATGTTTCTATGGCAAATCATAAGTAATTAAACTCCAATTCCTTGGTAATTCAATTTCTCTAATCCTAATCAATTATCAATTCCTTGATTAACTAATTGTGACAAGAGGTTAAGAACATTCACTGATTTAAAAACGACATAATTTTCAAGAACCAAACTTGGTTGATTCGATGTCACCTATCAAGTCCAAATTCAAAACTTAAGAACCATGAGAAGTTTTCAAGCTTAATTCAATTAATTAACTTTTTTAAAATATTAACAGAATTCAAGTAAGAAAAGAATTGTTTTCCAACACATTCAAATCCTTGGTATGAAGAACGAAAAATTTTTCTTAAGAAAACATCAATGCATTAATCAAGGTAAAAAAGCTATAACATTAATCCATAGGTATCAACAGAGCTCCTAACCTTAACCTAGGGGATTAGTGACTCATGCTTCGAAAACAAAAACAGGGTATCAAAAACGGCAAAAGGACTGAAGGTCCTTTTCAAAATGTTTCCAAGAACCTTATATACTAAACCAAAAAGAAAAAAATAAAACCTAATCATTAAATTCAAACTTAAACTCAAAAACAAAAACAAATCTAATCTAATCTTCCGCATTAAATCTTTAGCTTTATGTCTTCTCTTTAAGGCTTTAGTGGTCCAAGGTTTGGCATTCTTAATGGGCCTAAAGAGTTGCAACATGACTTGTGGAGGCTGGGCTAAGGGCGCGTAAAATGCCACTCCATTGTGTGCAAAATGCCACTTGCTTTCTTCCCAGAGAGGTGCCATAACTGGCGTTTGGAACACCCTCTAGATGGCGTGTGAAACGCCATGATGAGCAGATATCTTATACGCTTTTTGGCATCATTTTCATATAGTTTTTAGTATGTTTTGTTTAGTTTTTATTAGGTTTTTATAGGTTTTAGTGTTAAATTCACATTTTTTTATTCTACTATGAGTTTTTGTGTTTTTGTGCAATTTCAGGTAATTTCTGGCTGAAATTGAGGAGCTGTAGCAGAAGTCTGATTCAGAGATAGAGAAAGCACTGCAGATGCTGTCCGAATCTGACCTCCTTGCACTTAGAAAAACTTTTCTGAAGCTACAGAAATCCAAATGGAGCCTTCTCAACGGTTATGGAAAGCTGACTTCCAGAGCTTTCCAAAAATTTATAATAGTCTATACTTTGCTTTGGATTAGAAGGCCCAAAACTGGCGTCCAACACCAGCTTCCTGCCCCCTTCCAGGCGTCCGGCGCCCAAAAAGCAGAGCTCAGCGTCCAAATGCCCAGAGAGGACCTCCTAGCCAGCGTTCAATGCCCTAGGAGCCTCATATCACGTGGATCTCACGAAAGCTCAGCCCAAACACTCACCAAGTGGGCCCCAGAAGTGAATTTTAGCACTAGATAGACTGTTTTACCCTTACTAGTTATCTGTTTAGTATTTAAGACTTATTTTACATCTCTCTTTAGGGAGACGCCTATCATTTACCATTATTTCGAGTTTTACATTGTATTTTTCTTTCAATATGAGTTTCTAAACCTCCTAGGTTGAGGGGAGGAGCCCTGTTGAGTCCTATGAATTAATAAAAGTATTAATATTTTTTCTTCGATCCGTGTTTGATTAATTCTAAGATGTATATTCGTTCTTCATCAATATGAATGCGTTGAATTGGCATAAGGTTATCACATTCTACCTGGGTTTAAAGTGCGTTTTTTATCGAATAATGTTGAACCACCAGCTTGATTATACATGTCTCAGACGGCTAATCCACGACTTCGTTGGGGACTTCTCGAGACACCAGTTCAGCCGATTTACGGGGAGATTAGGGTCTCTGTGGTAGAGGCTAGAACTCAAAGGTGTAGCATTCCTCCGATCTAGAAGATTCGACCTTGTCCGTGGCGCTTTGAGTAGGATCAATAAGGAGAATGGACTGTACGAGCTTCACCCTCAAGCAGAGATAGATCCGCACTAACCCTGGGGTTCAGATCTGGAGGAGTATTGGCGGCTGCTCAAACCAGCGTCAATCACATACAGCCTGCCATTGAAGAGATCACTCACAAGCAAAGAAGATAGTACTATCAGAGTTAATTCAGAAAGACAAAGCAACTCCAATCCTCAACTATATTCCTATTACTGACTCCAATTAATTCATAAAGTATTAGCACCCTAATATATTAGACCTTTTTCACTCTATCAATCCAACAACCTTCTGATTTGCCTGACTAAGACCTGCAAGATAACCATAGCTTGCTTCAAACCACAATTCTCGTAGGATCGACCCTGACTCACTCAGGTATTACTTGGACGACCCAGTGCATTTGTTGGTACAGTTGTACGAAAGTGTGGGGATTCGTGCACCAAGTTTTTGACGCCGTTACCGGGGATTGTTCGAGTTTGGACAAACTGGCAGATTGTCTTACTCCCTAGATCAGGTAATTTATTTTATTTTGTTGAGTTTTTTATTTTTATTTTCTTCTTCTTCTTTTTTTCAAAAAATTTAAAAAACATTTTCAAAAATATTTTTCTTTTCTTTGTTTAATCTTCGTTCTTAGTTTGAGTCTTTCCTGTTTTCTGTTTTTCAATTCCAAAAATTTTAAAACTTCTTCAAAAACCTTTTTCAAAAATTTTTATTTTCTTTATTAGATCTTTGTTTTTGGTTTAGGTCTTTTTGTTTATGTTCTTTGTTAAATTTTCGTTTCTTTTGAGTCTTTTTGTTTGTGTCCCTGGTAATTTTCTAAATCTTTGAGTCTTTCTTTCAATTTTTTTTTTCAAAAATTGTTTCTTTGGTTAAATCTTGTGTCAAATCTTTAAGTTTAGTGTCTTATTGTTGTTTTTCTTTTAATTTTCGAAAAAAAATTATGTTTGATTTTCTAAAAATTTTAAGTTTGGTGTCCTTTTTATGTTCTTGAGTTCTTTGAGTTTCTTGAGTTTTGTTCTTTGTGTTCTTGTTAGTCTTCAAAGTGTTTTTGAGTTTTATTTGTATCTTGATCTTAAAATTTTTAAGGTTGGTGTCCCCTTGTGTTTCCCTCCAAAATTTTCGAAAATAAGGTGCACTAGATCTAAAAATTTTAAGTCTTGTGTCTTTTACTTGTTTTTCTCTTTCTTCATTAAATTCAAAAAAAAAAATCTTTTTTATCTTAAAACTAACTTAATTTTAAAAAATTAGCGTTAAAAATTCAGATTTTAATTTTAAATTGTTATCTTATCTTATCTTAGTTTTCAATTATCAAAAATCAAATCTTTTCAAAATTAAAAATCTCACCTTTTTCAAAAATCTTATCTTTTTTCTCATCTGTTTCAAAATTTAAAAATCTTATCTTATCTTTTTCAAATTTTAAAATTTAAGAATTCAAATTTCAATTTTCAAAATTAAATCTTTTTCAAAATCAAATTTCAAAATCCTATCTCTTTTTTTTTTCAAATCTTTTTTGTTTCTTATCTTATCTTTTCTAACTTACAATTTTAAAATCAAATCTTTTTCAAATCTTTTTAATTTTTCATCTTATCTTTTCTTATCTTTTCTAATTTCAAATTTTTAAATTCAAATCTTTTCTTATCTTATCTTCTATCTTATTTTAAATTAAAATCTTCTCTTAATTAATATCTTATATTCTCTTTCTTCTTTTTCAAAACCTCCTAAGTAACTCTTCTCTTCCTTAACTTAAAAAGCTTTCTGTTTTTTTTTTGAATAAAAATAAAAATTAATGCTAAAATTTTTTTTTTCTGTTTTTTTTGAAAGACTGAATAAGGAAAATAGAAAAAAAGAATAGAAGAAGAGGGGAGAGGGGTTGTTCAGTCTTCACAGAGAGTGGGGGATGGTTTGTGGTTGAAGGATGGTCTTCTATGTAGGGGTGGGGGCCTTGGAAATTTTTGGAATGGGGTTTGGGTTTAAAGGGCGAAGAAAGAGGGATTGGAGTGGTGTGTGTTGTGAGGAGTAAAGGGATATATGAGAGTGGGTAGAAGGCTGAATATGGTATGAAGAGGGATGTAATGTATGGAGCTTGCTGTGGGTAATAGGGAGTGGGGTGGGGTTTATATAGGGAGTGGGGGAACGTTGGGGTTCAGGAGGGTGGGTCACGGGCATTAATACACGATCAAGGGGGGTCAGTCTTGGGTTGGGGAATGGGAAGGAAAATATATTGGGAAGAGAAGGAAAGCGTGGCAGGGTGCAGGGCTGGGGTCACGGGTCGGTGGGGTTGGAGAAGAATAATTGGGGAAAGGGTAAGAAGGAATATAAAGAAAAGGTAAAAAAGGTAGGATTAGGCAAAGAGATGCCATGTGATTTGGTTCAGATATTAGGGATTTGGCTAATTGGGGATTTGGGTGTCGCATGCTGGCACCAAACTTGGGGGAATGGGAGTTTGGCGTCACATGCTCAGTAAAGCAAGCTTCACCATCAAGTTTGGCGCCAACCTGGACCTCTTTTTGTTTTTTTTTTTTGTTCAATCTTCATGCCAGACTTCAGGGGGGCCAAGTTTGGCGCCCCCTGGCAGAGAGCACTCCCCATGTGTATGCAACAGTGGCGCCAAACTTGAAAAAGTTGGAGTTTGGCGCCACCTCTTCCCCTTTTTCTCCCAATTGCGTTGTTCTCAATGCCAAACTTGGAGTTTTCCAAGTTTGGCTTCAAACCTCCAGAGTCAATCTCCCTTTTGTGCGCTATGTCCCACGCCAAACTTAGGAATCCCAAGTTTAGCTTCAACCCTCCAGAACCATATTCCATTTTGTACGTAGCATTCGGTGCCAAACTTGGAAATCCCAAGTTTGGCGTCACCTAATCCGCAACATGCACACTCAGGGTGGTTGAAAATTCTTTTAAGTGTCCTGGTTCCTGTTCTAAATATTCTGCATGATCAAAACACACGTAAAACAAAGGAAAAGTAGTAGAAACTCAAATAAAATCAAATAAATAATAAAATCAACACAACGGAAATTAAACTAAGGATACAAAATTATCGGGTTGCCTCCCGACAAGCGCTTCTTTAACGTCACTAGCTTGACAGTCAGTTCTGCTAGTTCAGCAGATGAGCAGACCTTTGGCGATCAATCTCACCTCCAATATAGTGTTTCAACCTCTGGCTATCTTAGTCCTCTCCTTATAGAGCTTGGCATTTTCATAGGTTGAATATCTGAATTCATCAAGCTCATTCAACTGAAGCATCCTCTTAATTTCTACAGCCTGAGCATCAAAATTCAGATACTTGATTGCCTAGTAAGCTTTATGCTCCAGCTCCACTGGCAAGTGACAGGATTTACCATAGACCAAATGATAAGAGGACATGCCAATAGGAGTCTTGTAAGCTGTCTGGTATGCCCAAAGAGCATCATCAAGCTTCCTAGACCAGTCCTTCCTTGAGACACTGATGGTCTTCTCTAGAATCCTCTTGAGTTCCCTGTTAGAATCCTCTGCAGAAGTGAGTCCAGCTGTCTGTTACAGAAGTGGCTTCCGCCATCACTAATGAGTGTCCTTGAGACACCAAACCAGCTGAAAATATATCTCTGAAGAAAGCTCATCACCACCTTGGCATCATTGGTGGGTAGAGCCACAACTTTCACCCACTTGGACACATAATCAACTGCCACCAAGATATAGTTGTTGGAATATGAGGGTGAAAAAGGTCCCATGAAGTCAATACCCCACACATCAAATAACATAATATCAAGAATCCCCTGCTATGGCATCTCATGGTTAGCAGGGAGATTCTTAGCTCTTTCACATCTATCACAGTTCTTCACAAATGCTCTTGAATCCCAGAAGAGAGTCGACCAGTAGAAACCGCTCTGAAGGACCTTTGTAGCTGTCCTTTCACCACCAAAGAATCATGACAGTGCCAAAGAATCTACTGTGTTTTCTCATCTGGAACACATCTCCGGATTATACCATTTGAGCATCTTTTAAAAAGGTATGGTTCCTCCCAGAAGTAGTACTTTACATCTGTCAGTAGCTTCTTCACTTGTTGTTTACTGTACTCTTTTGGAATGAAATGCATGGCTTTGTAATTTGTAATGTCTGCAAATCATTATGCCTGCTGAATGAGAAACAGTTGCTCATCTAGAAATGTCTCAGTCACAGCTGGGGGTGACTGTACTCCTACTTCAGGTTCAATTCTGGAAAGGTGGTCAGCCACTTAGTTTTCTAACCCTTTCCTGTCTTTTATCTCAATATCAAACTCCTGAAGGAGTTATACCCATCTGATTAATCTTGGTTTAGAATTATGTTTGGTTAGAAGGTACTTTAAAGCAGCATGATCAGTATAAACAATAACCTTAGAACCAATTAAATAGGACCTAAACTTATCAATAGTATACACAATAGCTAATAATTCTTTTTCTGTAGTTGTGTAATTCTTTTGAGCATCATTTAACACACGACTAGTATAGTAAATGACATGTATAAGCTTGCCATGCCTCTGTCCTAAAACAGCTCCTATAGCATAATTACTAGCATCACACATTAATTCAAATGGTAACTCCCAGTCAGGGGGAGCTATGATGGGAGCATAGGTAAAGTTTGCTTTCAGAGTTTCAAAGGCATGCAGGCATTCAGTATCAAACACAAAAGGAACATCAGCAACTAAGAAGTTGCTCAGTGGTTTAGCAATTTTAGAAAAATCCTTTATAAATCTTTTGTAAAATTCTGCATGACCCAAGAAACTCCTGACTGCCTTAACATTAGATGGTGGTGGTAATTTTTCAATTACCTCCACCTTGGCTCTATCAACCTCAATCCCTTTGCTTGAAATCCGGTGTCCTAGAACAATACCTTCTGTAACCATAAAATGACATTTTTCCTAATTTAAAACAAGGTTTGATTCTTGACACCGTTTCAAGACCAGTGATAAATGCTTAAAGCAGGATTCAAAAGAATTACTAAAAACAGAAAAATCATCCATAAATGCCTCAATAAACTTTTCAACCATATCAGAAAAAATTGAAAGCATACACTTCTGAAAAGTTACTGGAGCATTACAGAGTCCAAATGGCATTCTTCCTGTAAGCAAATACTCCAAAAGGACATGTGAATGCTGTCTTCTCTTGGTGTTGAGGGTCCACTACAATTTGGTTATATCCAAAATATCCATCTAGAAAACAATAAAAAGCATAACCAGCTAACCTCTCAAGCATTTGATAAATGAAAGGCAGGGGGAAGTGATCCTTCCTTGTAGCAGTGTTGAGCCTCCTATAATCTATGCACATTCTCCATCCTGTGACTGTCCTTGTAGGAATTAGCTCATTCTTTTCATTCTTGATCACTATCATCCCTCCTTTCTTGGAAACTACCTGCACAGGACTCACCCAAGGGCTGTCAGAAATAGGGTATATAATGCCGGCTTCCCATAGTTTCATTACCTCTTTTTGGACCACCTCTTTCATAGTTGGATTGAGTCTCCTTTGTAGTTGCACAACCGGTTTAGCATCATCTTCAAAAAGGATCTTGTGCATACACTTGGTTAGACTAATCCCCTTTAAATCATCAATGGTCTACCTAAGAGCTGTTTTATGGCTCCTGAGCACTGCAATAAGCACATCTTCCTCACCAGGCTTCAAGGAAGAGCTAATAATTACTGGATATGAATCATTTTCACCCAAGAACACATATTTCAAAGAAGGAGGCAAAGGTTTTAGCTCAAGCTTGGGAACCTCTTTCTCCCTCTCAGGCGTGTGTACCAGGTCCTTCTGGGGTGGTGAATCATCAATCTCAAGTAATTCATACTCAAAAAGAGGATCTATAATATCATCAAGCACCTCAGCTTCCATTGCCTTTTGAACAAGTGGTTCAACAACATCAACTCTCATACATCCTTCAGAATCATTAGGGTGTTTGAGAGCTTCAAATACATTTAGAACCACCTGTTCTTCATTAACCCTCAGGGTTAATTCACCCTTTTGCACATCAATCAAAGCTCTACCTGTAGCTAAAAAGGGTCTACCAAGAATAATAGAGGATTTTACATCATCTTCCATGTCTAATATAATAAAATTAGCAGGAAAAATAAATGGTCCTACTTTCACAAGTAAATCCTCAACAACACCCACAGGCAATTTAATAGAAAGATCAGCAAGTTGAAGAGAAATATGAGTGGGTTTTACCTCCTCAATTTGGAGCTTTTTCATCACTGAAAGTGGCATGAGATTGATGCTAACTCCAAGATCACACAAAGCTCTCTGAATAGTGACATCTCCAATGGTGCACGAAATTACAAAGCTCCCTGGATCCTGCATCTTCTCAGGAAGGTTATGTTGAATAATAGCACTGCATTCCTTAGTTAACACCACTATCTCTTGTTCCTTCCAATTCCTCTTGTTAGTAAATAATTCTTTCATGAATTTAGCATAGAGAGGCATTTGCTCAAGAGCCTCATCAAAAGGAATGTTGATTTATAGCTTCTTGAAGACTTCTAAAAATCTAGAAAATTTTTTGTCCTTAGAAGCCTTCTGAAGCCTTTGAGGATACGGCATTTTAGGCTTGTACTCAGGAGCTTTGGGCAATGTAGGATGTGTGTCAAGTGAATCTGGGAATGGGTTGTCTGCACACTTTGGAGGGGCGTGCTCCACTTCTTCCTTCTTCTCCTCTGGAGCTTCTTTTTCAACTAGCTTCTCATTGACCTTGGTCTCAGAACCAGCTACTTTACCACTTCTCAATTGAATAGCCTTGCAATCTTCTCTTGGGTTCACCACTGTATAACCAGGAAATATACTTGGAGACCTCTCAGGTATTTGCTTGCTCAATTGGCCCATTTGCACCTCCAAGTTTCTAATGGAAGATCTAGTTTTCTACATAAAACTATTCACTAGTGTTTCCAAATTAGTGTTCTGCTAGGGCTGAAAATTTGCCTGCTGAGGTGGTTATTGTTGATGAGACTGAAACTGGCAGTTATTTTGATTGTTCTGCTGAAAACCGTCCTGAAAATTGTTGTGAAAATTCTGTAATCTATGAGGTTGCTCTCTCCACCCAAAATTTGGGTGATTTCTCCACTCCTAATTGTAGGTCTTAGAGTATGGATCATTATTGGGGTTTTTAGGAGCATTCCCCATGTAATTAACCTGTTCAGTAGAAGATTGAGCATAATCATAATTCTCACCTTGCATAAAGTTGCCATTCATGTCATAAGAGGCTTCTTGAGGTGCATTCTGAGTGTTGACAGCTGAAACCTGCATCCCACTCAATTGTTGAGTAATTAGATTCATTTGCTGAGACAAAATTTTGTTCTGAGCAAGAAGAGCATCAAAAGCTTCCACCTCCATAACGCTTTTCTTCTGAGGAGTCCCAGAGTTCACAGGATTCCTATTAGATGCGTATAAATATTGGTTGTTAGCAACCAACTCAATAAACTCAGCAGTCTCCTCTGGTGTCTTCTTCATGTGCAATGAACCACCTGTAAAATTATCTAAACACATCTTGGACATTTCACCTAAGCCCTCACAAAAGATATCCAGCTGAGTCCACTTAGAGAACATGTCTGGAGAGCATTGCCTAGTCAGTAGCTTGAATCTCTCCCAAGCTTCATAAAGAGTCTCTCCATCTTTCTGTTTGAAAGTTTGAACCCCCATCCTCAGCTTAGTCAACTTTTGTGGTGGGAAAAATCTAGTCAGAAATTCAGTGACCACCTTGTCCCAAGTATCCAGACTTTCCTTAGGTTGAGAATCTAACCACAGCTTTGCTCTATCCCTCAGAGCAAATGGGAAGAGCATGAGTTTGTACACCTCAGGATTCACTCCATTGGTCTTCACAGTATCACAAATCTGCAGGAAATCAGAGATAAATTGATTTGGGTCTTCATAAGAAAGTCCATGATACTGACAATTTTGTTGCACAAGAGTGACAAGCTGAGGCTTCAATTCAAAATTGTTTGTAGCTATAGGAGACACCACAATGCTTTTTCCATAAAAATCTGCATTGAGAGCAGTGTAAGAGCCAATCACTCTTCTAGCCTGCTCATTCTCATTCAGATTTTCCATATTGGCATTCACCTCACGTTTGTGATCCATATTGGACTTTGCAGCTTCCCTTTCAAGAGTTTCACTAGCTTTGTAAAGCCTAGCATGTTGCAAACGCCGCCTCAAAATCCTTTCAGGTTCAGGATCAAAGTCTATAAGAGGTTCCTTGTCCCTGTTCTTGCTCATAAACAGACAAAAGACAAGAAAAGATGGGACTCTCTACGTCAGAGTGTAGAAAATTTCCAATGAGGTGGTCTGTGTAAAATAATAAAATAAAAACATTTACTATTTAATACTAAAATTTCAAAAATAATGATAAAAAATCAAGCTAAAAGTTTCGAAATTCTTAAGGAAAATTGAACAAAAAAATTAAAATAAAATTAACTAGGTAACACCAAACTTAATTTCAGAAATTAAGGAAAAATAAAGCTAGAAAAATTCGAAAATTAAGGTGCAAAAATTAAATAAATTTAAAGCTAAAGCGCCTAACCTAAGCAATCAAACAACTAATAGTTGTTAATCACAGTCAATCCCCAGCAACGGTGCCAAAAACTTGGTGTGGAATTTATAACCCACAAACTAACTGGCAAGTGCACCGGGTCGTACCAAGTAAAACCTCAGGTGAGTGAGGGTCGATCCCAACAAAGATTGATGGATCAAGTAACAATGATTGAGTGATTGGCTTAGTCAGACAAACAGAAAATGGTGTTTGAGAGTTCAATAACATTAACAATAAATTTAGAATATCAGAAAGTAAGCAGTAAACAGTTTGTGAAATATATGGAGAAACAGTTAAGACTTCAGAGATATTTATTTTCTGGATTAACTTTTCTTACCAACTATTTTAATCATGCAAGATTCAATTCATGGCAACCTATATGTGACTAAACCCTAATTCCTTAGACCTTTTTAGTCTCCTCTAACTTTTACCAACCGCCAATTCCTTAGTCACTTAATTCCAATTAGAGGATGAAGTTCAAGTCTAGTTTATATGCCACAAAAATCCTAATTACCCAGATATAAGAGGATTATTGTCACGTATCCCGTTAAGTCCAGATAATTAGAAATTTAGGAGAATATATTTTCAAGCTATTGTTCAAGTAAAGAGCTTTTCCATGTTATACAAGAACTCAATTAGAACAGGGTCATACTTCTGTTCCACCCAAATTCATAAGATATAGAACAAAAACAATTCTTGAAATAGAAATTAGTACATGAATTAAAATAGAAAAGTAATAGTATCAATCAATACAATAGACAGAGCTTCTAACATTAACAGTGGAGGTTTAGTTGCTCATGGTTCAGAGAGAAAACTAGGATTCAGAAAAACTGTAAATTGCGGAATGAGGTAGAAGAGAAGAGAAGAGCCCGAAAGATTGATTCTTTTTTCTTTTATATCTAATCCTAATTAATGTAAAAATATATTTTGTAAAACTAAATAATATCTTTTTCTAATTTAAAATAAAATAAAATTTAATCAAGCTTAATGTAACTCTGCGTGCAGCCTTGTGTTGGACGAATGGGGACCACCACTTTTGCTAGGTGTGGCGCCAAACTTGAGTAAACTCAAACTCAAGTTTGGCTTGAAGTTGTACACATGCATTCCTTGAAGGTCTTGGTTGTGGCGCCAAACTTGAGTTTCTTCAAGTTTGGCGAGGAGAGGTCAGCATGGATTCCCTTGACGTTCCTTGAGTTGGCACCAAACTTGAGTAACGTCAATGAGCCCGCATGCACTCGTTGGAAATTCATTGCCAACGCCAAACTTGAGTAAACTCAAGTTTGGCTTCAAGTCTTACGCGTGCTCCCCCTTGAGTGTAATGAGTGTGGCGCCAAGAATCCAAGTTTGGCACTGGTGAGGCCGAAGACAATGGGCATTGTGGTACTTCCTGGCGCCAAACTTGGGGAGTCCAAGTTTGGCTTCAAGTCTTTATTCTACTGTAGCTTCGTTTCTTCATGAAAACTCTGTTAAATTTGTCTAAAATGCTACCTGAAATAAAAAGAATTGCACACGACTCAAAGTAGTGCTCATAGTGGCTAAAACATATTTAAATCTTGATTAAACTTAACAATTCAAATCAAATTCAGTAGGAAAAGATAGAGAAGATGCTTACGCATTAGGCGAGAGCTCCACGAATTGAGAGGCCCATGATCACCTCGTCCTCCATTTATAACTCCACCAGTGACGCGTTGACGGAGGAGATTTGTAGGCAAGAAGATGAATGGTGGTGTTGATGTAATTTAGATTTTAAGGTTTCAGACTCTCCCTCGTTCTCTCTCGAAGAACTCTTATGATTTTTTTTTTAACTTTTAGTATGGGATCACTACAAAAAAAGAGGATTAAAATGGCAATAATTATACAGCGGTTACACAAAACTGCCATTTTTTCCTGCCAATTTTAGCGTTTTCAGTCTCTGCCAGAATTTTTCATATTTTTGTGGCATTTTAGTTTATTATGGAGGTTTAGACCGCCATTATGATTTTCAGTTTCTCTTTTAATTGGATGATTAGTGTTGCTGCATATGAGAAATTGGGGGTAATGTAAATTGACTCGCGTTTCTGCGTTCCTCTTTCTCGCCGTCGTGGTGTTCTTCACTGCTCTGCTCGTATTGTGTTCTGCTCTGCTCGTGTCATGTTCTTCTTCTCGCATCGTGTTCTGCTCTGCTCCGCCATGTTCGATCTTCGGCTCGCGCCATTCTGAAACATTCGCTTTGCTCCGCCGTGGTGTCGTTCACATCTCCCTCTTAAGTCTCTCAGGCATGAAAAATTTCTCTCAAATTTTACTTACTAGTGCTTTAATTTGGTTGAATTTTTGAAATAATAAAACTACTCCAACCGTGTTCAATTAGAAACCCTAACCCCAACCACTTTGAATTTTGATTGATGTGTGATTTACTCTTTTCTCTTCGCGTTCCTTGTCACTGCTTGCGATTTACTCTTCTCTATTCAATTTCCTCGCCGTTGCCTATGTTCCTCATTATTGGCGTCGCTGTTGGCGTCTCCGTCATGTTCGTCGCTGCTCGCCTCGCCGTTGGGTTCGTCCCTGCTCGCGTCGCCATCTGTTCATCGCTGCTCGCATTTGAAGCTTCTGATTTTTTGTCTTCTCGCTTCCAATTTTCTTGTCGCCTTCCAATTTTTGGTACTATTGATTTTGGTTTGTTGATTCAAAATCTAGTATTCATGATTATTGAGGAACATAATGATAGAGATCCATGAGAAGATAATGTCATTGAGGGACATAATAGATCTTTCTCTATGTAACAGCTCTGCTTCCTTACGTGAGGTGTGAAAAAATGTATTATTGTTATCATCATAATGGATTTGTGTTTTATAAATTTGTGAATCATGTGTATGTGTGACATTGCAGATTGTATTGAAAACCTTGGAAGATCTATAAAAGATTTATCTGGCGATCATACCTAAAAAGGAAGTGGCAAAGATTAAAGACAAGTCTACAGATCAGGTTTGAAGATTTTAGTAAACTTGAAATATAGTTGTAAACTCACTTGTTTGCAAGCTCATGTAAACTCTTCTCGTAGACTCGTACATGCATTGAACCTGTCATGTTAACAATTGCAACACAAATATAGTTGTTACTATGCTCAACCTGTTTCCTAATATATATAATGATGATGCACTTGATTTTTCTGTATTTTTTAATTCACGTTTATATTGTTTTGATAAGTTTCTTCTTTATAGGTATGAGTCTTCAGATTTAATTATAAGTTCTGGATTAATAATATATGATTTAATTATGCTTCTTCGATTCTGGATTCTGATTTTTATATGGCAATGTTTAGGTCTTCTCAATGCTCGATACAAGTAGACTGTACCATGCAGTAGCTACTTGTAAGTTGTTTAGAAACTGGGCTAAATATCCTTTCTGCTATTCACATATTGATTTGAGAACACCTGTTCCAAAGGTGAACGATGCACTAGTCACCACTATCATACACCGAGCTGGAAAGGCACTAAGGTACTGAGTACTGACCCTTTCCATGATAAGTTGAATCATTAGAATCATCTGTTACTGTTTTGTTCCTATCATCTTTCTGATTCATTGTCTTATTTTCCTCTCATAGGTGCCCTTCGGCATTCTCTACAGGATAGACTAAGAAAAGGATAATCAGGTAGGAGCCGCGATGAAATATATCTAAAACTTCGAACCAGTACAGGTAGGCCAGGATCACTTGTAGTCCCACTTCCTTTATTTGGAAGCTCAAACACAGAAATGCAGATAAAATTGCTAATGCAGAAATGCTTAATTACATTACATGCATTAGCAATGTGAGACTTACACCTTAGTTCTGTTCTGAAATTCTACAGCACTGCCACTGAAATTGATTGACTTACCTGGATTGGACTAGCGGATTATGGATCACAAAGCAGTGAGTAGTTTTAAACTATATTCTCCTTTAGTCCTAGTTTGAGATTTATCAAATATGTTCTGGCAATTACACCTGTATTCTCCATTGAGGTTTTTTTTTCTCGTATACTTTCTTTGAAGAACAGTGTAATGTCTTCATGTTTTTCATTTTTAGATCAGTGGATATGTGGAGCACAATGATGCTATATTGCTGGCTACCTGAAATAAAAAGAATTGCACACGACTCAAAGTAGTGCTCATAGTGGCTAAAACATATTTAAATCTTGATTAAACTTAACAATTCAAATCAAATTCAGTAGGAAAAGATAGAGAAGATGCTTACGCATTAGGCGAGAGCTCCACGAATTGAGAGGCCCATGATCACCTCGTCCTCCATTTATAACTCCACCAGTGACGCGTTGACGGAGGAGATTTGTAGGCAAGAAGATGAATGGTGGTGTTGATGTAATTTAGATTTTAAGGTTTCAGACTCTCCCTCGTTCTCTCTCGAAGAACTCTTATGATTTTTTTTTTAACTTTTAGTATGGGATCACTACAAAAAAAGAGGATTAAAATGGCAATAATTATACAGCGGTTACACAAAACTGCCATTTTTTCCTGCCAATTTTAGCGTTTTCAGTCTCTGCCAGAATTTTTCATATTTTTGTGGCATTTTAGTTTATTATGGAGGTTTAGACCGCCATTATGATTTTCAGTTTCTCTTTTAATTGGATGATTAGTGTTGCTGCATATGAGAAATTGGGGGTAATGTAAATTGACTCGCGTTTCTGCGTTCCTCTTTCTCGTCGTCGTGGTGTTCTTCACTGCTCTGCTCGCATCGTGTTCTGCTCTGCTCGTGTCATGTTCTTCTTCTCACATCGTGTTCTGCTCTGCTCCGCCATGTTCGATCTTCGGCTCGCGCCATTTTGAAACATTCGCTTTGCTCCGCCGTGGTGTCGTTCACATCTCCCTCTTAAGTCTCTCAGGCATGAAAAATTTCTCTCAAATTTTACTTACTAGTGCTTTAATTTGGTTGAATTTTTGAAATAATAAAACTACTCCAACCGTGTTCAATTAGAAACCCTAACCCCAACCACTTTGAATTTTGATTGATGTGCGATTTACTCTTTTCTCTTCGCGTTCCTTGTCACTGCTTGCGATTTACTCTTCTCTATTCAATTTCCTCGCCATTGCCTATGTTCCTCATTATTGGTGTCGTTGTTGGCGTCTCCGTCATGTTCGTCGCTGCTCGCCTCGCCGTTGGGTTCGTCCCTGCTCGCGTCGCCATCTGTTCATCGCTGCTCGCATTTGAAGCTTCTGATTTTTTGTCTTCTCGCTTCCAATTTTCTTGTCACCTTCCAATTTTTGGTACTTTTGATTTTGGTTTGTTGATTCAAAATCTAGTATTCATGATTATTGAGGAACATAATGATAGAGATCCATGAGAAGATAATGTCATTGAGGGACATAATAGATCTTTCTCTATGTAACAGCTCTGCTTCCTTACGTGAGGTGTGAAAAAATGTATTATTGTTATCATCATAATGGATTTGTGTTTTATAAATTTGTGAATCATGTGTATGTGTGACATTGCAGATTGTATTGAAAACCTTGGAAGATCTATAAAAGATTTATCTGGCGATCATACCTAAAAAGGAAGTGGCAAAGATTAAAGACAAGTCTACAGATCAGGTTTGAAGATTTTAGTAAACTTGAAATATAGTTGTAAACTCACTTGTTTGCAAGCTCATGTAAACTCTTCTCGTAGACTCGTACATGCATTGAACCTGTCATGTTAACAATTGCAACACAAATATAGTTGTTACTATGCTCAACCTGTTTCCTAATATATATAATGATGATGCACTTGATTTTTCTGTATTTTTTAATTCACGTTTATATTGTTTTGATAAGTTTCTTCTTTATAGGTATGAGTCTTCAGATTTAATTATAAGTTCTGGATTAATAATATATGATTTAATTATGCTTCTTCGATTCTGGATTCTGATTTTTATATGGCAATGTTTAGGTCTTCTCAATGCTCGATACAAGTAGACTGTACCATGCAGTAGCTACTTGTAAGTTGTTTAGAAACTGGGCTAAATATCCTTTCTGCTATTCACATATTGATTTGAGAACACCTGTTCCAAAGGTGAACGATGCACTAGTCACCACTATCATACACCGAGCTGGAAAGGCACTAAGGTACTGAGTACTGACCCTTTCCATGATAAGTTGAATCATTAGAATCATCTGTTACTGTTTTGTTCCTATCATCTTTCTGATTCATTGTCTTATTTTCCTCTCATAGGTGCCCTTCGGCATTCTCTACAGGATAGACTAAGAAAAGGATAATCAGGTAGGAGCCGCGATGAAATATATCTGAAACTTCGAACCAGTACAGGTAGGCCAGGATCACTTGTAGTCCCACTTCCTTTATTTGGAAGCTCAAACACAGAAATGCAGATAAAATTACTAATGCAGAAATGCTTAATTACATTACATGCATTAGCAATGTGAGACTTACAACTTAGTTCTGTTCTGAAATTCTACAGCACTACCACTGAAATTGATTGACTTACCTGGATTGGACTAGCGGATTATGGATCACAAAGCAGTGAGTAGTTTTAAACTATATTCTCCTTTAGTCCTAGTTTGAGATTTATCAAATATGTTCTGGCAATTACACCTGTATTCTCCATTGAGGTTTTTTTTTCTCGTATACTTTCTTTAGATACATAAAATCAATCTTGAGATTCCATTTAAGAACTTAAACTTTTTAAAGAGTTGGTCCTAGATGTAGCATCATTTCCTTTTTGACAATGAGGTTAAGACTTAAGAGTTTGATCCTTAGGTATACCTATCTCTTAAATGAATGAGTTCTAGCAGAAACTAGATTAAGCCTCTGCATTGTCAAGTTTAAGCCCAAATGGAATTTTTTGAGGGCATGTTAGTGATATTTTGCCATTCAAGAATCTCCATTAACAGTTTAAGTATTTAGGAAAGAGGGCACCTAACACCATTAAACCGCTTAATTTTAGAAACGTCATCGTTATGTTTACCTAATCATAAACTCATGGTAATGTTTCCTTTAACTAGTCTTTTTCTTGGGGTTTTCAATTGTAGCCACTAGAACAGTTGGTGTTATTAGTAAAATTGATCAGGCTGCTGCAGAACCAAAAGCTCTTGCAGCAGTGTAGGCTCTCCTATTGAACCAGGGACCCCCCAAAACATCTGATATTACATGGGTTGCTTTGATTGGCCAATCTGTATCTATAGCTTCTGCACAGTCTTAGAGTGCAGCATCTGAGAACTCTTTGGAAACCGCTTGGCGAGCAGAGACTGAAAGTTTGAAATCAATATTGACTGGAGCTCCTCCAAACAAGCTTGGGAGAGTTGCCTTGGTTGAGTCTCTTGCTGGACAGATTTGCAACCGCATGAAACTAAGGCTTCCAATTCTTCTCACTGGGTACTTAGTTTTTGTTAGCTTATGTTTCCTTGTTTAGTATAAATGTCATATTTCCCAGCAAGGAACAGGATTAAGGGAGACTGAGCATGTTGTGTAACATGAAAATTGTATCTCACCCGTTATGCGATCAGACCATGATTTCTGCTTGTCTTCATGCTGTATCTGAAATTGCAGAGTCCATGAAACAGGTATCAAAATATTTATTTTACATGATTCACTTTCGTTCTCATGAGAATACTCGTAGTAGTCTCATGATGGAATCGAACCCTATTGAGAACTATGAAAATTCAAGCATTTCCTTTAATTCATATAGCTTTGATGAGACTTGTGACACGGTGTTCTTTGACATGAAAAGAATGTGGCCCTTTCATCAAGTGGATGAACTTCAATAAGTACTGACTACGTACTAATAAGTGGTCTTTGATTACATTAAGGATTATCTTCAATCGTAACCATAATTTAAAGCCCTAGTGAAGAGCTTCATGAAAGATTAGTGCTAGCTGCAGGGGAAAGGATATTGGCGGAGACCACTTTATCAAACTTTAATTTCTTCTTTTTTGTTTTATAGTTAGTATATTGTGAAGCATGCAATTCTTTCTGTTTCCATAAATAAGCTAATTAGGAAACCTAAAAATATATCAGCAATAGTATTTTTATTTTATTTGTAATTCATTAATTCCAGAATTGTGTTCTTTATTTTAATATGATTTCATGGTTGGTGCTGATTGTTGCAGTCACACTATGTTTTGTTGCTCTGTTCCTTCAAAGAACAACTCCCAACATGTTTGTGTCCATGCAATGGAAGCAGTAATGGCTTGCTGGGAGATTGAGCAATCCTTACAAAGTCTAACAGGTGCAATAATTGTGTTTTTTTTTTCATTTTGTATCTTAAAATAATAATAATAATAATAAACCAAGTTGTGAAATGAAAATTAATTAAAATGAACATGATTTTTTTTCAGGAAAAAGTTGGGCGTGAAAATAAGTACTCTAGAAGCAAGACAAAAGAAGGATTGGAGTGAGGACAGAAATTATCATGACAAAGTGCACCAAAAGCTATGATGAAAATTTTATGTATTAAGAGCTACATGTTAAGATATTTATAATTAAAAAATTATATTATGTTAGATACTTTATTTGTATAGGGGTTATTACTTTTGATTTTTAATACTAAAAAATAATATATTATGTTTAATACATTGTTTGAGTTATATAATATTTTCTTTATGAGTATTGATTTTTTGTTATTGAAAAAGTTTAATAAAAAAATTATTTGTTTAATTCGATAAAAATGATGGTTAAAATTTGTCTTTGTAAATGATAAAAAATGTCACTTTTATCCGGTAAAAAAGGCGGTTTGTAACTGCCATTTTAAATAACATGTAATGCCATTTTAATTCGGTAAAAATGGCGGTTTCAAACGCCATTTTAACCAACTAAAAATGCCGTTTTAACCAATCAAATTATTGCTTTGTCAGGGTAAAAACAGCGGTTCGTAAACGCCGTTTTAACCAACCAAAATGCCATTTTCATCCTGGAAATAACGGCGGTTTGAACCGCCATTTTAACTAACCAAACCGCCGTTTTAACCCTCGAAATAACGGCAGTTTGAACCGCCATTTTAACCAACTAAAAAATGCCGTTTTATTTGAAAATAATGGCGGTTTGAACCGCCGTTTTAACCTATCCAAAAACCGCCATAATAACCAGAATGGCGCCCAGAATTACGTCGTTTTCTAAAACCGCCATTTCTGGTAATAATGGCGGTTCAAACCGCCTTAAATACCCAAAAAAACCGCCATTTTAACCAAATTTTTTTGTAGTGGATTAGTGAATATTTGTCTAGATTGAATTTTTTTATAATTAATTGAGTTGAGAATATTATATTGTGCGAAGTTAAATTCCGCGCACCAGTACCTCAATGAAATTGAGAGTAGAATGAGCATCATCCATATCCTCCAAGAAGTAATTAGCCAAGTGAAATTGATGAGATGAGGCTAAAACTCTTCTTTTGCATCTCTTATTTTCCAACCTTTTGGTTCCCTGTCAAACAATTATAGAAACAAGAAACCTACTTCATGCTAAATCCATTACTAACTATCCTTCCAAAAGAAAGTTAGAAAAAGAATTACCTCATAGAAATGAGTATATGATGGATCTGAGATATGTGGCTTCAATAATCCAAATCTCAAAAAGCCAACACTTTTATCCTTTATGGCTTTGATGGGCTCAGACTCAAGCTGCTTTTCCACCCTTGAAGGAGGCAAATCATTGATTTGCCATAGAATAGCAGCGAGTTTCCTTGCAAACATATACTGTTCCCTCTCTTCAATCAAAGCCTCAATATGGTTAAGCAAATCTTACTTGTACCTTGGAATCAAATTGTGTCATACATAATTCTCACATAAATTAAAATGCAAAATATGTCATATACAATTTACACCATTGAAACTACGAAATTTAAGTCTTGAACTAAAGAAGAACAAAGTAGGATCAAATCCTCACCGCAATGACTCGGAACGACGTGAGAATTAGTTCCATGAGATCCGATAGCTTCGAATGCAGCTTTGATCGAAGCTTCCAGAGACTTCTGCTTACTCGCTTTCCAGATCTACTCATACAGCGCCACCGAGTCCACGCCCAAACTGCGCTCGGAGTGCTTCAAGCCACTGGAGCAAAAGCAGAACTAGTCATGGAAGACGACGCAGTAGCGGAAGATCTAAAGCATTACATCAACAATTTGAATGAAATCATCACTGAAATACTATTCCGAGAGGCAAGAGCTCCGCGAATTGAAATGCTCCACGATCACCTCGTCCTCCACTTATAACTCCTCCGGTAACACATTGACAGAGGAGGCTTGGTAGCAGTGGTGGCAAGAAGATGAATGACGGTATGGATGGAATCAAAATTTTATGTTTCAGACTCTCCCTCATTCTCTTTCTCTAGTAGAAATTTTTTGATTTTTGATTTTTATTTTTGGTATGGACTCAGTGAAAATTTATTTGAATTGGGCTTTTTGTAATTAATTGGATTAAGAATGCTATATCTGTGAAAGTTTTTGTTAATTATTTAAAATTATCAAAAATAAAATATACTATAAAAATTTTAATAACTCCCACTAAAAAAACTTTCACAAACAAACACAAATTTTGTAGTGCTAGTCCATGCAATAGGCTACACAAATCCATTATTATTAATCAATGTATCAATGCAAATTAACAACAATTAACCTAAAGGTAATGCTAGGTAACCAATAACTTTTTTGAACAACATAAACAATCACTAATCAAATTAAAACACACTACACCTTCAAATTATCCATCTAAATTTTAATATTAGAATAACCATCTGCACACTAATAAAATGAACATTCGATATATCCATTGTTCACATTATTTAATATTTTTATTGTCTACTTATACTTTTCCTTAACGTAATCATCATAAACTTTGGTTTTTCTATTAACTAGCTAGAACAAGGCTTTGACAATTTGATAACGACAATCATGGTCTTTTAACTTATGTCAATTTTATATTCCATTCCTCCAATTAAATTAACATATCCGATCCTCATCAGTTGCATCATAGCTGTAATTGAACACACAGCTTTATTTATTTGACAAATTTAATAAACCCTATCAACACCACAATGGGATCAAAAAAACCTACTTGGATATGAATTGGAAAAGTTAATGAGAGTAGGTAATGCTTCTTATTATTCCAAAGTAGGACCATTTATGAGACTAACCAAAAATGATTATGTCTTTCTTTGGAGAAGCAGGCCTTTAATATCACTAGAGAATGTCAATTGTCCTAAGTGACTTGCAAAAATGTTTGAAGGTAGGAATTCATTTTTTGTATGTTCATTAGTTGATTGTGATTGTGAAGCTATGAAGTAAGTGGGGTTACTTTATCATTATAGAAAATTAAATTGAGTGGCTATATATATGTATATATACCTTTTTTGATGATTATACAGTAGCAATTTGCGTAGCCAATAGTATTGATCAAGGAGTTAACTAGGAAACAGCAATCATTCATTCATTTATTATTATTTTAAAAATTTTAGTACCCAAATTGTAGGAGATATTGTTCTTTTACAAGTGTATCTTATAGAAAATAAACTTGTGTAATCATTTTTTTTAAGAGAATTAAGTTGTGTAAACCAGCGTTCATCATCGTGTTCGTTTTTTTTCTTCTTTAGGTCGACATTATATTTACAAAGGCACGTGTGACCTAAAGATATTTTTCTTTCTCATGAAATAACTAAGCAAGTTGAATGTGGATATAAATAATAAGTGATGTTGATTTTATTGATCTTGACAAAGTCAAAATTTGAATTAAAATCACTTTTAACTTTAAAATGGATTTTTATTTTACTGAGAGAATACGAGATTTTTCTATTTTGTTTTACAAATTTAAGCAAATAAAAGCACAGTGCTGAGAAAAGGAAGAATGTAACATCAGCATGTATCTTAATTTAGTCTAGTGCAATGATACTTATATGTACTCTCCACTATAAATCATTATAGAATTTCTATGATAAGCATCACTGATTACAATTACTAATTTAAAGACAAAACAAAAGAACCAAAATATCGGTTCCAACATCAATAAGACAAATGAAACTCAAATCCCACACTTCTAAAATAGCAACCTGATTCAAAATTTGAATCACAAACGCCAAAAATAAAGTCTAAACCACAGCCCTTTACACAAGACACATTATCTTGCCTTTTCTCTCATCACTTTTGTTGAATTCTCTCCTAATGATATAGTCTTTTTCTTTATATAAAAGAGGAAGAACAAAACCAAATCCACCTAAAATTTGTTTCAAAGATATATATGAAAATACTAGTTAAATATAAGCAGAAAATTTGATATTCATTATGAACTTAGTGAAAAAAAAAGTAAAACGACTCTTATAAATAAAATGACATAGTATTTCAGTTCTGTTCTTCATTTCTTGTTGATGCGTGCGTGCTTCTATTTCTTTTTGTTGTGCAAATGCTGCATTTTTTCAATCAATCATGCACTACTAGAATAAGGGATAAGTACTTTTTTCGTCCCCAAGGTCTGGGGTCAAAATCAAAATCGTCCCCGATCTTTTTTTCTTATTAAAATTATCCTCAACGTTACAAAACGTTATAAAATTGTCATTTTTACAAAAAATAATAATACTTTAACAATTTTACCCTTAAAACAAAAATAAAAATAATATTAAAAAAAAAAGAAAAACCCCACCCCACTCCACTCCACTCCCAGCCTCTTCGGTCTCTCTCCCCCCCTTCACCCCCAAAATTTTGCCTTCCTCCTACTTTCAGATCTAACCAAACTCTCAGGTCCCTGACCCTCCTTTCCAAGTTTTAACTTCCTTCTTCCTCATTCTTTCGGATCGTCAGTGAGGAGGTCTTCCATGAGGGGATCGTCGGTGGTGGGAGATCCGGTGACGCCGTCGCCTCCGATGGTAGGGAAGAAGGCGGCACCGGTGGCGGAGGAGGATGACGCAAGGAGCAAGTATGGGGAGATGATGGAGATGAAGATGGTGGTGCGGCATAAGGACTTGAAGGAGATCGTGGAAGCCATTAAAGAGAGCTTTGACAAAGGGGGTGGCTCTGCTCGACGGTGACGGTGGTGGATCTCAGTGGCGGCGGTGGCTGAGCATAGGTTTCCCCTCTCTCTCCTCTGCTCCCGAGCTCTCTCTCTCTCTCCTCAGATCTCGCTTGCTCTCTTACTCCTCTGGCTCTCTCTTCCTCCAGCGACCACCACAGCCACGGCGCACTCAACGGCGGCAGCAATTCGACGATGGCCCAACAACGGTGGCATTTTTGCGGCCCTGTGATCCGCACTGCAGCCGTGCCGCCTGTGATCCACCATTCTTCTTCTTCTTCTTTGAACTGGAATATCTAGAATTTCTGAATTTTTTTGTGAAATTTGTTATGGAATATCTATAATTTAATTTTTTGTGATTTGGCTTAAATTTAGAATATTATTGTTGCTGAATTTGGATTCTGATTTCAAAGTGAAATTTGTAATTTCTGATTTTTTGAGTTCTGATTTTCTTAGTTATGATTTTCTGAGGTGGGAGTGGTAGTGGTTCTGGTATTGATGATGATAATGGGGGTGGTGGTGATGATG
>NC_029790.2:106354400-106375280 GCF_000816755.2 Arachis ipaensis | reverse complement strand
GGTATTGTTGCTATTGTTTGGTGTTGGTGTTGGTGGTGGTGTTTGATGGTGGTGGTGGTGGTGGTGGTGGTGGTGTTGGTGTTGTTGCTGTTGTTTGGTGTTGGTGTTGGTGGTGGTGTTTGATGGTGGTGGTGGTGGTGGTGGTGGTGTTGGTGTTGTTGCTGTTGTTTGGTGTTGGTGTTGGTGGTGGTGTTTGATGGTGGTGGTGGTGGTGGTGGTGTTGGTGGTGGTAGTGGTGGTGGTGTTGGTGTTGATGGTGGTTGTAGTGGTATGGTGTTGTTGCTGTTATTTGGTGTTTGTGTTGGTGGTGGTGGTGGTGGTGTTGGTGTTGATGGTGGTTGTGGTGGTAATGTTGGTGGCAGTGGAGGTGGTGGGGTGAGGAAGGTGAAGAGGAGAATGATAATGATGAGGGTATTTTGGTCCAAAAATTTAGAAAAAAATAATTTTAAAGCGTTTTTGAACGTTGAGAATGATTTTAATAAAAAAAAAAAAGGCTGGGGACGATTTTGATTTCGACCCCAGACCTTGGAGACGAAAAAAGTACTTATCCCACTAGAATAACTACCAAATAATCTAATTTATTGTCCTTGCCTCTTTTATTTTCACTAATTAGTACTGTTATATATGATATTCTCCATTATATTTCCTTGATTGATGATATCATGTTTCATACAATATCTTTTATCTCCTTTTAAGTAGAATCACATCATCATCCCGATAACTGTGATCATATATAATTGAATCCTGTCATCTTTATCACACAAATTATTCACATAAAAACTATTTGAGCTATATTCTAATATTCTAACAATTATATTTGTCATTATAATAAAATAATTATTTGACTCAAGATACTAGTAGAAAATAGTAAATGATAGACAGATTTTTTTTCGATGGAATTTTGCTGTCGAAAATACCAATGGATTTTCTGTCAATAAAAAAATTAAATTTTTTTTCAAAAATTTATCAGCAGATTATAAGATCTGTCAGTAATTTTGTCGATAAAATTGAAATTTGATTTTAGATTTTTCACTAATAAAAAATCCATTTGTAATTAGTTAATAAATCTGTTGAAAATTTGAGTAACCATAACTTAAACACAATCTCGAGCTCCATTCACATGCTCGCATACAAATAAAACCCACTCCTTTCTCCGTGGCTTCCTCCGCTATCGCTCGCGTCACACGAGTTCTCTCCATCACTACTTACATCACACGAGCTCCCTCCGCCGCCGTTCTCATCACATCTGCTCCCTTCGTCACCATCGTCATAAAGCTCTCTTCGTTGTCACTTTCATCGTGTTTGCTCCCTTTGTCGTCATCATCGCATGAGCTCTCTCTACCGTTCATAATCAATTTAGCATTGTTCATTTTCATTTTTCAATTCTTTCCCTGCCTCACTACAAGAAAATTAAAACGCTAAGTACTGATGAAATTACTGTCAGATTTAGCGTCAAACTATACTGGCGGATTTACTGTCGGGTTTTCTGATAGAAAGGAGGAGAAATTCATCGCCATAAAAGGTTGCTGTTGGAACAGATTTTTCGTCGCTAAAGCCAATGGTAATTATTGGCGCGAAAATATAACTCATCGGCATCAATTTTACTGTTGGTATATTTTTCTGGAATCATGATTTAATGAAACACGTCGTTTTGGTGATTTGCCGTCGAAAAAATCCACCAGTCACGGTAAAATTGGGTTAAAATTCAATCGCGAAATCCTTCTACCTCACTTGTGTGAATGCTCTCTGATGAGCGGATAATTTATACGCTTTTTGGCATTGTTTTTAGTATGTTTTTAGTTGGATCTAGTTACTTTTAGGGATGTTTTCATTAGTTTTTATGTTAAATTCACATTTCTGGACTTTACTATGAGTTTGTATGTTTTTCTGTGATTTCAGATATTTTCTGGCTGAAATTGAGGGACTTGAGCAAAAATCAGATTCAGAGGTTGAAGAAGGACTGCTGATGCTGTTGGATTCTGACTTCCCTGCACTCAAAGTGGATTTTCTGGAGCTACAAAACTCAAAATGGGGTGCTTCTAATTGCGTTGGAAAGTAGACATCCAGGGCTTTCCAGCAATATATAATATTCTATACTTTGGCCGAGTTTAGATGACGCAAAAGGGCGTTGAACTCCAGTTCTACGCTGCAGTCTGGAGTTAAACGCCAGAAACACGTCACGAACCAGAGTTGAACGCCAGAAACACGTTACAACCTGGCGTTCAACTCCAGAAAGAGCCTCTGCACGTGTAACATTCAAGCTCAGTCCAAGCACACACCAAGTGGGCCCTGAAAGTGGATTTATGCATCAATTACTTACTTTTGTAAACCCTAGTAACTAGTTTAGTATAAATAGGACTTTTTACTATTTATTAGACATCTTTTGATCATTTTTAGATCTCTAGACCTTCATGGGAGGCTGGCCACTTGGCCATGCTTACCCTATATTCACTTATGTATTTTTCAACGGTAGAGTTTCTACACTCCATAGATTAAGGTGTGGAGCTCTGCTGTTCCTCATGATTTAATGCAAAGTACTACTGTTTTCTATTCAATTCAACTTATTCTGCTTCTAAGATATCCATTCGCACCCAAGAACATGATGAATGTGATGATTATGTGACGCTCATCATCATTCTCACTTATGAACGCGTGCCTGACAAACACTTCCATTCTACATGCAAACAAGCTAGAATGAGTATCTCTTAGATATCTAATACAGGGGACCGAGTCCGAGTTATTAGTATCTTCGTGGTATAAGTTAGAACCCATGGATGGCCATTCCTGAGATCCGAAAAGTCTAAACCTTGTCTGTGGTATTCCGAGTAGGATCTGGGAAGGAATGGCTGTGACGATCTTCAAACTCGCGAGTGCTGGGCGTAGTGACAGACGCAAAAGGAGGGTGAATCCTATTCCAGTATGATCGAGAAACTCAGAATTGATTAGCCGTGCCGTGACAGAGTATTTGGACCTTTTTCACAAGAGGATGGGATGTAGCCATTGACAACGGTGATGCCCTTACAGAAAGCTTGCCATGGAAAGGAGTAGGACTGATTGGATGAAGACAGCAGGAAAGCAGAAGTTCAGAAGAACGAAAGCATCTCTATACGCTTATCTGAAATTCCCACCAATGAATTACATAAGTGTTTCTATCTTTATTTTCTATTTATTTATTATTTATTTTTGAAAACTCCATAACTATTTGATATCCGCCTGACTGAGATTTACAAGGTGATCATAGCTTGCTTCATACCGACAATCTCCGTGGGATCGACCCTTACTCACGTAAGGTTTTATTACTTGGACGACCCAGTGCACTTGCTGGTTAGTTGTACGAAGTTGTGAAGTTATGTTTGGACCATGGTATTGTGCACCAGTTTTTGGAGCCATTGCCAGGGAGAGAACGAACAACAAATTTTACAACCTCTGAGTAACAATTTCGCATACCAAGTTTTTGGCGCCGTTGTCGGGGATTGTTTGAGTTTGGACAACTGACGGTTCATCTTGTTGCTCAGATTAGGTAATTTTCTTTTTGTTTTATTTTCAAAAATTTTTCAAAAATATTTCAGAAATTTTTCTTTTGTTTTCGAAAAAAAATTATTCTAAATTTTCAAGAATGAATTCTAGAGTTTCATATAACATGTTTTAGCTTGGCTGGCTGTTAAGCCATGTCTAATTCCCAGGATTTTGATTGAGGACTATGAATTCATTACTTCCTTTTTCCCAATTGTTTTCGAAAAAATATACAAAAATCCAAAAAAATAATAAAATCATAAAAAACAAAAATATTTTGTGTTTCTTGTTTGAGTCTTGAGTCAATTTTTAGTTTGGTGTCAATTGCATTTTTTCTAGAAATTTTATGCATTTTTTTCGAAAAATCATGTATTCATAGTGTTCTTCATGATCTTCAAGTTGTTCTTGATAAATCTTCTTGTTTGATCTTGATGTTTTCTTGTTTTGCATCTTTTGTTGTTTTACATGTGCATTTTTGCATTCATAGTGTCTATACATAAAAGATTTCTAAGTTTGGTGTCTTGCATGTTTTCGTTGCATATAAAAATTTTCAAAAATATGTTCTTGATGTTCATCATGATCTTCAAAGTATTCTTGGTGTTCATCTTGACATTCATAGCATTCTTGCATGCATTCATTGTTTTGATTCAAAATTTTCATGCATTGAGTCTTTTTCATGTTTTTCTCTTTCTTCATTAAAAATTTGAAAATCAAAAAAATATCTTTTCCTTATTTTACTCAAAATTTTCGAAAATATGATTTGATTTAGTCAAAAAGTTTTTAAAATTAATTGTTTCTCATGAATCAAATTAAATTTTTAATTTAAAAATCTTATCTTTTTCAAATTTTTTTCAAAAATCATATCTTTTCCATTATTTTTGAAAATTTTAAAATATTTTTCAAAAATTTTTTTCTTAATTTTATTACATAATTTTCGAAAATATCATCATCAATTAATGTTTTGATTCAAAAATTTCAAGTTTGTTACTTGCATGTTAAGAAAGGTTCAAACTTTAAGTTCTAGAATCATATCTTGTGATTTCTTATGAATCAAGTCATTAATTATGATTTTAAAAATCAAATCTTTTTCAAAACTAATTTCAATTATATCTTTTCAAAAATATATTTTTATCTTATCTTTTTCAAAAATTAGATTTTAAAATATCTTTTCCAACTTCTTATCTTCTTATCTTTTCAAAATTAATTTTCAAATCTTTTTCAACTAACTAATTGACTTTTTGTTTGTTTCTTATCTTTTTCAAAAGTACCTAACTAACTCTATCTCTCTAATTTTTGAAAATATCTCCCTCTTTTTCAAAATTCTTTTAATTAACTAATTATTTCAATTTTTAATTTTAATTTTATTTCATTCCTAATTTTCGAAAATCACTAACTCTTTTTCAAAATTATTTTCGAAAATTCTCTCTCTCATCCTATTCTATTTATTTATTCATTCACTAACACATCTCCTCATCTCAAATCACTGCTCCTATCCTCACCCTTGTGTTTGGATTCTCCATTCTTCTTCACCCCTATTCCTTTTCTTCTTCCACTAACAATAGGGAACCTCTTTACTGTGACATAGAGGATTCCTCTTTTTTTTTCTTGTTCTCTTCTCTTTCTTATGAGCAGGAACAAGGAAAAAGGTATTCTTGTTAAAGCTGATCCAGAACCTGAAAGGACTCTGAAGAGGAAACTAAGAGAAGCTAAATTACAACAATCCAGAGACAACCTTATTGAAAATTTCGAACAAGTAAAGGAGATGGCAGCCAAAAATAATAATAATGCTAGGAGAATGCTTGGTGACTTCACTGCACCTAATTCCAATTTACATGGAAGAAGCATCTCAATTCTTGCCATTGGAACAAACAATTTTGAGCTGAAACCTCAATTAGTTTCTCTGATGCAGCAAAACTGCAAGTTTCATGGACTTCCATCTGAAGATCCTTTTCAGTTCTTAACTGAATTCTTGCAGATCTGTGATACTGTTAAGACTAATGGAGTAGATCCTGAAGTCTACAGGCTCATGCTTTTCCCTTTTGCTGTGAGAGATAGAGCTAGAATATGGTTGGACTCTCAACCCAAAGATAGCCTGAACTCTTGGGATAACCTGGTCACGGCTTTCTTAGCCAAGTTCTTTCCTCCTCAAAAGCTGAGCAAGCTTAGAGTGGATGTTCAAACCTTCAGACAGAAGGAAGGTGAATCCCTCTATGAAGCATGGGAGAGATACAAGGAACTGACCAAAAAGTGTCCTTCTGACATGCTTTCAGAATGGACTATCCTGGATATATTCTATGATGGTCTGTCTGAATTAGCTAAGATATCATTGGATACTTCTGCAGGCGGATCCATTCACCTAAAGAAAACGCCTGCAGAAGCTCAAGAACTCATTGACATGGTTGCTAATAACCAGTTCATATACACTTCTGAGAGAAATCCTGTGAGTAATGGGACGCCTCAGAAGAAGGGATTTCTTGAAATTGATACTCTGAATGCCATATTGACTCAGAACAAAATATTGACTCAGCAAGTCAATATGATTTCTCAGAGTCTGAACGGAATGCAAGCTGCATCCAACAGTACTCAAGAGGCATCTTCTGAAGAAGAAGCTTATGATCCTGAAAACCCTGCAATAGTAGAGGTGAATTACATAGGTGAACCATATGGAAACACCTATAATCCCTCATGGAGAAATCATCCAAATCTCTCATGGAAGGATCAACAAAAGCCTCAACAAGGCTTTAATAATGGTGGAAGAAACAGGTTTAACAGTAGTAAACTTTTTCCATCATCTTCTCAGCAACAGACAGAGAACTCTGAACAAAATACCTCTAATTTAGCGAACTTAGTCTCTGATCTATCTAAGGCCACTGTGAGTTTCATGAATGAAACAAGGTCCTCCATTAGAAATTTGGAGGCACAAGTGGGACAGCTGAGTAAGAAAATCACTGAAACCCCTCCTAGTGCTCTCCCAAGCAATACAGAAGAAAATCCAAAAGGAGAGTGCAAGGCCATTGACATAGTCAACACGGCCGAACCTAGAGAGGAAGGGGAGGACATGAATCCCAAGGAGGAAGACCTCATGGGACGTCCAATGATCAATAAGGAGTATCCCTTTGAGGAACCAAAGGACTCTGAGGCTCATCTAGAGACCATAGAGATTCTATTGAACCTCCTTATGCCCTTCATGAGCTCTGATGAGTATTCTTCTTCTGAAGAGAATGAGGATGTCATTGAAGAGCAAGTTGCCAAGTACCTTGGTGCAATCATAAAGCTGAATGCCAATTTATTTGGTAAAAAGACTTGGGGAGATGAACCTCCCCTGTTCACCAATGAACTAAATGCATTGGATCAACTGAGATTGCCTCAGAAGAAACATGATCCTGGAAAGTTCCTAATACCTTGTACCATAGGCACCATGACCTTTGAGAAGGCTCTATGTGATCTTGGGTCAGGAATAAACCTCATGCCACTCTCTGTAATGGAGAAACTGGGAATCTTTGAGGTGCAAGCTGCTAGAATCTCATTAGAGATGGCAGATAATTCAAGAAAAGAGGTTTATGGACAAGTAGAGGACGTACTAGTAAAGATTGAAGGCCTTTACATCCCTGCTGACTTCATAATCCTAGATACTGGGAAGGATGAGGATGAATCCATCATCCTTGGAAGACCCTTTCTAGCCACAGCAAGAGCTGTGATTGATGTTAACAGAGGTGAACTAGTCCTTCAATTGAATGAGGACTCACTAAGAGCTCAAGGACATCATTGGTTCCTCAAGGAGAAAACGCCACCATCACTAAGGTGGACTCATTCCTTGTTCTTAAACTTTTTGTTTTTCATTTTCTTATGTTAAATGTTTATCTATGTTAGTGTCTTATTACATGATCATTAGTATTTAGTAACTTTGCCTTAAAGTAGTGAATATGAATCCATCATCTCTCTTAAATGAAAACTATTTTAATTCAAAAGAACAAGAAGTACATGAGTTTCGAATTTATCCTTGAACTTAGTTTAATTATATTGATGTGGTGACAATGCTTCTTATTTTCTGAATGAATGCCTGAACAGTGCATATGTCTTTTGAAGTTGTTGTTCATGAATGTTAAATATGTTGGCTCTTGAAAGAATGATGACAAGGAGACATATTATTTGATAATCTGAAAAATCATAAAAATGATTCTTGAAGCAAGAAAAAGTAGTGAATACAAAAGCTTGCAGAAAAAAATAGAAAAAAATAGCGAAAAAAAAACAAAAAAAGGGAAAAAGCAAGCAGAAAAAGCCAAAAGCTCTTAAAACCAAGAGGCAAGAGCAAAAAGCCAGTAACCCTTAAAACCAAAAGACAAGGGTAAATAAAAAGGATCCCAAGGCTTTGAGCATCAGTGGATAGGAGGGCCTAAAGGAATAAAATCCTGGCCTAAGCGGCTAAACCAAGCTGTCCCTAACCATGTGCTTGTGACGTGAAGGTGTCAAGTGAAAACTTGAGACTGAGCGGTTAAAGTCAAGGTCCAAAGCAAAAGAAGAGTGTGCTTAAGAAACCTGGATACCTCTAATTGGGGACTTTAGCAAAGCTGAGTCATAATCTGAAAAGGTTCACCCAATTATGTGTCTGTGGCATTTCTGTATCCGGTGGTAATACTGGAAAACAAAATGCTTAGGGCCACGGCCAAGACTCATAAAGTAGCTGTGTTCAAGAATCAACATACTGAACTAGGAGAATCAATAACACTATCTGAACTCTGAGTTCCTATAGACGCCAATCATTCTGGACTTCAATGGATAAAGTGAGATGCCAAACTTATTCAAGAGGCAAAAAGCTACAAGTCCCGCTCATCTGATTGGAGCGATGTTTCATTGATATTTTGGAATTTATAGTATATTCTCTTCTTTTTATCCTATTTGATTTTCAGTTGCTTGGGGACAAGCAACAATTTAAGTTTGGTGTTGTGATGAGCGGATAATTTATACGCTTTTTGGCATTGTTTTTAGTATGTTTTTAGTAGGATCTAGTTACTTTTAGGGATGTTTTCATTAATTTTTATGTTAAATTCACATTTCTGGACTTTACTATGAGTTTGTGTATTTTTCTGTGATTTTAGGTGTTTTCTGGCTGAAATTGAGGGACTTGAGCAAAAATCAGATTCAGAGGTTGAAGAAGGACTGCTGATGCTGTTGGATTCTGACCTCCCTGCACTCAAAGTGGATTTTCTGGAGCTACAGAACTCAAAATGGCGCGCTTCAAATTGCGTTGGAAAGTAGACATCCAGGGCTTTTCAGAAATATATAATAGTCCATACTTTGGACGAGTTTAGATGACGCAAAAGGGCGTTCTACGCTGCAGTCTGGAGTTAAACGCCAGAAACACGTCACGAACCAGAGTTGAACGCCAGAAACATGTTACAACCTGGCATTCAACTCCAGAAAGAGTCTCTGCACGTGTAACATTCAAGCTCAGTCCAAGGACACACAAAGTGGGCCCCGGAAGTGGATTTATGCATCAATTACTTACTTCTGTAAACCCTAGTAACTAGTTTAGTATAAATAGGACTTTTTACTATTGTATTAGACATCTTTTGATCTTTGGGATCATCCTGGATTGTATTTTTGATCCTGTGATCACGTTTTGGGGGCTGGCCTCTCGGCCATGAGAACCCATGGATGGCCATTCCTGAGATCCGGAAAGTCTAAACCTTGTCTGTGGTATTCCGAGTAGGATCTGGGAAGGGATGGCTGTGACGATCTTCAAACTCGCGAGTGCTGGGCGTAGTGATAGACGCAAAAGGAGAGTGAATCATATTCTAGTATGATCGAGAACCTCAGATGATTAGTCGTGCCGTGACAAAGCATTTGGACCTTTTCACAAGAGGATGGGATGTAGCCATTGACAACGGTGATGCCCTTACAGAAAGCTTGCCATGGAAAGGAGTAGGACTGATTAGATGAAGACAGTAGGAAAGCAGAAGTTCAGAAGAACGAAAGCATCTCTATACGCTTATCTGAAATTCCCACCAATGAATTACATAAGTGTTTCTATCTTTATTTTCTATTTATTTATTATTTATTTTCGAAAACTCCATAACTATTTGATATCCGCCTGACTGAGATTTACAAGGTGACCATAGCTTGCTTCATACCGACAATCTCCGTGGGATCGACCCTTACTCACGTAAGGTTTTATTACTTGGACGACCCAGTGCACTTGCTGGTTAGTTGTGCGAAGTTGTGAAGTTATTTCTGGACCATGGTATTGTGCACCAGTTTTTGGAGCCATTTCCAGGGAGAGAATGAACAACAAATTTTACAACCTCTGAGTAACAATTTTACATACCACACTCTCTCTCTTTTCTCGTCTTCTCCCTCCCTCGTTGTCAAACTCTCACTGTCTCCACTGTCGGGAGCTCATCGTCGTTGCCACCGCCTGGAGCACCCGTTGGTGCCATCGCTGCACGTCGTCGTCAATTCTGCTACTACTGTTGTCCCCGCCGCATCCTCTAACGTGGTTGTTGTTCACGTAGCCGTCATTGCCGCCTCTATCACCACCACGTTAAAGAGACCTTGCAGCCACTATCATCAGATTTATTGTTGGTATGGTTATTTTATTTTTTCATATTAATTTGTGACTTTAGCATTTTGTTAGAGTTTTTGTTAAATTTGTTTAATGAAGTGTGTGATTAAGATTTGTTGTGTTAATTTAATAGATGTAAAAATTAAATAATATTAAAGTAGGTTAAGTAAAGTGAGATTAAGAGTGCTTGAGTTGTTGGAAGATTTTAGTTGAGTTTAGTGAATGAGTTTGTTTCAATTGCATTAAACTTATGTCGTTTATTTTTGTCATACCTCTTGTTAGTTTGGTAAAATTAGAATTAGGTTTTAATTAATTAGAATAATGAGTTTTACTTATTCTTTCAAATTATTTTTTGAATTACTTTTCAGCTTGCGAATTTAATACGTTGTCCTTTTTATTAGGACGGTGCTATTTTCTCTGAGATCAGTTGGAGTTTGATTTTTTTGTTGTTTGCACAATAATATTCTAAGTTGGTTTTCTATCTTTGAATATAATGAATTGTTTAAATTTTATGTTGGACTTACTTTTTCTAGGATAGAGTTTTAGGACAGAAGTGGGAGAAGGTCTCATAGTGGCAACTTCTCGAAACCCTTGTTTGCTGGAAAATTATGAAGTTATAAGGGGTTGCACACTAGAACGGTTAGGATTTGATGTTTTATTGAATGCGTGTATGTTATAATTTATGCCTACAACAGTTTTCTCTGTGAAAACTATTATATTTATTTGTTGCTATGCATTGAAGAAAGACTAATTGATTTTTTCTTGGCAGGCTTAGGTGTACAACGAAATGGATATGATATGAGTTTGCTTTGGTAGTGATGGTGCTCTCAGACTCACACATTCTTGACTTTTTGGGGTGAGTTTTCGCCCACTTTAGAAGATGTTGTAGTTCTTCTTCAATTGCCAGTATTTGGCCATGTGAATCTCACTCTTCTTCAAAGTAGTTTAAGTGATATTGTCCATTATACAAAAGAGTTGTCCAAGAGTAGGTATGTTAAGAAGTCTTCTTCCAAGGATAAGCATCCAAAAACTCATGGGTCCTCCAAAAGCAAAGACGTGATTTACAACAAGCAAGATTCTAATAGGAAGAAGATAACCGTTAAATACTCTTACTCTAATTGGTCTCATTTTTTTATGACTTCATAATGGTGAATTTGTCCCTACTTTTATTGTTCCTTTAGATCCTAGAGAAGCTACTTTTGTAGCTTATTGGTTAAGTAAATATGTATTTTTGGAACTAGTGGATGAGTGTATGAGTGACGTCGGGTTTTCTACCAGTAAAGAAATTCATAGAAACGGTTGCGTTGTAGATATAGTTTCTAAACCGGCAAAAATCCTTTCGTACAAACGTGTTGGGTGTCACAAGTAACAAACTCCTTTAAAAATTGTTAACCGATTATTCAAACCTCGGGTCGTCTTCTCAAGGAACTGCGAGGAAGTATGTTCTTATTATTGGTTATAAGGGTTGTAATCGGGGTTTAGAAGGTGAGAAGCAAGCAATTTAAATGACGAGTGAATTAAATGGCAATTAAAGATAAATAAAAGGGAGGAGATCTCCCTCTCAACTAAATCTAATTCATTGAAAGGTAAAAATATGCGAGCTCCCTTTGAATGGAAGCATTCCCACACTTTATAACCTCTGGTCTATGCTGTCTGTACTTGGATCTGGGCCAAAAAGGGCTTCAGAATTCGCTGGGGGCGTATTCTGTAATTTCTGATGCGTGGCCTCTGTCACGCGTCCGCGTGGGTCACGCGGTCCCGTCATTTGGAGCTTTTCCTTTCCACGCGGTCGCGTCAGTCATGCGACCACGTCATGTACGCTCTACTCAAGACGCGCGGTCGCGTCAGTCATGCGGCCGCGTCGCTGCTGATTCGTGCTTGGCACGCGATCGCGTCATCCATGCGATCACGTGAATACCAGTTTCTTTAAAGCTCCGTTTTGCTTCCTCCTTCCATTCTAGCATGTTTTTTTTTCATCCTTTAAGTCGTTCAGCCTTAGAAAATCTGAAACTACTCAACACACTAATCACGGCATCGAATGGAAATAAAGGTAATTAAAATAATTAATTTTTAAAGCTTAGGAAACATGTTTTTCATTATATGACATAATAAGGAAGGAAAAGTAAAACTATGCAATTAATGTGAATAAGTAGGTGAAGAGTTGAATAAATCACTCTAATTAAGCACAAAAGAAATCATGAAATATGGGTTTATCAACCTCCCCACACTTAAACACTAGCATGTCCTCATGCTAAATCCAAGGTAAATAATTAAGGTTTAAAGTGATGGAATGTTATGAAATGCAACCTATGCTAAATGCATCTACCTAGTGAGTCATGCAATTCTAATTCATCCACTCATATATAAAGCTTACATGTAGCTAAGTTAATTCACATTCTCAAGGAGTTGTGTGTATATATATATATATAGCCAACCCTTAAATAATAAAGTACTTTAGCAATTGAGATGGGAAAGAAAGCATTGTACAAACTTGCAAAACAATTGGTAAATTTTAAGCACGGATATATGTTGATGAGTTATTGAACCCTCACTGGATTTTGTGTTTACTCTCTAGTCACTCAGTGTTTATTGGGTTTATTCACTCTATTTTTCTTTTTATTCTTAATTTCTACAGCTTTGTTTTTCATCTAACCAATCAACAATTATAGAATATAGTCATACCAAAAAGTCATGAGGTCTTAATTAAGGTTGTAATGGGGCCAAGGTAAAGGTAAGGATTTATGTATAGGGTCAAGTGAGCTAATAAGTGAATCCTTAATTAGACTTAGATCTCACCTAACATACATATTTAGCAAGATAAAATCTCTTTACCTATTTTCCCATAATTTTCCACTTATTGTTACATGCTCATGTTTTACTTTTTATTTTTATTTCATGTGCATTGTTTTCATTGGGGAATTTCTTTTTTTTTTTGTATCCCCTTTTATTTGGATGCTGAAAAAAAAAATTTTTTTTAATGCACATGATAATTGAATCATTTAGATTTTCTCATGAGCATGCTTCCCAAATTTTATTTTATTACCTTTTACTTTTCTACCTTTTTGTTTCTATTACCCATGTTCCCAAAAGGCTTCCCACATTTTATTTTATTCATAATTCGTCTATCTTAAGCTAACCAAGGATTCACTTGAGATTTTATTTTGTTTTTCTGCTTAAGGCTAGTAATTTGGCTAAATAGAATAAAGGGGTTTTAAAAGGCTCAAGGGGGCTAACAAGGGTAATGTAAAAGGTAGGCTAATTTGGGGTGAGTGAGCTAAAATCAAATGATGGCCTTAATCATTCTCTTGGTATGTATCGTATTCTATATTCTATAATTGGACATATAAATTAAAGCAAAGTAAAGAACATCAGAATAAAAAGAAATGTGACACACAGAAATGAAATTATGGTTTGAATGCAACCATACAATTTAAGCTCAAGACTCACAGGCTGTGTGTTCTCTAACTCAAGCATCATATATTATTCATATATTGTATGCAGGTTTAGTTAAAAATTCCCATTATTCTCTTGAAAAAATTATTTAGGGTAGCTTTTAAAGTTTTAATGTTCGTCCTTGATGAAATGTTGTCAACTAACATGTAATGCTATATATACAAGGTGTGGGTTATTTTGATTCTGTTAAAGTTTCTAGTTTACTTCCTTTCTATATTTTTCTATTTAAACTATACTATCTTATGCTAAAAAGGGTAAACTATACTAATTAATCCACTAATAAATCAGAATTGCAAACTAAACTAAATAACTAAAATGAACTAAATAACTAAGATATGAACTAAAGATGCAAAATGCAGAAAATAGAGTAAAATACACAAGTAGCAATGTATAAGTACTCAGAAAATAACAATAAAAGAAAAAGATAAAAATACAGAAAAATATCCAAAATAAAAGAAAAAGTATGTAGTAGTTCACCAAAATAAACGCCAGAGATGGCAACCTCCCCACACTTAAAATGAAACATCGTCCTCGATGCTCAATCAAGCCTGGTGTGAAGGAGTGTCATCAATGGTAGGGATGGCAGCTGGGGTCTCTATGGCGGTGGTGGGCTGAGGGTCTGGCTGCTGTGGAGGTGGGACGGACTGGAGCAAGATCTCCGGATCTGCAGCCTCTATCGGGTGCATAACCTTCTGATGCGGGGCAGCCTGCTCTGTGGCTGCCTGCTGATGAGTCTCCGCCTGGGAATGAGGCTCCTCCTCGTGCTCATCCTCCTCCTCGTGCTCATCCTCTGATGGCTCTGAAGGGGTGTCAAGCTCGGAGGGGATTTCGGCGCCCTGTCTGATCATCAGCTTCAGATGGGAATAGCGTCGCCTGCTGCGGCGCTCTAATCTCTCATACCGGCGCCTGTTACGGCGCTCCATCTGATCAAGCTGGCGGAATAGACGGTGCACGAGGTGATAGACCGGCTTAGAGGCGGGTGGAGGTGCAGTGGTGGCAGCAGGGGCAGCTGGGGCAGCTGTGGATGAAGAGGGTCCAGCAGACGGCGGGGCTGTCTCATCAGTAGCAGTGACAGGTGGTGGTCTGTAGCCCAAAGCAAGGAAGTTCCTGCTGTGCGGGATGATCTTTCTGCAGTCCGCTGCTGGTGGTCTCTCATCGGTATCCTCCCAAGGCACATCAGCCTGACGGCCTAGCCGTGTAACCAGGTAAGGAAAGGGGAGGGTGCCTCGGACGTGGGCCCTGGCCATATAATGCCGGATAAAACGAGGCAGATAAATGTCCTTACCCTCCAGCACACACCAAAGGAGGGTGATCATAGTAGCCGGGATCTCCGTCTCGTGAGTACTCGGCATCACAAAGTTTCTCAAGATCTGATGCCAAAGTCGAGCCTCATCATTTAAGTACACTCTCTTGATCCCTCTAGGCATAGTGGTGTTCTGACCCATCTCCCAAGGAACAGCAGGGTCGAGAGCTATCCTTACCTTCACAGCATCCCAGTCAAACTGCATCTGGCCCATGTCCTCCTCAGCCTGTGCAAAACCATCTGGCTGATCGGACTTGGCGGGGAGCTGGAGAATGGTCTCTATGGCCTCCTCAGTGACCAGAATTAGCTTTCCTCTCAGGTTCATTGCATCTAGGGTAGTAAGGTAGTAGTTGCAATAGAATTCCCGGACCCAAGATGCATTCACCTCTGTCAGTTGTCTCTCCAGAAAGTACCAGCCCCTTTACTTGATTTGCTCAGTAGTGTATTGCTGGAGGGCCTCTGGAATCTTCAAGGTACGTTCCAGGTATAGATTTCTGGAGTTTGCAAAAGCCGGGTACTTCAGTTCACAGTACCGGTTTACAAATTTTATAGGATCATTTGTAGGAAGCAGTTGGTTAGCTTTCTCCTGCTGTGTGAAATTCTTCTCCCGCCATGATGTATCGTGCATTAGAAAAATGATGGACTGGGAGGAATCTCCTCTCTTGCGCTTGCCTTTACCTTTCCTCTGTGAAGCAGACATCCTGAAAAACAGAAAACCAGGAATAGGATAAAATCGGAAAGCAAATAGGCAATTAAATAAAGGAAATCCAAGCGGCAAAGGAGAAATAAAATAAGGAAAATGAGTAAGTGAAATATGATTGAATGAATGTTAAATGGAAAGAAAATAGGCAATATGCCATGGTTAGAAAGTTAGAGGAAAGTGAAAATAATCAGAAAAGAGATCAAAAGGGTTAGTATGGTTAGGATTGGAAAAAGAAATTAGTAAATTAAAATCAGTGAGTTAGGAAGGTAAGTGGCATAGAAAAATTCCATATAACAAGGATTCACAGGTAAGAATAGAAGTACTCATAATTTGAACAAGCAGTTTATGAACCAGGAAATCAAAAAGGATGAGAAAGTCTGCCATAGCATTCATGTAGTGGTTTGGGTAAAGCAGAGGGAAACAGATTTCAGAAATGCGAAACCAAAACATGAATGAAAACAAATTTTAAAAAAATTGGGTAGCATTCCGGCTGAAATTGGATTGTCCCGGAAAATAAATAGCAATTTAATCAGTTCATATGAATTAAAAAATCAAGCTGCATGTACATAGATATAAAATAAACATAAAAACTCAATGTAAACAGCAGCAACATACAAGAAAGCAGCATATGAAACATGATTATGCAGCAACATATTTGCACATAGGGTAAAACAGAAGTAAGAATAGTGCAAGTAAACAGACCTAGATCTACTAACCACAGCCTAAGCTACCTAACAACCTAGAAATCCACTACAACATGCAAGTCTAACTATCCTAATTATGAACATAAACGGAATAAAAAATACAGAAAATTTACGAACAGATAAAAAAATGGTTGCGTGTTGCAGAACCTGGTAAGCGAAAGGGGTGGAACAGGGAGGAAGGTGGTTGCGGCGGCGTCCGGCGCGGTGGTGGTGCACGGCGACGCGGTGGTGGCGCGGCGTTGGGGTGGTGGTGTGGCGGCTGGCCGGCGGTGGCTGGGAAGAAGAAGAAGAGAGAAGGAGAAGAGGGTTGGGGTGAAAGGGGAGGGCTGCGCGACTGATAGGGTTCGCGGGCTGGGGGGTTATATTTTCGAATCCACGCGGTCGCGTGGTTGGGACGATAATGGGAGTGACGCGATCGCGTGGAGTGCACGATCGCATGAGAGGGGGGAAAGAAGGGTGACGCGATCGCATGGGTCGCGCGATCGCGTCGCTGGAATTTGTGCTAAATGCACGCCTCCAGCGCCGTTTCAGCGCAACTCTCTGTCTCCTTTTGGGGCGATGTGCAATCCATGCGACGCGATCGCGTCGCTCACGCGGTCGCGTGTGGTTAGTATTGGGTAGTGACGCGATCGCATGGGGCATGCGATCGCGTGAGCCAATTTGTGCGAAACGCACAAGGGCCGCACGATTCCAGCCCAACTTTCTGTTCGTTGGATCCTTACGTCGATATATATATCACGCGGCCACGTGGGTCACGCGGTCGCATGTGTGGTGTTTTTCGCGATATGACGCGATCGCATGGGGCATGCGGTCGCGTCGTGCAACCACTTTTTTTTTTTATGCATGAAAAGTGCAGAATGCAGTGACTATCATGGATGCTTATGCATGATTCCAGGTTTAATAAATAAAAATGAAAAAGGAAAAATGAAAGCAATTAACAAGAAATAATATGAAAAAAAAAAAGAAGCGACCATACCATGGTGGGTTGTCTCCCACCTAGCACTTTGCACTTTAGTCCTTAAGTTGGACATTGGAAGAGTATCCTGTTATGGTGGCTTGTGATCCCATTGAATTAGTGCTTGCTCCAGCTGTTGAACGGTTGTTTGAAATTTAATCATTGTTTCTTTTAGGCGATCCTTTGCTTCGCGGTTTTCCAGACTTGGACATGATACAAAGGAAAGTGGTGACGATCGGGGACGATTGGATTGGTATTGGGGTAAGGAAGGATCATATGATGGCGAATGGTGAAGAGAGGCTTGTGAGTGTGGTGGTTCGTGGTTATGTTGAAAGGATGGTTCATATGCACGGGGTGGGGCTTGTTGGTAGTTACAAGGTTGTCCACCATGGGTATGCACGGTAGAATGGTCTCTGCCCAGGATATCTCGGAGGGTGTTGCTGCCTAAAGGGTTGATTAGATCCTCTTGGTTCCATCCATCCTTGATTGGTCTGACCTTGATGCACGTTCCTGCTGTAACTTCTATTTCCTTTAACAATATTAGAACCAAACTCAAAGCGAGAGGGGTGAGAGTTCATAGTAGCAAATAAAGATAAAGAGGAAAAATGAAAATAAACAAACAGGCAAAAAGGAAAATATTTACAATAAACCAATAATAAGGCACACGTTAGCAGTTCCCCGGCAACGGCGCCATTTTGACGTCGGGTTTTCTACCAGTAAAGAAATTCATAGAAACGGTTGCGTTGTAGATATAGTTTCTAAACCGGCAAAAATCCCTTCGTACAAATGTGTTGGGTGTCACAAGTAACAAACCCCTTTAAAAATTGTTAACCGAGTATTCAAACCTCGGGTCGTCTTCTCAAGGAACTGCGAGGAAGTATGTTCTTATTATTGGTTATAAGGGTTGTAATCGGGGTTTAGAAGGTGAGAAGCAAGCAATTTAAATAACGAGTGAATTAAATGGCAATTAAAGATAAATAATAACTGTAAAGTAACTTTTAGCAAGGTAGAGAAATTAGAGGTCCAACATAGTTATCTCTCTCAACAATAATGAAAGTTGAATCTAAACTCCACTTGGTTGACCTTTACCAGGGTAAGGGAAAGTCAAGGGACTAATTAAGTTTACCTTTGAATCCTAATTATTTCCTCAGAAAAGGTTGGGATTATTTAAGTTCAGCTCAATTAGTAAGATCACAATTATCAATTGTATTGAGTTTAATAACTGTTGAGTTACTAAATTCTTAACCAGAACCAAAAGGGGAAAAAGTAAAGTTGCTGGAATAATAGTAAAAATATCCTTAAATGGGAAGCAATGGTAACTTAAGTCAAAGAGAACAATCATAAACTGAAAATACCTCAATTATCATTAATTCAAATAGAAATCTGTAACATGGAATAATTCATAAATAATAATAATCAATTCAAATGTTGGAATAAATAAAGAGAAGTAATATTAAAATAAAATTAAACCTGGATCCAGAGTTACTCTTAAAACAAGAAGAAATCCTAAATCCTAAAAGCGAGAGGGAGGAGATCTCTCTCTCAACTAAATCTAATTCATTGAAAGGTGAAAATATGCGAGCTCCCTTTGAATGGAAGCATTCCCACACTTTATAACCTCTGGTCTATGCTGTCTGTACTTGGATCTGGGCCAAAAAGGCTTCAGAATTCGCTGGGGGCGTATTCTGTAATTTCTGATGCGTGGCATCTGTCACGCGTCCGCGTGGGTCACGCGGTCGCGTCATTTGGAGCTTTTCCTTTCCACGCGGTCGCGTCAGTCATGCGACCGCGTCATGTGCGCTCTACTCAAGGCGCGCGGTCGCGTCAGTCATGCGACCGCGTCGCTGCTGATTTGTGCTTGGCACGCGATCGCGTCATCCATGCGATCGCGTGAACACCAGTTTCTTTAAAGCTCCGTTTTGCTTCTTCCTTCCATTCTAGCATATTTCCTTTTTCATCCTTTAAGTCGTTCAGCCTTAGAAAATCTGAAACTACTCAACACACTAATCACGGCATCGAATGGAAATAAAGGTAATTAAAATAATTAATTTTTAAAGCTTAGGAAACATGTTTTTCATTATATGACATAATAAGGAAGGGAAAGTAAAACTATGCAATTAATGTGAATAAGTAGGTGAAGAGTTGAATAAATCACTCTAATTAAGCACAAAAGAACTCATGAAATATGGGTTTATCAATGAGCCATGACATCTTTTCTCTAAGCTTGCTTGATTGCTCGAGGAGATCGTCTGCCGCTTGCTTCTCTCTATTTGAGCCGTTTGTATGCACGACTAGAACGATTCTCTGAGCAACTCAAAATTTTTCATGGTTGTTTTCCGGTATTTTCTCTTAGTTTACTCCCATCTGTAAGTGATGAGCGGATATTTTATACGCTTTTTGGGGTTAATTTCATATAGTTTTGAGTATGTTTTAGTTAGTTTTTAGTCTATTTTCATTAGTTTTTAGGAAAAATTTATATTTCTAGACTTTACTATGAGTTGTGTGTTTTTCTGTAATTTCAGGTATTTTTCTGGCTGAAATTGAAGGAGCTGAGCAAAAATCTGATTCAGGCTGAAAAAGGACTGCTGATGCTGTTGGATTCTGACCTCCCTGCACTCAAAGTGGATTTTCAGGAGCTACAGAACTCGAAATGGCATGCTTCTAATTGCGTTGGAAAGTAGACATCCAGGGCTTTCCAGCAATATATAATAGTCTATACTTTGCACAAGGATAGACGATGTAAACTGACGTTCAACGCCAGTTCTCTGCCCAATTCTGGCGTCCAGCGCCAGAAAAGGATCAAAAGCTGGAGTTGAACGCCCAAACTGGCATAAAAACTGGCGTTCAACTCCACAAATGGCCTCTGCACGTGAATTGCTTAAGTCTCAGCCCAGCACACATCAAGTGGGCCCCACAAGTGGATCTCTGCATCATCCCTCATAGTCCACTCATATTTTGTAACCCTAGGCAACTAAGATTTACAAGATAACCATAGAATGCTTCAAACCAACAATCTCTGTGGGATTCGACCCTTACTCACGTAAGGTATTACTTGGACGACCCAGTGCACTTGCTGGTTAGTGGTACGCGTTGTGAAAAGTGTGATTCACAATTCGTGCACCAAGTTTTTGGCGCCGTTGCTGGGGATTGTTCGTGTTTGAACAACTGACGGATTATTTTGTTGCTTAGATTAGGAAAATTTTCCATTTTGGTTTAGAGTCTCTTATTATTGTTCTTGGTTAAAAATATCCTTCTTTAAAACAAGTGTTACATTTACTGCCCAATTGGCTAGAGCGTTAGTCTAAGCCCGTGGCAGTTTGGTACACTCTTTTTTTTTTTTTTTTAAAAAAAAAACCTTTTTCATAAATAATATTTTCTCTATTAAATTTTGTGCCAAACTCTAAGTTTGGTGTTTTCTTGTTGATTTTCCTTTGATTTTCGAAAATTTTGGTTTGGTTTTCTAAAAATTTTAAGTTTGGTGTTCCTTGGTGTTTTCCCTCCAAAATTTTCGAAAATAAGGAGCATTAGATCTAAAAATTTTAAATCTTGTGCCATCTTATTGTTTTTCTCTTTCCTCTTAAAAAAATATATCTTTTCTCTCTATTTAAAAAAAAAACAATTTTTCGAAATATATTTCTAAAAATTCAGATTTTTATTTCAAAATTTAAAACCTTTTTCAAAAATCAT
>NC_029790.2:106351696-106354351 GCF_000816755.2 Arachis ipaensis | reverse complement strand
CAGTTTAAGCAAACAAAGCAGCAGCTATCAAGGCAAATAGCAGAAGAATGCCAAGCAGTTCAATTAAGAAGTGGGAAAACATTAAATACCCCACCTCAAGGCATCAAAAATTCAAGAAAGGAGCGACCCACCAAAGATTCCTCTGAGGACAATAAGAGCCCAGGGAAAAATAATTCTGGCGCTAAAACGACAGAGAATTGGTGGAAGGCTGGCGCTGAACGCCCAGACCATGCCCAAAATTGGCGTTCAACGCCAGAAACAAGGCAGGATTGGCGTTCAACGCCATAAATGGACAAGAATCTGGCGTTGAACGCCCAAATAGGGCAGAATCCAGCGTTGAACGCCCAAAAGGGGCACAGTTCTGGCGTTCAGACGCCAGAAGCAGACAAGGAGCTGGCGTCCAGTTCCACTCCAGCTTCTGACTCTGGCACTCAATTGCCAGTGAGGGACCAGACACACACAAGTGCTGATAACAACCCCTCTAAAAAGGCTTCTTTAACCACTAAGGTTGAGGAATATAAAGCCAAGATACCTTATCCTCAAAAACTCCAGAAAGAGGAGCAGGATAAGCAATTTGCTCGCTTTGCAGATTATCTAAGGACTCTTGAAATAAAGATTCCATTTGCAGAGGCACTTGAGCAAATACCTTCTTATGCCAAGTTCATGAAAGAGATCTTGAGTCATAAAAAGGAGTGGAGAGAAACAGAAAGAGTTCTCCTCACTGAAGAATGCAGTGCAGTCATTCTGAAAAGCTTTCCTGAAAAGCTTAAAGACCCTAGGAGTTTTTTGATACCATGCATATTAGAAGGTGATTGCACCAAGACAGCTTTATGCGATCTTGGGGCAAGCATCAACCTAATACCTGCATCCACTATCAGAAAGCTTGGTTTAACTGAAGAAGTTAAACCAACTCGGATATGTCTTTAACTTGCTGATGGCTCCACTAAATACCCATCAGACGTGATTGAAGACATGATTGTCAGGGTTGGGCCATTCGCCTTTCCCACTGACTTTGTTGTGCTGGAAATGGAGGAGCACAATAGTGCTACTCTCATTCTAGGAAGACCCTTCCTAGCAACTGGACGATCCCTTATTGACGTCCAACAGGGGGAAATAACCCTGAGAGTCAATGATGATGAGTTCAAGTTGAACGCTGTCAAAGCCATGCAGCATCCAGACACATCAACAGACTACATGAAAGTTGATCTGATTGACTCCTTGGTAGAAGAGATCAACATGGCTGAGAGTCTCGAATCAGAGTTGGAAGACATCTTTAAAGATGTTCAGCCTGATTTGGAGGATTCAGAGGACATGAAAGAGCCTCTGAAATTTCTTCTAAAAGAGGAAAAACCTCCTGAACCCGAGCTCAAGCCATTACCACCATCCTTGAAATATGCATTTCTAGGAGAAGGTGATACTTTTCCAGTGATCATAAGCTCTGCTCTAAGTTCACAGGAAGAGGAAGCACTTATTCAAGTGCTAATTCGCCACAAGGTGGCCACTCCATATCATCCACAAACCAATGGGCAAGCTGAAGTCTCTAACAGAGAATTAAAGAGAATCCTGGAATGGACTGTAAATACCCGTAGAAAGGATTGGGCACGGAGCCTGGATGATGCTCTGTGGGCTTACAGGACAGCATTCAAGACCCCCATAGGGACATCTCCATACCAACTCGTGTATGGTAAGGCATGTCACCTGCCCGTGGAACTGGAACATAAGGCTTACTGGGCAACCAGATTCCTAAACTTTGATGCCAAATTAGCAGGAGAAAAACAATTGCTTCAGCTAAATGAGCTAGAGGAATTCAGATTCACAGCTTTCGAAAATGCCAAGCTTTATAAAGAAAAATAAAAAAAATGGCATGACAGAAAGCTGTCATCTAGAATCTTTGAACCAGGACAGAAGGTCCTGTTGTTTAACTCTAGACTCAGGCTATTCCCCGGGAAACTGAAATCCCGGTGGAGGGGACCATACGTGATTACAAGTGTGTCATCATATGGTTATGTGGAGCTTCAAGATATTGATTCTGATAAGAAGTTCATTGTCAATGGACAGAGAATCAAGCATTATCTTGAAGGCAACATTGAGCAAGAATGCTCAAGGCTGAAGCTAGATTAAAAGCTCAGCAAGGTCCAGCTAAAGACAATAAAGAAGCGCTTGCTGGGAGGCAACCCAGCCATGGGGCAACAATCCTCTAAGCATTTTTGGCCCTATTTCTATTTTTATTTTTATTTGTTTATATAGAGTTCATTGATAACAAGGTAAATAATCATTTACAGAAGACCTCGGCACACAAAACAGAGAAAAAGATCTCACTGGCAAGAAAACGCCAGTAAAAGTGTATTTTGGGCGTTCAACGCCCAAAATGGGCATCCACTGGGCGCTGAACGCCAGTGATGGTAGCAGCTGGGCGTTCAACGCCAGAAAGGGCACCCACTGAGCGTTGAACGCCAGTAATGGCAGCAGCTGGGCGTTGAACGCCCAGGAGAGCAGCAATTGGGCACTGAACGCCCAAAACAGGCAGTGTTTGGGCATTCAAACGCCAGGAAGGCAGGGAGGAGCCAAATTCATTTTTTCCACACGTATTTCCATTTTAATTTCAAATTTTATGCTTCAATGCATGATTTTTACATGAACATGTCAAGAACCCTG
>NC_029790.2:106347007-106351626 GCF_000816755.2 Arachis ipaensis | reverse complement strand
AGAGACTTATTTTGTATCTCATGACATTTCAGATCTAAACTTTGTATTCTCTGACGGCATGAGTCTCTAAACCCCATTGTTGGGGGTGAGGAGCTCTGCTGTGTCTCGATGAATTAATGCAAGTATTTCTGTTTTCCATTCAAACACGCTTGTCCCTATCTAAGATGTTCATTCGCGCTTAACTGTGATGAAAGTGATGATCTGTGACATTCATCACCTTCCTCAAACCATGAACGTGTGCCTGACAACCACCTCCGTTCTACATCCGATTGAATGATTATCTCTTAGATTCCTTAATCAGAATCTCCGTGGTATAAGCTAGAACTGATGGCGGCATTCATGAGAATCCGGAAAGTCTAAACCTTGTCTGTGGTATTCCGAGTAGAAGATTCAGAAGACAAAGCATCTCCAAAACTCCAACATATTCTCCATTACTGCACAACAAGTAACCTTTAATTTATGCTCTCTTGGTTATTCGCAATTCAACTGATAAACATAATTGACTTCCTAACTAAGATTTACAAGATAACCATAGATTGCTTCAAACCAACAATCTCTGTGGGATTTGACCCTTACTCACGTAAGGTATTACTTGGACGACCCAGTGCACTTGCTGGTTAGTGGTACGCGTTGTGAAAAGTGTGATTCACAATTCGTGCACCAGTAAGCTTCCTACAATTCTTTCGGACAAGAAAGCAAGTCCTCGTACTTGGATTTGGGTTTCGGATCATCCTTCTAAACCTTTGGAGGATATTATTGATTTGGAAGAGAATTTTTATTTCCACCCATACACAACCTTTTATCAACCTAGTGCATCAGCTCTTCATCCTATATATTCCACTGATCTTGAAAATGTAGTTACATTTTCATTGGCAAGGAGGGGCTTATGACTTTTGGCTTCTGTGTACTTCTCCTACCCTTCTTCTTGGTTTGGTTGTTATAGATCGGGACTTCTCTTATAGACTTTGATCTGTCCCATCATTTATCATCCTAATAGGCTAAGTCGCCAATTAGGGTAGGATTAAGATCCAAAAAACGTGGTGCATATCTTTTTCTTAGTGGAGGACTTACAATGGTGTATGTCGGTTATCTTATGCGTATGAAGAAGCATATTAAACTATATGAGGGTACCTCTGCTCCAAATGTCAAATTATTTGTTCTAATTTTGATCAAGGATCCGTATTTTATGACTGGCAACCTCTCTCATTCAACTATTACAAGTAATTTTTTTTCTTGTTTGATTTTTATTTTTGTTTCTTCTCTTATTTTTTGTGCTTTGTGTGTTAGTTTGACTGTTGTATCTTTCATACTGGTGTTTTGTAGACTTGGACGCTAGGTGTTACAAACATCCACATTCTTCAAAGAAAAAACTGATGATTCTGTTGTTATTGCTAAAGTGGTCAAGCATGGTAAAGTGTAGGGTTTAAATGTTAAGGTTGTAAAGAGATCTCTCAAGAAACTACCTAAGCCTCCCATTGATCCTACGCCTTCACCAGTTTTTACTAGTTCAAGGATTCTCCTTTTTCTGCAATCAATGCTAAGGGTTTTTCTGCTATTGATTGCTTTGTTAAGTCATCACATTCTCCTGATAAGGATGTCGCTAACTTAACTGGGGGTGCTGTGAAGCGTAGGTCTCATTGCTTTTTGGATAAGATGAAGACAATTCCTAATGCACCTTCTGATCCAGTTAATGTGGATGATGAAGGCTACAGGACGGGGTTAGTAGGGAGTCTCTAAATTCACCTGCTCTTGGGGATATTCCTAGTGAAGTTATTACTCAAAGTGTTTCTTAAGATAGCTCCCAAGCAATAGCGAGTAGTAAGAACAATGTTGGCATTAAGCTCGGTGTTACTTGCCAAAAGAATCTTGCTAGAAGTGATCCTGTACCCATCTAAAAGTTGTTTCCTAGTGCAGGTACTGCTGTCTTCCTCTATTCTTTATCTTTTCAATATTTCAAATATGTTGCATACTTACTTGTGTTCATGCTATGTATGTGTGTATGTATGTTTGCATCTATTACTATTTTTTTAGCTTATCATGTTGATTCTTGATCCACTTTTCAAGCATCAAGCACTTCTAATATCACAAAAGAACTCTTAGCTAGTGCTCCTTCTAGTATGTATCATTATTTTTATTTTTATTTATTTATGGCACCAGAATTTTGTAAGTTTTTTTTTTTTTTTTATAGAAAAAGGTATTTTTTTTACTTGTTTGTTTTGCTTGCCAGCTTTTGTTCATGATGAGTTTGAGTATTTTCATGGCGATGTGAAGATATTGTTGTATGAGATTGCATTTCGGAACCCTTCCTTCATGCTTTCTAGCGACCTCAACTGTCTTCTCAAGAAACTTGGACATCAAATTTTTCTAAATGAATGGATGTTTTTTACTTCACACACCCTTGCAGACTTATTGGGTGTTCATCGAGATATGGCAAAAAAACATATAAATAACCTTAAGTTATTTAAATTGGTCCTTGATTTGAGAATTTTTCTTTTAAATTGGTGCCTCCATCTGGGGTATCTGACTTTGCTAGAGAAGAATTATTGTCCAAAGAGTGTAACACTTTCTTCTGGTGTTTCTGCTCTTCAAGAAAAGGTTAACAAACTGACATCAAAACTGAACACCATGAAGGCTAAGCTGGCTAGCATTAGCCTGGAGTGAGATCAATTGGCCAAGCATAAGAAGGCTACTTCTTCTCTAATATCTTATAGTGATATCTTTGTCAAAGCCTTGCATATCTTAGAAGAAGCAGTCTTTTTATACTTGGTCAATTGCTCTTGCTCTAGGCTGATGCTAGACAACTTAGCTTTTATAGTGTCCAGTTCAGATGTCATTTTATTAACCTTTCTTAAAGAGAAAAAATACAAGGACCACCAAATTTAAATAACTTAAGGTTATTTAGATATTTTTCTCCTATATATCGATGAACACCCCACAAGTCTGCAAGGGTATGTGAAGTAAAGAACATTCATATGTCCAGAAAAGTTTGATTCTAAGTTTTTTAAAAAAACAGTTGAGGTCGCTAGGAATCATGAAAAAAGGGTTTTGAAATGCAATCCCATACGATAATATCTTCACATCAACATAAAAATACTCAAACTTATTATGAACAGAAGCTGGCAAGCAAAACGAATAAGAAAGAAAATACATTTTTTCTTTCAAAAACTTACAAAATTCTGGTGTTATAAACAAATGAAAACAAAAACAATGATACATACTAGAAGGAGTACTAACTGAGAGTTCCTTTGTGTTAGAAGTGCTTGACGCTTGAAAAGTAGACCAAGAATCAACATGATAAGCTAAAAAAAATAGTGATGGATACAAACATACTCACATACATAGCATGAACACAAGTATATATGCATATAACATATTTAAAATATTTAAAAAAAAAAGAATGGAGGAAGATAGTAATACTTGCACCAGAAAATACCATTTGGATGGTTATAAGATCATTTCTCGTCTCTCTCCTTTGGCATGTAACACACGGCTCAATTCCAACATTGTCTTTACTACTCACTACTGCTTGATGGCTATCTTGAGCAACACTTTGAGTAATACTCTCATCGGGGATATCTCCAAGAGTAGATGAATTAGAGGAGTTCCCATTGACCTCCTCTTGGGAGCTCTCATCACCCATATTCACTAGATCAGAAGGCACATTGAAAATTGCCTTCATCTTACCCAAAAAGTGATGAGACCTACACTTCACATCAACCCCAATTAAGCTAGCGGCATCCTTACCAGGATGATAAATGACAAGATAGATCAAAGTTCCAAAAGAGAACTCACTATCTATAACAACCAAACCAGGAAGAGGGGTAGGAGAAGTGCATAAAAGCCAAAAGTCATAAGAATCCTTCTTGTGAGTGAAAATGTCATTATGGTCATTTTCAAGATCAATGGAATATATATGACGAATATCTGAAGCACCATGCTGATAAGAGGTTGTGTACGGGCAAAAACAAAAGTTTCCTTTCAAGTCAATAATATTCTCCAATTGTTTAGAAGGATGAGACAAACCCCAAGTCCAAGCACGAGGACCTGTCTTCTTGTCCGGAAGAATTGTAGGAAGCTTATGAATGGGAGCAATCCAAAAGATTGCTAACAAAAAATAGTTGAAGAAATATTTCATCGATAAAAGCTAATACCGGAAAGCGACTATGAGCGATTTTAAGTTGTTCCGAGAATTGATCAAGTCTCGCATATAAACTATCCAAATAGATAGAAGTAAGTGGGAGACATTCTCCTCGAGTGATTAAGTAGGCTAGAAGAAAGTCATCATGATTCATACACTCGTCCAAACTGATCCCAATAGCACATATTTACTTAAACAGTAAGCTACAAAAGCAACTTTTCTAAGATCTAAAGGATCAATAAGAGCAGGGACAAATTCACTATTGAGGAAGTCACAAAAAAAAATAACGAAACTAATTGGAGTAAGATTATTTAATGGTAATCTTCTTCCTCTTAAAAGCTTGTTTCACATGAACCACCTCTTAAATATTATTACAAATAAATTATGAATCTATTTATTATTTTTTTATTAATATTCAAACTTTTTGTAAAATAATATTTTTTTTATCTTTTTTAGTATATAATTATATTCAAATCACATA
>NC_029790.2:106344802-106346959 GCF_000816755.2 Arachis ipaensis | reverse complement strand
TAAAATTACATGGAAACTTATGATTGTACATTAAAAATATAAATTTTTTGTGTATAAATAATTTTAAAATGACTCAAAATATGACCAAAAAAAGTTTTTCCTAAAGATATAGGCTCAAAAGGATAAAACCAAAAAAATAGTCTGAGGAGTTGAATTTCTCTTTTAGTGGGAACTAAATAAACACAAGTGGATTAGTTAGATTTGAAGGATAGAGAATGTCATTTAGTTAGAAAAGAACCAAATTAAATGTTCCTTTACTAATGTAAAATATTATGAACACTCTTTTACTTGAACACCTCTTTACCACAAACAACCAGAGCAGTATCAGAATTGCTACCTTAACTTATGAGGATTAACTTCCTTCTTATACCTATTTTTAGTTAGAAACTTAAAATAATAAAAACACCCAAAATAATTTAAAATTATAAAAAGACCTTAATCTATTTCTCTCAAAAAGACATTTTTAAAAATTTGAGAAATCATCCATATTCTTTGCTTTCTTCTAATCTCATTATTCTTCATTTGTTCATCAAACTTAAACAAATTAGTATTTAGGTGCTCTACTAGAACATCTGACAACAAATTTAATAAACTCTTGTCCACTTTTTAAAGAGATCATTTATCTTTTTGTGATATTAGTAAAAATCTCAACACTTATTTTCTACTATTATTTCTCATCTTTAATTCTTATATTATTTATTTATTATTAATAGAAATTTTTTTCACAAATTTACTTAAATATCTTTAATTTCTTCTCTTAATTTTTTTTATTTAATATATTTTTATCAAATTACACCTGAATCAATTACCTAAAAGATCCAAGAACCGTCTAGTAGGTTCCAATTTGACGATGGATCCCGGGTGAATTTTTGTAATTCTGCAACAAGACATTTATAGAAGAGGACCTAACTGGACTGAATACTCATTTTCGGTTGGTAGTTCAGTCCAACACTAAAATCTACCAGTCCAACACAACTGAGACCTATTTTTATATGAACGCTAAATAAAATCTTATAAAAGAAGTTGGCCTTGCTATTCAGTTTTCATAACACAGAGAGGTCCTTATTGTAAGATGGCTGCTTCATGACCCATGTTTTTCTTTTGCTCCACGTTGACTCATTGTTTGATTTGTGATAACCACCTCAAATGTATTTGATTTTTCTTTTGGTTGATCCTACATGACCTTTCTTATCAACTAAAAAAATATGAATTCAAATAACATTTGAGGTGGCAAATTAATCATTTAATTGTCCCCTATGAAGATTGATTTAATAAAATTTTTTGAAGAAGTGTTTGTATTTTTTCAAAATATAAATTTTTTATTTTGTGATTGATATATAAAATTATATTGAAAAAGATAGAGGTATTTTTAAAATTACATAAAATAGAATTTTTTTAAAAATAATTTATATTTATCATAATTAATAATTTTAATATAATTTTATATATCAATTAATTTTTAAATTCAATTCTTATATTTATGTCTATTATAATATTTATAAATTTTAAAAATTATTTTACTAAACATAATTATTATTGTTTATATTTATTAAAAGTTAATTATTTTTTAAAAATTAATTTTTTTTACTTTTGAAAAGTAAAAATTATATCAAACTTAATCTAAAACTGGATTGTGATTAAAGAATTCCAAAGTGTGTGTGAGTAGTGTACTCATGAAAAAAAAGTATGACCTTTCTATTAAATTTATAGAATGAGAAGTCAGAATGGTAGAAGTTTCGTGTCCGAAAAAGAAAAAAGAATGATAGAAGTTTTTGTGCTTTTTAATAATTAAACATTTTAAGCCCAATTAAAAGAGAGCAAGATAAGAGTTCAATTTATATAAATAAAAGGAAAAGCCATATAAATAAAAACCAATAACAATAAAGATTACATCTTATATTAAAATATTACACTCAAAATTTTTTCTATAACACAGATGATTAACACAACAAATTTAATTTATAGAGTTAAGATCTCTTATATTACTCTTCAGAAATGAACTATAGGTATCTGACTACGATTATGGTATAATTTTCACATCCTTGGCTAAGAGTGAATCTAAAATAACATATTTCAAGAATCTTGTAATTATATAATTCTTTTTTTTTTTTGACATCTTTAACCTTATCTATGTCCACTAGTAGGAGGGCATACGTG
>NC_029790.2:106343698-106344759 GCF_000816755.2 Arachis ipaensis | reverse complement strand
ATCATAAAAGTTATAAAACATGTTCAGGCCGAATCAAATTTACCTAAATTATGAACTAAATTTAACCTAAAATTAATATCAAATTAAAATAATTTCTCTCAAATTTCATCTGAATACACATTATAATTATTTTATCTATTTAGACAAAGCGATACATTGACAATTTTATGTATGTGAATACAAAAAATATAATTAAGAAAAAAATTTTACACTTAATTTCCTCAAACTAGATTTTGTTGGGTGAGGTTTTAATTTGTTGGCATTTTCCGATATTTGAAACAGTTTATCATCTTTTTATATCCAAAATAAAAATGAAAATCTTAAGACTTAGTTAAAGAAAAATAAAGCTCTACCCTCTAAGTCTTGGATTTTTTATATAAATTAAATAAATATATTATTTACGGGTATAAATAATTTCTAGTATTTTTATCAAATTGAATCGTATTATTTATTTTATTTATAGTGTAAACGAATTAAGGTTGAAAATGTGGCAATTGTATGACGTTTGCACACGTGTTGTGTAACACTCCTATACATTTAAAATTATTTCGTTTACACTGTAAACGAAATAAGAGAAAAAACGCCTATATATAAGAGTTTCGTTCACAGCGCCACCAAAAGTCAAAAACATTTCATTTCCTTTACTTTTCTCCCACTTTACCCTTCTCTAATCAAACCTACAAGTCACCTAAAGATGATGGTGTGCGCCGATCAACCTAATGCGGATATTAATAGGCTAAACGCTATGCGGCACGTTGTCGAGACAGAGGATTTTGAGGTTGGTCTTTTCTTCGTTTAAAGTTTATGTTAAACATGAAATATGTTGTCATATTAGTTCTATACTAAGTTCAATAGAAGTAGCGTGCAATAGATATTAGTTTTAACAATATATTGTTCTAAGAATACAAAGGGCTGCATATTTTTTTATAGTTATTAAAAATTTATCGTAATGTATTTTGTTTACACTGTAAATAGAATAATTTTGCACGTATTTTGTTTATAGTATAAACGAAGTAATTTTAAACGTATTTTATTTATACTGTAAACAAAATAAACACATC
>NC_029790.2:106341830-106343330 GCF_000816755.2 Arachis ipaensis | reverse complement strand
TTTAAAATTAATTCGTTTAAGGTGTAAACGAAATAAGTAATAGGATACAATTTAATAAAAAACGTCAAAAATTATTTATATCATTATTTAATTTATTTAAAAAAAATCCTCTAAGTCTTCTACTCTGCCATATCCACTGAATTTGGTGAGGTTTTAATCAATAGAATGCAATTTTGGAGTTAACTAGTATTTAGAAATTTGACTAAATAAAATATTTGAGTGATAAGATGAGCCATGAGGTAGTGGAGGTAATGTCGGAAAAAAGCTAATTGAAGACGGCGTAAAAAGAGAGCCGAGCTGGTGACTGGTGGTAGTGGGAGTGGAGTGGGAGTCTCAGCATTTAGCGTTTCAGACTTTCAGCACTGACCATCTCACCATATCACTTTTTTTTCTTTTCTTTTTTCTTTCTTTGTTTCTTTGCTCTTTCTCTTTCTGAGGTCGTTCATTCCCATTTGCTGACTCATCTGCCACCTGTAACAACCCCAGCTTGCAGCTTACACGTTATCTCATGTCTTCGTATTCCTTTTCCTCACCGTGTTCTTTGGTTTAGTAAGCAAATTCATTAATCCGTCAAGAATTAAAATTTTATTTAAAAATTTTATACAATAAATAATGATTTTAGCTTCAATTTTCATACTTAAAATTAGGGGTGTATATGGATTGGATAAAATTAAGTTTGATGTGATTTAAATTTGGTCTAAAATATACACTAGATTTATTTATTAGACCCGAATTTGACTCTAGACCCAATAAAACCAACACATTTTCGGACCACAATTATGCCGAATGAAAATTGGGCCGTTAATATTACATTACGTTGATACCTTCTTGTAAGTTAGGGTATAAAAATATCCAAATTTTTAAGACTTCAACTATTATTTGACATGATAAAATTCACTTAAAAAAATATAACAAGAACCAATCATTTTTCAAAATTAAAGTATAACCACAATCAATACTAAAGCATAACTATAATCAATACTAATATTGTCTAATAACACCAAATATTTAAATCAATACAAATAACATAATATTATGCATTAGTCTAAAGTCTTATGCATTCTAAACATAAAACATTAACTTATAGTCTTATAATGACTAATAATACAAAATATTATAGTTTACAATACTTAAATTCCACATAAGAATAGCCATAATCCATCACTAAGAATACAAAATATTAATTGTGTATGATGACCGGACCACCGGATCGAATTCAGGTGACGCGAACTATGGCTCGGACTCGACCCGAAATAATGACAGGGTCTATTTTTAAGACCCTTACCCTACCCTAAATCTAGTAAAATCACACAAAATTAATCCCTAAAATATTCGAGACTGGGTCGAATCTTCGGATCGGATCGAAGCATGTGCACCCTTACCTGAAACTTTTCAAAATGATTTTTGCTTTTCTAATACAATTTTAGAGAAAGGGATTTTTATCAAAATAAATAAAACATTAACTAATAAAATAATTTCTTTGATCTAACATTATTTATT
>NC_029790.2:106339461-106341636 GCF_000816755.2 Arachis ipaensis | reverse complement strand
GATTGTAGTAAAATGTATATTTTTAAAGGTATACACTAATTTAATATTCGAAAAATTTAGAAGTTGATAAAATGATACTTAAAAAATATTATTGACAAAAAATTCTTAAAAAAGATTAATTTTGACAAAAATAATTAGCCGCCAATTGAATTACTTATAGTTTAAGATTAAATGTTGACGTGCCAGTTACAATGATCACAAATTACAAAAATTACTCATAATTTTATTTTTTATAATTTTAAAAACACTCCAATTTTAATTTTCATTCTAAAGACCCTAATCTTCTTCTTTTTTTTTTTCTAAAACTCTCGTCTCTTTCTCTTCCTCGTCGTCATTCACCAATGTTTTCTTCTTCTTTCACAGTAAATTCCTCCTCATTTTTGTTTGTCACTAATGCGTGAGCATCTTATACCCTTTTTCTAGTTATTTTTATATTATTTTTAGTTAGACTTTAATAAGTTTGTTATGTTTTAGTGCAAAATTCATCTTTAGATATTACTTTGAGTTTTTCTCGTATTTTTATGGTTTTAGGTGAAATTCGGAGCAATTTGGAGAAGCCTGGAGCAAGAAAGAAAAATGGTGACAGCTTGGGCGTTCAACGCCAGCAGGGAGGCATAAAAACAGAATCTCGCTCTCCCTCTCTGGCGTTCAACGCCCAGACTGGCGCTAAACGCTAGCAAGCAGCTCGTTTCACATGCTATTGGGCCTCCAAAGTGGATTTAGCACCTCTTAGCCTTATCTTATTTTATCTTTGTAATTTTTATTTTAAAATAATATCTTTTAGGTTTAGCATTTATTATTAGGCTAGTATTTATAGGAGAAGATCCATTAGGATTAGAGGGGTTCTTCTTCCTTCTGCACTTTTAGAACCTTATTTTTCTCTGTAAGTCATGAGCAACTAAACCTCTTGATTAACGTTAGGAGCTCTGTTTATTTCTATGGATTAAGATTATTATTCTTCTATTTTAATTAATGTTTGATTCAATTCTAAGGTGTTGTTTTCGTTCTTAATCTTATGAATTTGGGTGGAACGAGAGTATGACCCTTATTCTACATGAGCTCTTGTGATTCTCGAGAGAGTTATCTCACTTGAGCTACAGCTTGAAAACATTCCTCTTAAACTGCTAATTACCTGGACTAATCGGATAAGTGACATAAAATCTCGTTAGCTTTGGGTAATTGAGGTTTTTGTGGTGCTAAACTAGTTTTCTGAACTTCACCTTCTGATCTGAATTGAATGACCACGAGAGTGACTTTTGATGAGGATTAGAGGAGAATAAATCATTTAATGTTAAAATAGTTGGTAAGACGTTTTAATCTGAAAAAGTAAATATCTCCGAAACCTTAACTGTTTTCTCATAATTGTTTTACACCAAACCTGTTTATTTACTTTATTTACTTGCTTTTCACTACTTATGCGTTCTACACCAACAACCATATTTTATTATTTATCTGGCTAAGCCCAACAAGATAACTATTGCTTGCTCAATCCAACAATCCTTGTGGGATCGACCCTCACTCACCTGAAGTATTACTTGGATGACTTGGTGCACTTGTCAGTAAAATTGTGCGAGTTCTAATTTCGCGCACCAAGTGTTTGGCGCCGTTGTCGGGGATTGTTCGTGATTGACAACTTTCGGTTGTCTTATTGCTTAGATTAGGCATTTTTATTAGTTTTTGTTTAATTGTCTTTCTTTTGATTTTCGAAATCTTTTTTATTTATGTTTGTTAATTTTCAATTGTTATCCTATTTATCTTTTCCTTAAATTCGAATTTTTTCCTTGTGTTTTGGCTATCTTATTTTTATTTGATTTCAAATTTTAAGTTTGGTGCCCTTTTAGTGATTTTCTCTTTTTGGTTTAATCAATTTTTTTAATTTTTGAATCATATCTTGTTTATTTTTCTTGATTTTCGATCTTTATTTGATTTATATTCTCCTTGATTCTCGAATTTTGTGTTAATTACTTTAATTAAATTCAAATTTTAAGTTTATTTTCTTTTTATCTTGTTTTTTTTCTTGAATTTTTAATTTCTATCTTATTTATCTTTTCTTTTTATTTTCGAATTTTTGTTATCTTATTTTTTATTTAATTTCAATTTTTAAGTTTGTTGTTTCTTTAGTTTTCTTTCTTTCTTTTTTTTGAATTTCAAAAGTTTTTAAAATCTTTCTTTTTA
>NC_029790.2:106290281-106338628 GCF_000816755.2 Arachis ipaensis | reverse complement strand
TATTTATTTTCGAATCTTCTAGTTAATTGTTTACTTTATCTTATTTTATTTTTAGGATACCTCACTGGGAGTTCTCTATACTCTGACATAGAGACTCCCACTTTTTCTTTGTTTCTTGTTGTTTATGAGCAGGAACAGGGACAAGGAACCCCTTCTTGATTTTGATCCTGAACTTAAGAGGACCTTAAGGTGGCATTTGCAACAAACCCAAGCATACAAAGCCGGAGAGAATCTCATGGAGTCTTTTGAGAAGGAAGCTAAAGAGACCACTATGGCTGGAGGAAATCCGAACACTGAAGAGCACGCCAGAAAAGTGCTTGGCTCATACATTGCACCTACTGCTGACTTCTTTGGGTGCAGCATATCAGTACCTGCCATTAGTACCAATAATTTTGAGCTCAAGCCTCAACTGGTCACTCTAGTGCAACAAAATTGTCAGTTTTATGGACTCCCGCAGGAGGACCCCAACAAGTTCATATCTGATTTTCTGCAAATTTGTGACACTATTAAGACGAATAGAGTGAACTCCAAGATTTACAAGCTCATACTCTTCCCTTTTGCTGTAAGGGACAGATCAAAGCTATGGCTGGATTCTCAGCCTAAGGAGAGCCTGAACACATGGGACAAGGTGGTCACTGGATTTCTGACCAAGTTCTTTCCACCCGAGAAGCTGAGTAAGCTTAAAGTGGAAGTCCAAACTTTCAGACAGAAAGAGGGAGAATCCCTCTATGAGGCATGGGAGAGATATAAGCAGCTAATTAGGAGATGCCCTCCTGATATGATTTCAGAATGGACCAGGCTAGAAATCTTTTATGATGGCCTCTCTGAGATGGCCAAGATGTCACTGGATCACTCTGCTGGTGGTTCACTGCGCATGAAGAAGACGCCAGAGGAGGCAACCGAGCTTATTGAAATGGTTGCCAACAACCAGTACATGTACACTCTGAGAGGAACCCTGTGAACACTAGGACCACTCAGAAGAGAGGGGTCATGGAAGTGGATACACTGGATACCATTTTGGCGCAGAATAAGCTCATGTCCCAATAGATCAACATGATATCCCAACACCTAAGCGGGATGCAGGTTTCAACCGTCAACACACAAAATGCATCCTATGACATGATTGGAAGTTATACTCAAGGGGACGCTAGTGACATTACTCAGACCACCATAGAGGAAGTGAATTACATGGGAAATTCCTCTAGAAATCCCAGCAATGTCCCTATGCAAACTCTTTTAATCAGGGATGGAGGAATCACCCAAACTTTGGGTGGAGAGAGCAACAAAGGCCTCAACAAGGCTTCAACAATCAGCGTGGAACCGATCAAAATAGGTTCAACAACGGATAGTTCCAACCCTCTCAGCAGTAGATAGAGACGCCTAAGCAAAGCATCTCTGACTTAGCCATAATAGTTTCTGAGCTCTCCAAGACTACTCATAGCTTCATGCAAGAAATGCGGTCCTCAATTCGGAACTTGGAGATACATGTGGGTCAGTTGAGCAGCAGGATACCTGAGAGACCTGCCAACACTCTTCCTAGTAACACAGAAGTAAATACAAGGGAAGAGAGCAAAGCTCTCACTGTGGATAAGGAGGCCGAAACCAAGGAGGAGTATGCTGCTGGAGATTTGCAAGAGGAAGAGGCTTAGGAGGAGACTGGAAATGCACTAGTACACGCCCCAGTCCAGATAAAGGAGCCTGAAGTACAACCCTCTCTGAGCGTGTAAAAGGAAACTGAGGATGAGCAAATTGCTCAATTTGTGGCTGTCCTCAATAAGTTACAAGTCAATATTTCTTTTGTTGAGGTGTTGGAGAAGAAACCCCATATATGGCCTGTTTGGAAAGTGTAATTTCTTCTATGGCGTTTTGAGTAGGATCATGAAGGAGAATGGACTGTACGAGCTTCATCCTTAATCAGAATGGATCCACACTAAACGTGGGATTCAGATCTGGAGGAGTATTGGTAGCTGCTCAAACCAGTGTCAATCACATACAGCCTGCCATTAAAGAAATCACTCGCAAGCAAAGAGAGCAGTAGTACCAGAGTTAATTCAGGAAGAGAAAGCAACTCCAACTCTCAACTCTATTCCTATCATTTAATCCAATTGGTTTTACCCCTTTTGCACATTACTCTTACAACTCTATATATGACATATAATCATTCAAAGTTTACCCAACAACCTTCTGATTCTGCCTGACTAAGACCTGCAAGATAACCATAGCTTTTTTCAAACCATAATCGTCGTGGGATCAACCCTGACTCGCTCAGGTATTACTTGGATGACCCAGTGCACTTGCTGGTACAACAGTATGAAAAAGGTGTGGGGTTTTGTGCTACCAGAGATGTATAATCAAACTAGTGGTTCATTATTGTCCGATGAAAGACTCACTCTGAACCCATGTAGAATGAGATAACCTTGTGCCGATTCAATGCATTCATAATGATGAAGAACATATATACATCTTAGAATAGAGAATCAAACACGTATTGAGATAGAACAGTAGTACTTTATTAATCCATAAAACTCAGCAGAGCTCCTCCCCTCAACCTAGGAGATTTAGAAACTCATACTAATAGAAATACAATGATAAATGAAAATATGACAGGTCCCCCCTGAGTCTGTAAAAGTTCTCAAATAAATACTAAGCTAATGACTAAGGATTACATAGGAAGGGTAAAACATTATTTTAGTGCTAAAATTCACTTCTGGAGCCCACTTGGTGAGTGTTTGGGCTGAGCTTGATTGAGATCCACGTACTAGGAGGCCTCTAGGGTATTGAACCCTGGCTAGGGGGTCCTTTATGGGCGTTGGACATTGGTCTCTTCTCCTTTGGGCACTCGACGCCAGAATAGGGCAGGAGGCTGGCATTAAACGCCAGTTTTAGGCCTTCAATTCTGAAGCAAAGTCTATATTATTATATATTTCTAGAAAGCTCTAGATGTTAGCTTTCCATAGCCATTAAGAACGCTTCATTTGGACTTCTGTAACTCCAGAAAAGCTCTTTTGAGTGCAAGAAGGTCAGATCCAAATAGCATCTGCAGTGCTTTCTCTGCCTCTGAATCAGACTTTTGCTCCAACTCCTCAATTTCAGGCAGAAAATACCTGAAATTGCATAAAAACAAAAAATTCAAAGTAGAATCCAAACATGTGAATTTTGCACCAAAACCTATGAAAACTTAATAAAACTTAAACAAAATATACTAAAAACTATATGAAAATGATGACAAAAAGCGTATAAAATATCCACTCATCAGAACACCAAACTTAAAGACAAGAAACCAAAAACAAAGTAGGATAAAAAGAAGAGTACGATACAATAAATCTCAGAGTTTTCAATGAAGCTCAATTTCAATTAGATGAGCGAGACTTAGTAGCTTTTTGCTTCTGAATAGTTTTGACATCTCATTATCCATTGAAACACAGAAGTGTTGGCATCCTTAGGAACTTAGAATCCATATGATATTATTGACTCTCCTAGTTTAGTTCTTTTTTATTCTTGAACACAGCTTTTTAGAGTCTTAGCCGTGGCCCTAAGCACTTTGTTTTCCAGTATTACCACCAGATACATAAATGCCACAGACACTTAACTGGGTGAACCTTTTTGGATTGTGATTCAGCTTTGTTAGAGTCCCTAGATAGAGGTGTCCAGAGTTCTTAAGCACACTCTTTTTGCTTTGGATCACGACTTTGATTGCTCAGTCTCAAGCTTTTTTTACTTGACACCTTCACACCACAAGCATATAGTTAGGGACAGCTTGGTTGAGCCGCTTAGGCCAAGATTTTACTCCTTTTAGGCCCTCCTAACCATTGATGCTCAAAGCCTTGGATCCTTTTACCCTTGCCTTTTGGTTTAAAGGGTTATTGGCTTTTTTCTCTTGCCTTTTGGTTTAAAGAGCTATTGGCTTTTTCTGCTTATTTTTTTTTTCGCATGCAATTTTTTTTCTTTTTATTGCATCTTGCTTTTGCTGCTTTTTCTTGCTTCAAGAATCAATTTTTTGGATTTTTCAGATTCCTAATAATACTTCACTTTTATCATCATTCTTTTAAGAGCCAACATTCTTAATTTTAATTTCAAAGATGCACTATTCATTCATACATTCAGAAAATAAAAGCAATGCCACCACATCAAGATAATTGAACGGTTCTTAAGATAAACTCGAAATTCATGTATCTCTCAATTCTTTTCAAATAAAATTTTCTGTTTAAGTAAGATGAGAGATATATGGAATATTTTATAACTTTAAGACATAGATAGAAATGATCATGTAATAAGAATAAGAGAACAGACAATAAAACATAACAACAAACAGAAAAATAACATAAGAAAAGGGGATTAAGAGAACGAATCCACCTTAGTGAAGGCTGTAACACCCCAATTACCCTAAGCCTTACCTCTAGCCATAAAGCAAAGGTTAATCAGAGGTTACGACAGTCCTAAGACTTATACATATTTATATATAGAAGGAAATAATATATATAGAAGTCTGATGAAGGATATAGCTCAAAAACAGGATTTGAAAAGCGCAAAACGTACTAGCAAAGCTACTAACTTAAAGCACAAGAAATAAATACAGTATAGAAAAATATCATAGCATAATATCATAAAAATTTAGCCACAGCTCGCGGAGTTTAAGCCGGCTAGCCATATATACAGACAACCAGAAGACTGTAGTTCGAAAAGGCTTATACAAGTTTTGTTCTCTCAAATAAAAGCCTCTAGGCAAAACAAAATACAAAAGTGAGAGATGTTTAAACAAAATAAATAAAAAAGAGTCCAAAAGGTATCCGGATCCTCCGCTCCTGTTACCATCCAAGCAACTCACCGAGGTGGGTTGCGACTTGCATCTGAAAAATACAACAGAAATATCGTATGAGAACCAGAGGTTCTCAGTATGGTAATAGTGCCCAATAATGCAATATGTAAGGCTTCGGGATGCCAAAGGCAATCCTAGAACTTCACATCAAACCGATATTCAAGCTTAGAACAAAAATAATTAACGTAAACCTTAAACAATAAACAGGGTTTTCTAAACTTAAAGGATTCTAACTAATACTAATCACACCGCAGTATCCCACAGCCTTCGCCAACCTAACCTTCATGCAATCTCGTCGCCACCACCGGCCTAACATCCTCAGCACCAGACAAACACAAGATAAATGCAAGCAAGTAAAACACAGATAGTATACATTTACAGCAAGTAATTCAAGAAGCAAGTAGGCATGTTATACAATTAGGCAAACTCAAGTAAACAAAGCAAGCAAGCATATAGAAAATACATATGATGAATGTATGTCCTATTGGCTGTGATATCACATGTCGGTTATTGTGCCAAACCCGACAGAAAATCCGGTCGACAACTCCCGGATTAGTCTCTCTATTGCGCATAAGGAGGAATAATTCCGAAGGATGAGTGCCCTACCACCTTCTCCTTTCAGAAGGAAACATTCCGAGGGAGCGTGCCCTACCACCTTCCTCTGGTTGCCGCATGATTCCGTGGGTTAGTGCCGTACCACCTTGCAATTAGAGAGAAATCGCATTTTCAGGAGGAATAATTTCGAGGGATAAGTGCCCTACCACCTTCTCCTTTCAGAGGAAAATATTTTGAGGGAGCGTGCCCTACCACCTTCCTCTGGTTGCGAGAAATATGAGTGAGAAGCCCAACTTCAACTCTCACATCCGAACGTAGGCGGGAGACTGCCACAGCCCCTACGACGGAGAACAATGCATATCGTAATTACATATTCAATCTTAGAGGCCACTCCTCTAAACACACTTCCACTCATACTCATCACAACCATCATCAAGTCATAAGTTCCATTCCGAACTCCCTAGTTCATCAGTTTCTCAATTTCGTTATCAGTAATCACCATATTCACCACTCTTCCTTCTCTCTCAACCAACTCATCCTCACTACACCAGAAACCTAAACCTCTGTTTGCTAACTTTTCAAAGTAAAACCTAAATTAAACCTCCTAGGACCTTTCCCATATTCCAACATCCAAAATTGAGCCCAAGAGTCTTAAAATGGTGTCATAGAGGCTTACAAGCTTGCTGAGAAGGTGAAATAGTTGAAAACAAGTTTTAAATTTGAGAAATAGGGCGTGTGCATACATACAGGGGTGTGCGTGCACATGCCCAGGAAGATTTTTAAAGTGTGTGTATGCCCAGGTACGAAAATTCACAAGTCTGTTCACTCGCACAAGCTGTGCTAGCATCCCTAACAGACTGACCTTCCCAACGTGTGCGTGCGCACGGGGCTGTGCGTACACACAGGTTGCAATCCCTCATTAGTGTGTGCACGCACAAGCTATGCTAGCGCTGCAAACAGAACACCCATCCCTGTCTGTGTGTACGCACAGGTTTAAAATCTTGCGAGTTGTGCGTGCGCACAAGGCTGTGCGTGCGCACATACCAGAAATCCCAAAATTTTGCAGCTCTGCAGGATTCAGATTTTGACACCAAACTTTGAATGATCATAACTTCCTCTACAAAAATTCAAATTTTACAAACTTTATATCAATTTAAAGCTCTCAAAGCCATCTTTAATTTAAAATAAGTTTCATGTAATTTTAAGCTTTGAGGCTCAAGTCATGATCCATCAAAGTTCACCAAAAATCCATTTTTATCCAAAATCTCAAAAACTCAATTTAAAACCAAACCTCAATCCAATACCAAATCAATCACATTTCAAACATACCAAAATAACCCAAAAATTCATACCAAATACTACTTCAACCATTTTCTCAATCACACAACCTTCTAAACCAATCAACAATTCTAAATGCAACCAAATTCACATTTTTCACTTTCCATTAACCTTATTAACATCAACAAACCCCATCAACCATTAACAATCCTAAAAAATCATCATTACCCAATTCCCACATCATACACCAACACCATCATATACCATAATCAACACAACTCATCAATAATCATCAACAATACCAACAACTCTCAACAACCATAACAAATATCAACTTTCATCCTCAATTTCCTCAACATAAACAACCATCATAACACTCGTAATTAATATCAACCATCAACAATATGAACAATCACTACAAAGCCTCATCAATTTCAATAATCATCAATCCCTCCTCAATTACAATTAAATCACACATTCATCATCAACCTTCATCATCATTAAATACCAACAATCATTATCAAACTTATATACTCCTCATACCAAAACTCCATATCATCATCACTATCATACAAGTTATGCCCAAACATCAGAATCAGATACAATCAAAACATACACCCAAATCATTCAATTCTATCTTAAGGTCAACTAGCCTAAGTGTCCAAAAATACTACATATTACATAAAAGAAATTGAAACCATACCTTGGCTGATTCCCAAATGCTCCAAACACCAAAATGAAGCCATCAAACTTGATCCAAAGCCTTAACCAACTCTAACAAATACCAAAGCTCAAACTAACAACACATATATCACCAAAATCAAAACCTAAGGTACACAAAATAACTAAACACAATGATTTAGTGAAACCTTACCTTACTCAATGAGATTAGGGGTAAAATCCAGTAATTACCCACTACTAGAGATCACCTAAACAACTAAAATCACAAAATTTGCTCAAAAACTAAACCCAAAATGTGCTGAAATCTAGGGCACGAAACTGAAGGGTGAACAACGATTTCTTACCAGGTTTCTTTAGATAGAAAGGAAGATCTCGCCGAGAGCTACGCATGGCTATAAATGGCTCGTCAATCGGAGCTCCGTAGCTCAAGTTGCAAGCAAAAGAAGCTGAGGGTGAATAGTGTTCTTTCTTCTCCCTCTCCTCTCAATTCAGTAGCGCCCCCTTTTTCAAATGAGGGTGGAATGAGCTGAAAATCTCATTTTATGAGCTTATATATGTTGGGCCTTGGACCTAACTTGGACTCGGTCCAACCCGTTAGCATTTTTAGCCCGTTCGGCCCAACTTTGGGCCAAACCTTTAACACTAACACCCAATTTTCTATTCCTAATATCTTTTAAGGTTTTCGACTATTTTCACTTTTTCTCGCACAGTATCGGACATACTTAAACCGGTTCGACCGGTCTAACTGTTGATTCGCGGTTTTTCACGGTTTTTCGCAGAAAACACATTTTCTGACTCGGAAAGACCTACTGAGTCCAAAAATCATATTTAAATCCCCAAATTCTCATTCTAACTTTCTAGAACCTAATTTGGGTATTTAAATTATTTTATTCGTGAAAACTCTGTTTGAGAGTACTTGATCCAATCTCTAATCAAAGTTGACTCTTCTAGTGTAAAGATGTGGGTCTCCTTGCATCAAAGGCAAGTTGAACGCTAACCTCACACTTTCTGGGCTAAAGTCCAAGATTCTCCTTCGGACCATGGTGCTCCAATTCTTGGGATTTAGATTCACACTAATGTCATGGTTTTTCGTGACCCATTCATTAGCATAGAACTCTTGCACCATTAAGATCTCAATCTCTTGGATGGGATTGGTTAGGACTTCCCAACCTCTTCTCTGGATATCTCTTCGGATTTTCGGATACTCATTCTTCTTAAGCATAAAAGTGACCTCAGGGATCACCTTCTTCTCTGCCACTACTTCATAGAAGTGGTCTTGGTGGACTTTGGTGATGAATCTCTATATCTCCCAAGATTCGGAGGTGGCAGCTACGACCTTTCCTTTCCTCTTTCTAAAGGGTTCTCCAACCTTGGGTTCCATAAGTGGTAATAGAAAGCAAAAAGCAACGCTTTTCTCACACCAAACTTAAAATCTTTGCTCGTCCTCGAACAAAAAATAAATAAAAGAGAATAATGGAGTAGAAGATGAAGAAAATAGATGGAGAAGGAGGGAGAAAGCAATTCGGCCAAGGGGGCTTTGATGTGTATGAAAGGTGTGTGTATGAAGGGTTAGAATGAGGGGTATTTATAGGGCTGGGCTAGGGTTTATAGGGAAGAAGTATGAAAGTAAAAGTGAAGGAGTGGGGTAGGTAAAGATGTTGTGGGATCCACTAGTCCTGAGAAACTAGAGAATTCAGATTCCCTACCCTCTGCATGGGCGTTTGAATGCCCAGGGTCTGCCTCTGGCTAGCGTTTAATGCCAGCAAAGCTACCATTTTGGGCTTTGAACGCCCAGCCAGTGCTCCCTGGCTGGCGTTCAACGCCAGCAAGACACTCCATCCAGAATGTTCTGTTTTTACATGATCATGAACCTAAAGAAATAACTAAAGAAAAACAAACTTAAGAAATTAGAGGAAATAGAAATAACTAAATAAGGTTGGGTTGCCTCCCAACAAGCGCTTCTTTAACGTCACTAGCTTGACGGTTAGCTCCTTATGGAGATTGATATGGGCTCAAAATTTCACCTCATACAGTGAAATTTCTTCTTGTCTTCTCATGGATGAGCTCCACATGCTCTAGAGATAAGACACGACTCACTGTATGTGGTATGACTGGTTTATTGGTGAAGACAACTCTCATGCCAGGTGAGAGGCCTTCAGTGGGGACTTTCTTGTCCCTCCAACCTTTAGGTAATTTCTTCTTAGTACCATTATGTTCAGTGCTTGTTAATGGATTCCCAACACCAAACTTAGAATTGATGTTTGGGGGCTTAGTAAAGCTTTTCACTGAAAGAGATGGTTGGAACACTAAGTGTTGCACAGTTATCTCTCTTTTTTCAGAGGGAAAGTTTGGGTAAGGCATCTTGAACAAGATGTGATCCTCCCCTAGTTGTAGAATCAGTTCTCCCTTAGCTACATCAATGATAGCATTGACAGTGGCAAGGAAAGGTCTCCCAAGGATGATGAATTCATCCTCATCTTCCCCAATATCTAAGATAATAAAGTTTGTAGGGATGTAAAGGTTTTCAACCTTCACCAATACATCCTCTACCAAGCCATATGCTATCTTCATTGAGTTGTCTACCATCTCTAGTGAGATGTTTGCAGCTTGTACCTCAAAGATTCTCAGCTTCTCCATTACAGAGAGTGGCATGAGATTTATACTTGACCCTAGGTCACACAGAGCCTTCTCAAAGGTCATAGTGCCTTTGGTGCAAAGAATTAGGAAGCATCCAGGATCTGGAAGCTTCTGAGGTAGCTTCTGCTGTATGAAAGCATTTAGTTCTTTGGTAAGCACTAGAGGTTCTTCCTCCAAAGATTTTGTACCAAACAACTTGGCATTCAGCTTTATAAGAGCTCCTAGGTACTGAGAAACTTGCTCTTCCCTAGTGTCCTCATCCTCATCAGAGGATGAGTATTCATTAGAACTTATGCACTATAGGAGTGCATGCAAGGGAACCTCTATGGTCTCTACATGAGCCTTGGCTTCCTTTAATTCTTGGATAGGAATTTCTTCAGTGGGTGCTGAACACTCAGTAGGTATGCCATTGCTGGCATTTAATGCCAGTTCTGGTAGTTCTTTGGGTATTGAACGTCCATCATGCATCCCTTCACTGGCGTTTAACGCCAGTTCCTTTGCCAAGTTGGGCATTGAACGCCAAGGAGGGACCTCTTTCCTGGCATTCAACGCCAACTCTGATGCCTGTCTGGGTGTTGAATGCCCAGTGAGGTATTCCTCACTGGCGTTCAATGCCATCTTCTGTGCCAGCTTGGGCGTTGAACGCCCAGTGAGATATTCTTCACTGGCGTTCAATGCCATCCCAGGTTCTCCAGATTCGGCCTCATCCTCAATGATGATGGCTTTGCACTCTTCTCTTGGGTTCACTTCAGTGTTGCTAGGAAGAGTGTCAGGAGGAGTCTCAGGGATTCTCTTGCTCAATTGACTAACTTGTATCTCTAAATTTCTAATGGAGGATCTTATTTCAGTTATGAAAATATGAGTGGTCTTAGAGAGGTTGGGGACTATAGTTACCAAGTCAGAAAGGCTCTGGTTAGGGGTCTCCATATTCCCTTGAGAAGATGGGAATGGTGGCCTGTTGTTGAACCTATTTTGGTTCCTTCCACCTTGATTGTTATTGAAGCCTTGTTGAGGCTTCTATTGATCCTTCCATGAAAGATTAGGGTGGTTCTTCCATGAAGGGTTGTAGGTGTTTCCATAGGGTTCTCCCATGTAATTCACCTCTTCCATGGTGGGTTGGTCAGGATCATAAGCTTCTACTTCAGAGGAAGCTTCTTGAGTGCTGCCAGCTGCAGCTTGCATTCCAGTCAAATGCTGAGAGATCATATTGACCTGCTGGGTCAAGATCTTGTTCTGAGCCAATATGGCATTCAGAGTGTCTACTTCAAGAACTCCTTTCTTCTGAGGGACCCCATTGTTCACAGAATTTCTCTCAGAGGTGTACATGAATTGGTTGTTTACAACCATCTCAATGACTTCTCTAGCCTCTTTAGGCATTTTCTTCAGGTGGAGTGATCCACCAACAGAACTGTCTAATGATATTTTGGACATCTCAAACAAGGCATCATAGAAGATGCCTAGGATAGACCATTCTGAGAGCATGTCAGAAGGACATCTCCTTATTAGTTGCTTGTATCTTTTCCAAGCTTCATAGAGGAATTTACCTTCTCCTTGTCTGAAGGTTTGAACTTCCACTTTGATTTTGCTCATTCTTTGAGGAGGAAATAATTTGGCCAAGAAAGCATTGACCAGCTTCTCCCAAGAGTCTAGGCTCTCTTTAGGTTGAGAATCCAATCATATTTTAGCTCTATCTCTAACAGCAAAGGAAAAGAGCATAAGTCTGTAGACCTCAGGATCTACTCCATTGGTCTTAACAGTGTCACAGATTTACAAGAATTTCGACAGGAATTGATGTGGATCTTCCAGTGGAAGTCCATGGAACTTGCAATTCTGTTGCAGAAGAGAGACTAACTGAGGCTTAAGCTCAAAGTTGTTAGCTCTAATGGAAGGTATGTAGATACTTCTTCCATAGAAATCAGAGGTAGGTATGATGTAGTCACCAAGAACATTTCTTGCCTCTCCTTCATGATTAGGTTCGGCTGCCATGTTGTCAACTTCCTGTTCAAAATTTTCTGATAGATTTTTTCCGGAGTGTTGTACTTTAGCTTGTTGTAAACACCTCCTTAGAGTTTTCTCAGGTTCAGGATCAGGTTTAAAGAGAGGTTCTTTGTCTCTGTTCCTGGTCATAAACAAGAAAAGAAAACAAGAAAGAAGAAGAATGTGAGCTCTATGATCAAGAATAGAGGACTCCCTGTGAGATGTGAAAAAGAAAGGAAAGAAGAATGAAGATAAAGAGGAGAGAAGAAGAATTCAAATAAGAGAGAAGAAGAATTCAAAAATTAGAAGTAAAAAGATAAACAAGAATTAAAGTATTTTTGTTTTTATTTTATTTGTTAATGAAATTCGAAAATAGAAGCTAATTAATTAAAAAGATTTGAAAGTTAAATGATGAATTTTTGAAAATAGAAGAGAGAGATAGAAGAGAATGTTTGAAAATAGGAGAGAGAAGAATTAGTTAGGATGTTTTGAAAAACAAGAAAGAGAAAACAACTAACGAATTAAGAAAGATTTGAAAACAAGATAAGAGAGAAGATTAGAAAAGATTTGAATTTCAAATTTAAAATTAGAAAAGATAAGATAGAAATTGAAAAGATTTGAAAAAGATTTGAATTTAAAATTTGAAATTAGAAAAGATAAGATAAGAATTTCAAAAGATTTGAAAAAGATAAGATTTGAAATTTGATTTTTGAAAAAGATTTGATTTTTGAAATTGAATTTTAAAATCTGAATTTGAAATAAGATAAGATAAGATTTTTGAATTTTAAAGAAAGATAGAAATATAAGATAGTAATTTGAAAAAGATATGATTTTTGAAAAGATTTGAATTTGAAATTTAAAACTAAGATAAGATAAGATAATGATTTTGAAATTAAAATTTGAAATTTTTGTTGATATTTTCGAAAATTAAGATAAGGATAAGAAAAGATATTTTATTTTTTTTATTTTTGAATTTAATGAAAAAAGAGAAATACAACAAAAGACACCAAACTTAAAATTTTTAGATCTAAGACACCTAGAATTCGAAAATTGCAAAGAAAAAGATAAAGAGACACCAAACTTCAAAATTTTAAGATCAAAACAAGAAGAAAAATAAGAACACTTTGAAGATCAAGAAGAACACCATGAACAAAATTCAAAGAATTAAAAGAAAACAAGAACATGCAAAGGACACCAAACTTAAAAATTTTGAAAACTAAAGGCACAATTTTAGAAAATCTTAAAAAAAAGACACAAGAAGACACCAAACTTAAAGATTGACACAAGATTCAAACAAAAGACACTTTTTTTGAAAAAGACTTAAGAAATTCGAATAAGACTCAAACAAGAACAAGAACAAAAGACTCAAAAGGCAAAGATTAAATAAAGAAAAGAATTCTTTTGAATTTTTTTTTCGAAAAAAGAAAATTAAAAGACTCAAACAAAATTAAAGACAATACCTAATCTAAGCAACAAAATAATCTGTTAATTTTTCTAAACTCGAATAATCCCCGGTAACGGCAGCAAAAACTTGGTAGCGCGGAATTACACTTCGCACTAATGAACTAGCCAGTGCACTGGGTCGTCCAAGTAATACCTGAGTGAGTCAGGGTCGATCCCACAAGGATTGTGATTTGAAGCAAGCTATGATTATCTTATAGATCTTAGTCAAGCGGATAGAAAAGTTGTTTGATTGTTTAAATGCATAAAAAGAAAATAAATAAAATGTTACTCGGTTGATGGTAAAAGCAATGATAAGAACATGGTTAAGGCTTGGAGATGCTTTGTTCTTCTGGATTAATCCAGTCTTAATGTCTTCTTCAACTGTGAATGATTTCTTCTATGGTAAGTTATATGTGATCAATGCCTTTCTTAAGGGATCGCCAATACTCCTCCAGATCTGAACTTCAGGGTTAGTGCGGATCCAGTCTGATTAAGGGTGAAGCTCCTGCAGTTCATTCTCCTTAGTGATCCTACTCAAAACGCCACAGACAAGGTCGAATCTTCCAGATTAGAGAATGCTGCGCCTTTGGTTCTAGCCTCTACCACAAAGACTCTAATCTCCCCGTACCTCGGGTGAACTGGTGTCTCGAGAAGTCCCAAACGAAGTTGTGGATTAGCCGTCTAGGAGATGTATAATCAAACTAGTGGTTCGTCATTGTCCGATAAAAGACTCACTCTGAACCCATGTAGAATGAGATAACCTTGTGCCGGTTCAACACGTTCATAATGATGAAGAACAGATATACATCTTAGAATAGAAAATCAAACACGTATTGAGATAGAACAGTAGTACTTTATTAATCCATAAAACTCAGCAGAGCTCCTCCCCTCAACCTAGGAGGTTTAGAAACTCATACTGATAGAAAATACAATGATAAACAAAAATATGACAGGTCCCTCTGAGTCTGTAAAACTTCTCAAATAAATACTAAGCTAATGACTAAGGATTACATTGGAAAGGTAAAAAAATATTTTAGTTCTAAAATCAACTTCTGGAGCCCACTTAGTGAGTGTTTAGGCTGAGCTTGATTGAGATCCATGTGCTAGGAGGCCTCTAGGGTGTTGAACACTGGCTAGAGGGTCCTTTATGGGGATTGGACGCTGGTCTCTTCTCCTTTGGGCACTAGACACCAGAATAGGGCAGGAGGCTGGCGTTGAATGCCAGTTTTAGGCCTTCAATTCTGAAGCAAAGTATAGACTATTATATATTACTGGAAAGCTCTGGATGTTGGCTTTCCACAGCCGTTGATAACGCTCTATTTAGACTTTTGTAGCTCCAGAAAAGCTCTTTCGAGTGCAAGGAGGTCAGATCTAGACAGCATCTGCAGTGCTTTCTTTGTCTCTGAATCAGACTTTTGCTCCAACTTCTCAATTTCAGCAAGAAAATACCTGAAATTGCATAAAAATACATAAACTCAATGTAGAATCCAAAAATGTCAATTTTGCACTAAAACCTATGAAAACTTAATAAAACTTAAACAAAACATACTAAAAACTATATGTTAATGATGGCAAAAAGCGTATAAAATATCCGCTCATCAAAGGGTATGGAGCACACTAGGGAGCCGCACAAAGACTGCAGAATGAGGCCGTTCCACCACCTCCATAGGATATTCCTGAGATGACTCAAGGGATGTACTTCCCTCCCCGTGACTACTGGGATCAGTTGACCACATTCTTGGGGGAGCTGACATCATCAGTTAACCAGTTGAGACTGGAGCATCAAGACTAGTCTGCTATCTTTCAAAAGATGATGAAAGATCAATGGAGATTGATGGCAGAGCAGAGGAGGTAGGGGTGTGATATTGAGGAGCTTACTCCCAGGGTATTCTTTTCCATCGCAGTGAGGGTATTCTCTCTCCCAGGGTGTGTTTCTCTTTTTTTGGGGTTGGTGATAACCATCACCTCAGGATTTTTTTCAACTTATACCCCCTACCCCAGTTTGTCTCGTCAGTGGTAGGTATCTCACCAGCGTTCTCGAGGGGTACTTCAGTCGAGGGGTGAGAGTGAACTTCACCCTCACCAACAACCTAGGCCTGGAGCTCAACAGTAGGAGTTTTTGAACTGTCGTCATCACTTTCTTCCGTTAGGAAGAAATGAGTCATCAGGCGATCTATTGTCATATTCCCGGCAGCCATGGTGACTACAAAAAAGTAAATAAAGCCAAGTTAAGAGATCGGAAAAACAGGAAGTTTCAAAATGAACAAGACATATAAACTAATTGGGAGAACGGGACAATAACAAAGTTCGCGCCTTACCCACACATTTGAGCCGGATTCCTGGTCGCCCATCAATAAATAAAGATTAATATCGTTAGTGCTAAAAATCACTAAGAGGATGTCGGCGATTTGCCGGCCTTCCTGACCTAGCCCCTCATAGGTCATCTTTTTCAAATAATTGGAGCCAGCACCGGAGCTTCAGTACGTCGGAATCCGCTTCTCACCCTCGAGGGCAAGCCAGAAGGGTTGGTGACACTGAGCTGGCCTCACTCTAAAGTAGGTCTCTTTGAAGTCATGGAATGAATCTTCAAAAAGTCCGAAGATTTGTCGATTTTGTACTGCCCAGAAAGACAGGTAGCCCTTCTTATACATGCCTTCCCAGGAGGGGTTGGTGAGTAGAAAGAAATAAAGAAAAACATTCATGGAGGTTGGAAGCTTCAGGTACTCACGTACCATCTCGAAATAGCGGATGGCAGCCCAGCTGTTCAGATGAAGTTGTGACGGGGCGACGTCATATCGGTTAAGAAGAGCCTTGACGAACGACGAGAAGGGAAGACGAACCCCCAATGCGGTGAACATGGGCTTGTATACCCACATCTAGTAAAGAATCCGGGGAGATGACAAATTTATTTGGCAAATGTGTTCCCTGGTTCCCGGGATGAATACATTATAATTCGCCTCCTCCGGTCCGCCACAACACAGCACCCAGAATCACAAAATTCTTGTAATTCCTCCCGGGTTATTTTGGAGGCTGGTGCATGTGTACACAAAACCCACAATATTTCGTACAACAACAACAGTACCAGCAAGTGCACTGAGTCGTCCAAGTAATACCTGAGCGAGTCAGGGTCAATCCCACGAGGATTATGGCTTGAAGCAAGCTTATGTTTGTCTTGCAGGTATTAGTCAGGCATAATCAGAAGGTTTTATGTTGAATGTGCAAAGCATGTGTTTTCAGAGATAGGAATAGATGATAGGATTAGATTGAGAGTCGGAGTTGCTTTGTCTTTCTGAAGTAACTCTGGTACTATTATCTTCTTTGCTTGTGAATGATCTTCTTCTATGACAGGCTGTAAGTGATCAAAGCCACACCAATGGTCCTTGATCTTCTCTGCTACAGGTTGAACACGTCCATGGCCAGTGGTCGTGATATTCAATCTGACGAAGGGTGAAGCACATAGCAGTCCATTCTCTTGACGATCCTACTCAAAACGCCACAGACAAGGTCGAATCTTCCGGATCAAAGAACGCTGCTTCTTGGATCTAGCCTATAGCATGGAGACCTTAATCTCCCCGGAGATCGGCTGAACTGGTGTCTCGAGAAGTCTCCAACGAAATCGTGGATTAACCGTCTGATAGATGTATAATCATAGCTGTTGGCTCGTGCTTTTCTTCTAGGTACTCACACGAACCCAAGTAGAAGTGGGTGTTTGTCAGGCACGTTTGTCTTAATGTGATGAACAGAGCCAATTTGTCAGATTGTCCTGTTCATCACGATGAAGATCGGAATATACATCTTAGAGATAGATTAAACACGGATCGAAGAAGAAGAAATAGTACTTTTATTAATTCATAGGACTCAGCAGGGCTCCTCCCCTCAACCTAGGAGGTTTAGAAACTCATACTGAAAATAAAATAAAGTGTAAAACGAAATTATGCTCTCCTGAATCGGAGAGTGTGCGTTCTCTCTAATGGAGAATGAATGATAAAACGTGTAAAAAGTCTTTAAATACTAAGCAGATGACTAGTAAGTGTAAAACAGTCTATTTAGTACTAAAATCCACTTATGAGGCCCACTTGGTGAGTGTTTGGGCTGAGCTTCAATGAGATCCACGTGCTATGAGGTCTCTGGGACGTTGAATGCCAGCTATGGGGCCTCTCTAGGCCTTTGGACGTTGGGCTCTGCTCTTTAGGTGTTGGATGTCTGGAAGGGGGCAGGAAGCTGGCGTTGAACGCCATTTTTGGGCCTTCTAATCCGAAGTAAAGTATGGACTATTATATATTGCGAGAACTGGACCGGTCAATAAACCGGTGAGGTCACTGGTTTAATGGTTCACTGGTTCGACCGGGATTCAACCAGTTTAATTAAATATTAAATAAAATTATTAAAAAACCTAAAAATAATTTTAAATATATAAATTCAATAATTTCTAACTTAATAAAATTTAAAATTTTACATAATAAATTATCCATAACTAAATATTAGAGGTTCACAAACAACTTCAAACATCAAAGTTTATAACTAAACAAAAAAAAAACGCAGATAATGACAAACCCATAATGTTCTACATTAAAAAGAAACAATTACTAGCAAGTTTTCAACTAATCAAAGGTGCAACTCATAAAAAATCATAATCATCATTAAGTGTTCCAATATCTCCATCATAAACAGGTAATCCAAAGCCACCATCTTCAGAAGTACCACCAAAAGAAGCTGTATTTGAAGAATCAGCGACATCAGGCAAATCCACATTAACTTCCACATCTCCTCCATCTAATAAAATAAAATAAAAAACTAAGAAAAAATTAAAGTTATAACTTTACAACATATATCTTTAGTAAATGAAACAAGTTTTGCTATTTCAATCACCTTTAGGATACGAAGGCATAGCATTATCCGTGTAAATTAAATTTTCAATGCCTTCGATGTCTCCATTAGTAAATTCAGGATCATCTTCATTTGCCATTACCCAAAAATCTACTGTGTCAATGCTTTGAATGTCAATTGGATCATAATTATTCTTCTTGCGATGCAATCTAGATTGAAGACGTAGATTATAAGTCACATAAACAATGTCACTTAGCCTTTGATGCTCTAATCGGTTCCTCCACTTTGAATGGATTTGTTCAAAGAGGCTCTAGTTCCTCTCACATCCGGATGATGAAGATGTTTGATGAAGAAGACAAATCGCTATTTTTTGCAAATTAGGAGCACTCCCACCGTGTAGCCTCCACCATTCACCTATCAGGATATAAAAGTCAAACATCAATTCTCATTCAATATTTAAAAAACTTTCAAAGTAAATTGAACGTGGAAATATAATAACTTACCAGGTTTGAGTCTCTTAATTGCTTTCAAAGCACTTTCCCTTCCAAAACTTTCTTTTCAATCTCGATACAACTGTATCTCTTGCATTGCAGCAACTAAGTCATCGCAAAGAGTTTCAATATAAAATAAATACAGTAAAGACCTCAAGATATTTGCCTTCTCAACAAACCCCTTACTATAGAAGAAACCTGGATTCAAAAAGTATGCTGCTGCATGGAGGTCACGCTTCAAATGCTTATCCCACCGCATTTTCAAGATACTTGTATAAGGTGTGTATGTAGCTTTTCTATTTCTAAACATTGTCTTGATAGTAATTTTAGCTCTTTGCATGCCCTCATACATGTATACCAGAGAAGGTTTCTCATCAGCATCAACATGCCTCAATAACTTAATAAGAGGACCAACAATCATCACAGTAGTAACACAATCCTCCTAAAACTTACTATCCAAGATAATTGAGCTAACCATCTTCCCATTGACACTCTTGGATAATTTATGAGAAGTGAAATATTTGTCCACCACCAATGTTTGCAAGTCTTCTTTATAATCATATATACTTTTCAAAGTAATGAAAATAGTAGCAAAACGTGTAACTCCCGGTCAAACAATTTCTTTCCAATTTGGTCTTTTTCTAAGCCATGACAAGAAAATCATATGATTGTAAACAAACACAATCACTTTTGAAGCACGAGAGGCAAGGTTAGCTATATTAGGAATACTTGCTACGTCTTTCAAAATAAGACTGATGCAGTAAGCAGCACAAGGAGACCAAAAAATGTTGGGATACTTTTCATGAATGAGTTTTCCAGTAGATACATAATTCGCAGCATTATCAGTAACCACATGCACAATGTTACTAGACCCAACCCACTCAATAACCTCAGCAAACAATTTAAACAAGGTATCGGTAGTTTTTATCATATCAGAAGCTTCAACAGACTTAACAAATGATATACCAGCAAGACAATAAACTAGAAATTAATTAACATACGTTGCCTTTGATCAGTCCAGCCATCTGCCATCAGTGTACAACCAGTGCTTTTCCACGAGCTCCTATAGCCTTCAACAAGCAACTGACACTCCTTTTTAAGATCGGCCAGCAAATGAACTCTCATTTCATCATATGACGGTCCCTTGAAACCAGGTTCAATTGCAGCAACGCCGTCCAAGGCAGGTTAAAAGTAAGGTGATTGAATTGCATTGAATGGAATACGTGTATCAATGATCCATTTTGCAAGCCCCAACTTAACGTTGTGCACAACTTGTTTACTGGCCAAGACACTTTTCAAAGTTGGTTGAGAGCCTGGCGTAGTCCTTCCCTTAAAATAACTTCCAATTGGAGTAGCAGCAATAGCTCTTCTCTTTCCTTTGTCTCCCATTATTGCAGGAGCCGAAGGTTGTACAGGATTAGGCGCTTCACACTTTTCTTCCGCTTGTGTTTCCACATCATAACAATCACTTGTAAATTTTTTTTTTCTGCCTTATTTTTTTTGTTTTCCTCCAAATGCCTTTTGAATTGAAGTTCAACATCTTCAGTTACTTTGTTACAAACTTTAATTTGTCCAGGAATTTTTGCAAGATGATATTTCATTCTATATATCCCCCTCCATTGTAAGTATTCAAGCAGAAAATACATGTATATTGAGCCTTGTTATTTTTGTCATACTTCACTGTAAATTATTGCCAAGCTAGATCAGATTTACCTCTAGATGAACCAGTTTGAGAATCTTGAACAGCATTATCTTGTAGTTGTGGGTTACTTTGTGATTGTTCCATCTGTAACAATCAGAAATCAAAAACAAAAAATAACCTCAGAAAACCATGAACAAATAAATAACCTTAGAAAAAAAATGATGAATCCAAAATCACCTCAGAAAACTATGAATTCAGCAACCAAAATCATGAAGCAGCAAACAAATAAATCATGAACAAATAACCTCAGAAAATCAAAAATCAAAATCATGAATCCAGCAAACAAATAAATCATGAACAGATAACAAATAAATCAAAATTTTGAATCCAGCAAACAAATAAATCAAAAATTCATGCACAGAAAATCAAAAGGTAGCAAGGAGGAATAAGTGAATAACAGAGTATTACTTACTGGCGGTGAGTAACGGCGACAAAAAAGGAGGCGAGCTCGGCGAGGAAAGAGGAGGCGGTGGTCAAACCCGTTGCTGCTGTGGCTGCGGGATGTGGTGGAGATGGCGGTGGGCTGCTCAATTGGTGGTGGTGGCTATGCGACTGCGAAGAGAGGAGAGATGAGTTGCTGCGATGGTTCGCACTTCGCAGACAAGAGAGGAGAGATGAGTTGTTGTTGCTACTGATTCCTCTTCTGGGTGATTAGGGTTCAGCTTCGTGTTTAGCCTTTCTTTTCTTTTTTTTTTAGAGACAAAACAACGACGTTGAGGGGTTTCACTTTCAAACCAAAAACCCACTAAAAAATCGGACAGTTCTGCCAGTTTACCGGTTAACCGCTGGTTCGACCGGTTTTTTCACCAGTTTTTTGCCAAGCAGTTTCTAGCCTTACCAGGACCGGCTAGGTGACCGGTTCCCAGTTAATCCGGTTGAATCGATCGGTCCGGTTTGGTTTTTAGAACCATGCTCTGAATCAGATTTCTGCTCCAGCTTCTCAATTTCAGCCAGAAAATACCTGAAATTGCCCAAAAACATAAAAACTCATAGTAGAATCCAAAAATACGAATTTAACACTAAAACCTATAGAAACTCAATAAAAATTAAATAAAAACTACTAAAAACTATATGAAAGTGATGCCAAAAAGCGTATAAAATATCCGCTCATCACAACACCAAACTTAAACTGTTGCTTGTCCCCAAGCAACTAAAAGCACAGTAGGATAAAAAGAAAATTAAGATACAATAAATTTCTAAGTTTCGAATGAAGCTTAGTTACAATCAGATGAGCGGGACTTAGTAGCTTTTTGCTTCTGAATAGTTTTGGCATCTCACTATCCATTGAAAGTCAGAGATGTTGGCATCTTTAAGAACTTAGAATCCAGATGATATTATTGACTTTTCTAGTTAAGCTTATTTTGATTCTTGAACACAACTTTCTGAGTCTTGGCCGTGACCCTAAGCACTCTGTTTTCCAGTATTACCACCGGATACATTCATGCCACAGACACTTTACTTGGGTGAACCTTTTCAGATTGTGACTCAGCTTTGCTAGAGTCCCCAGATAGAGGTGTCCAGAGTTCCTAAGCACACTCTTTTTGCTTTGGACCACGACTTTAACCGCTCAGTCTCAAGCTTTTTACTTGACACCTTCACGCCACAAGCACATGGTTAGGGATAGCTTAGATTGAGCCGCTTAGGCCAGGATTTTATTCCTTTGGGCCCTCCTAACCACTGATGCTCAAAGTCTTGGGCCTTTTTACCCTTGCCTTTTGGTTTAAAAGGTTACTGGCTTTTTCAATCTGCCCTCCTTTTCCTGCATTTTTTAGCAGTAATGAATTTTTCTTTTTCTTTTTTTTTTCTTTTTCGGCATTTTTTCATTCTTGCATACATATATTTTTTTTGTTTGCAACATGATTTTTCTTTTGCTTTTTGCTACTTTTTCTTGCTTCAAGAATCAATTTTCAGATTTTTCAGATTATCAATAATATTTTTCCTTTTTCCTTATTCTTTCAAGAGCCAACATTCTAAAATTTCAACTTCAAACATGCACTGTTTATTTCATACATTCAGAAAACAAAAGCAAATGACACCACATCAAACTAATTAAACTAATCTTATTTTAAACTTGAAATTCATGCATCTCTCAATTCTTTTCAATTAAAATTTTTTTTATTTAAGCAAGGTGAGAGATATATGGAACATTTTACATCTTTAAGACATCAATGAAAATGATCATGCAACTAGGACAAAAAAAATAGATAAACAGACAGAAAAAAGAAAAATGACAGGAAAGGAGTAAAAGAGAACAAATCCACCTGAATGATGGTGGCCAGTGCTCCTCCTTGAGGATCCCATGTATTGCTTGATCTCTTCTATGTCACTCATTTGTCTTTGTTGAGGTGGCTGCACAGGCTCTTATGCATGCTTCCTAGTTTGCTTCGTCCTCTTCTTCCATACTTAAGAGTGGTAGAAGTCAAAGAGCAAAGCTTTTGCAACACCAAACTTAAGAGTTTTGCTTGTCCTCAAGCAAAGTAGAGTAGAAGAAGGTGGGGTAGGTGGAGCTTCTGTGGGACCTCTCAGTCTTGAGAGGCTAGGGAATTCCAGATTCCCTGTTTCTCTGCATTGGCATTTGAACGCCTAGGGACTACTCCTTGGCTGGCATGCAACGCCCGCAATGCTCCCCTCTTGGGGTGTTGAATGCCTAGGAGGGCTTCCTCGCTAGTGTTTAACTTTAACACTCCACTTAGAGTGTTCTGTTTTCACTGTTGTGAAATCTGTCTCTTGACTGATGCACATGATCATGACTCTGACAACTGAAAGGAAAACAAAAAAGAAAATAAATGGTTGAGTAAAATTTGGATTGCCTCCCAACAAGTGCTCTTTTAAAGTCACTAGCTTGACCTTCATCAGCTCCTTAAAGAGGTGAGTAAGGGCTTAGATTTTTGCCCTTGATAGTAAATTTTCTTCTTGTCCTCTCATGACTGAGCTCGACATACTCTAGAGATAGGACACGGTTCACTGTATGTGGTAGGACTGAATTCTTAGTGAATACAACTCTCATGCCTGGTGAGAGGCCTTCAGTTGGGACTTTCTTATCCCTCTAGCCTTTAGGTACTTTCTTTTTAATACCTTTATGCTTATAGCTTGTTGAGGGCTTTCCAACACCAAACTTAGAATTGATGTCTGGGGGCTTTGCAGAGCTCTGCACAGAAAAGAGAGGGTTAGCACACTAGGTGTTGCACTGTCATCTCTCTTTTAAAGGGAGAATTAGGATGAGGCATCTTGAATAAGATGTGATCCTCCCCTAACTTTAGGGTTAGTTCTCCCTTAACCACATCAATGATAGCATTAGCTGTAGCTAGGAAAGGTCTTCCAAGGATGACACAGTCATCCTCATCCTCTCCTATGTCCAAGACAATGAATTTTACAGGGATGTAGTGGTTTTCAACTTTAACCAAGACATCCTCTACTAAGCCATATGGCTTCTTCATGGTCTTGTCTGCCATCTCTAAAGAGATGTGTGCAGCTTGTACCTCAAGGATTCCCAGCTTCTCCATTACAGAGAGTGATATGAGGTTAATACTTGACCCTAGGTCACACAGAGCCTTTTCAAAGGTCATAATGCCTATGGTGCAAGGAATCAGAAAGCGTCCAAGATCTGGAAGCTTCTGAGGTAGCCCTTGCTGAACCAAAGCATGGAGTTCTTTGGTAAGCAGTGGAGGTTCTTCTTCTAGAGGCTTTGTACCAAATAGCTTGGCATTTATCTTCATTAGAGCTCCTAGGAAACGAGTAACTTGTTCTTCCCTAGTATCTTCATCCTCACTTGAGGATGAGTAGTCATCAGAACCTATGCACTGCGGAAGTGCATTCAAAGGAACCTCAAAGGTCTTTATGGTTTCCCTTGGTTTTGGGCTAGAGGGTTCTTGAGTGGGCTTTAAGCACTCAAGGGGTGTGCTTGTGCTGGCGTTCAATGCCAGCTCTGTGAGCTTATTGGGCGTTGAACGCTGATAAACCCATATTTTATGATATATTTTGTGCTTAATTTGAGTGATTTATTCAATCCTTCACCCACTTATTCATATTAATTGCATAGTTTTACTTTCCCTTCCTCATTATGTGATGTATGTGAAAAACATGTTTCCTATGCTTTAAAACTATTTATTTTAATTACCTTTAATTCTATTCGATGCCGTGACTAGTGTGTTGAGTAGTTTCAGATCCTCTAAGGCAAGAATGACTTAAAGGATGGAAAGGAAACATACAAAAATGGAAGGAAAGCACAAAACAGAGTTTCTAAAGAAACTGGCATCCACGCGATCGCATGGGCGACGCGAACGCATGCCAAGCGCGAATCAATAGCGACGCGGCCGCATGACTGACGCGACCGCGCGCCTTAAACAAAACACATATGACGCGTCCGCATGACTGACGCTACCGCGTGACAAGAAAAGCTCCGAATGACGCGACCGCGTGACCCACGCGGATGCGTGACAGAGGCCACGCACCAGAAATTACAGAAAACGTTCCCAACAATTTCTGAAGCCCTTTTTGGCCCAAATCCAAGTCCAGAAGGCATAGACCAGAGGTTATGAAGTGAGGGAATGCATCCATTCATAGAGAGATGACTTTTAGTTTTAGTTTTCATGATTTAGATTTAGTTTAGAGAGAGATTCTCTCTCTCTTTTAGGATTTAGGATTTCTCTTAGTTAGGGAGTGACTCTCGATCCCAGGTTTAATGTTCCTTTACTTTAAGCTTCTCTTTTACTTTTATTCATTACTTAGTTGATTATTTACTTTTGCAATTTAATTTATGAATTCTTTCATGTTACAGATTATTATTTTGGATTAATGTTATTTGAGGTATTTTAGTTAATATTGCTTTCTTTTATTTATTAGTTACAATTATTCCCAATCCTGAAGACATTCTTATTCCAGTAGATTTACTTTTCTCCTTTTGGTTTTGGTTAAGAAATCAGTAACTCAGGAGTTATCAAACTCAAACATGCTTGATAATTGTTATCTTTGTTAATTGAATTGAGCTACAAGAATCTCAATCTTTTCTTAGAAAATAAAATAGGATCCGAAGATCAATCCAATTAATCCCTTGACCTTCCTTTATCTTAGTAAAGGCTAACAAAGTGGAATTAAGATTCAATTATTATCATTATTGATAAGGATAGCCAACATAGGACCTCTAATTTCTCATACCTTGCCAAAAGTTTATTTACAGTCATTTATTTATTTCACTTGCTATTTGAATTACTTGTTCTTTATTTACTTTAATTGCCACTTAAATTACTTGCTCCTCATTCTCGAAACCCTAATTTACAATCTCCATAGACAATAATAAGAACATACTTCCCTGCAGCTCCTTGAGAAGACGACCCGAGGTTTGAATACTTCGGTTATCAATTTATTTAGGGTTTTGTTACTTATGACAACCAAAATGTTTGTACGAAGGGATTTCTGTTGGTTTAGAGACTATATCTACAACGCGACTGTTTTTATAAAATTCTTTACTGGCAAAAATTCCAACGTCAAACGCCCTTGCTATCCACCCTGACTGGCATTAAACACCAGTCCCTCTAGCATTCTAGGCGTTGGACGCCCAGCAGGGATGTCCTTGCTGGCGTTCAACGCCAGCTTCCCTGGGCTAGTGGGCGTTGAACGCCCAGTGAAGGCTTCTTCACTGGCGTTCAATGTCTTCCCATTCTCCTCCAATTCGGCCTCAACCTCCATGGTTATGACCTTGCACTCTTCTCTAAGATTAACCTCATTATTATTGGGAAGAGTGTCAGGAGGGATCTCAGGGATCCTCTTGCTTAGTTGACCAACTTGTACCTCTAAGTTTCTAATGGATGACCTTGTTTCATTAACAAAATTGTGGGTGGTTTTAGTGAGGCTGGAGACTAGAATGGCTAAGTCAGAAAGGCTCTGCTTAGAAGTCTCCATATTCCCTTGAGAAGATGGGAATGGTGGTTTGTTGTTGAACCTATTCTGGTTCCTACCACCTTGATTGAAACCTTGCTGAGGTTTCTGTTGATCCCTCCATGAGAGGTTAGGACGATTCCTCCATGAAGGGTTGTAAGTGTTTTCACAGGCTTCTCCCATGTAATTCACCTCCTCCATGGTGGGTTGATCAGGATCATAGGTTTCTTCTTCAAGAAAAGCTTCCTGATTACTGCCAGGTGCAGTTTGCATCCAAGTGAGATGTTGAGAGATCATGCTGACCTGTTGGGTCAGGATCTTATTCTGAGCCAGAATGGCATTCAGAGTCTCAACTTCATGAACTCCTTTCTTCTGAGAGGTTCCATGATTTACAGGATTCCTTTTAGAAGTGTACATGAATTAGTTGTTTGCAACCATCTCAATGATTTCTCTGACTTCTGCAGGTGTCTTCTTCAAGTGGAGAGATCCACATGCAGAGCTATCCAAGGAAATCTTGGATATCTCAGACAAGCCATCATAGAACATGCCTATGAGGGACCATTCTGAGAGCATGTCAGGAGGACATCTTCTGATCAGCTGCTTGTATCTTTCCCAAGCTTCATAGAGGGATTCACCTTCTTTTTGTCTGAAGGTTTGTACTTCCACTCTAATCTTTCTCATTCTTTGAGGAGGAAAGAACTTAGCCAGAAAAGCATTTACTAGCTTTTTCCAACAGTCAAGACTCTCTCTTGGTTGGGAATCCAACCAAAAAATTTAGCTCTATCTCTTAAAGCAAAGGGGAAAAGCATCAACTTATAGACTTCAAGATCAACTCCATTGGTCTTTACAGTATCACAGATCTGTAAAAATTTTGCCAAGAACTGATGTGGATCTTCCATTGAAAGTCCATGGAATTTGCAGTTCTGCTGTAGAAGAGAGACTAACTGAGGCTTAAACTCAAAATTGTTAGCTCCAATGGCAGGTACAGCAATGATTTTGCCATAAAATTCAAAGGTAGGCATGGTGAAGTCACCAAAGACCTTTCTAGGCTCCTCTTGTGGTTTGGCCATGTCCCCTGTTTCTTGTTCAAAACTTTCTGAAAGGTCTCTTCTGGAGTGTTGTGCTTTAGCTAGTTGTAAACGCCTCCTTAGAGTCTTCTCAGGTTCAAGATCAGGAGTCAAGAGGGATTCTTTATCCCTGTTCCTGGTCATAAACAAGAAGCCAAGAAAAAGAAAGAAAAAAAAGAGACTTCTAATAGACAAGAAGCTCCTCCTTAAAGTCAGAAGTAGAGGAAGAAGAAGAAGATAAAAAATAAAAATAAAAATAAATAAAAGAAGTAAAAGAAAAATACATTGGAAATAGTAGATAAGAGTAAATAAAAAGAAAATCACAAGAAAGCTTTATGTGTCAATTGGCAAGAAGCTCCAAGTGAGATGTGAGATGAAGAGCAAAGAAGAAGATAAAGAAGTTGAGCTAGAGCTAGATGAATAGAGATATGAGAAAAAGAGCAGTATAAATAGAAGAAGAATTAAAATATTTTTGTTTTTTTTATTTTATTAATTAATTTTTTCGAAAATTAAATTGAATTAATTTAAAAAGATTTGAATTTTAATTGTTAAATTTTCGAAAATAGGAGAGAGAAAAGAGAAGGAATTTTCAAAAATAGAGAGAGATGAGAGTTAGTTAGGTAGTTTTGAAAAAGAAGAAAGAAAAGATGGAGATATTTTTTTGAAAATTAAGGAAGAGAAGAGTTAGTTAGGTGGTTTTGAAAAAGAAGAGAGAGGAGATAAGATATTAAAAAAATGAAAATAATAGATAAGATAAAAAAAGATTTAAATTTTGAAAATAAAATAGAAGATAAGATAAGAAAAGTTTTAAAATTAATATTTGAAATTAGAAAAACATAAGATATGAAATTAAAAAGATTTGAAATTGATTTTAAAAAGATAAGATTTTGAAAATTGGAAGTTAGAAAAGATAAGATAAGAAACAAAAAGATAAGATTGGAAAATTGATTTTGAAAAAGATTTAATTTTAAAAATTTGAAATTTGAAAAAGATAAGATGAGATTTTTGAATTTTGAAAAAGATATGATATGTTTTGAAAAAGATAAGATTTTTAAAAAAGATATGATTTTTATTTTTGAAAAAAAAAATTTGATTTTTGAAAACTTATCAACTAAGATATGATAAGATAAAATTTTAAAACAAAATCTGAATTTTTAAAGGTAATTTTCGAAAATTATGATTAGGAATTAGTTAGAAAAGATTTTTTTTGAGTTTTTTGAATTTTATGATGAAAGAGAAAAACACAAAGAAGACACAAGACTTAAAATTTTTAGATCTAGCACCCCTTGACTTTCCAAAATTTGGAGGGAAACACCAAGGGACACTAAACTTAAAAATTTTAAGATCAAGACATATACAAGACTCAAGAACACCTTAAAGACTAACAAGAATACGAAGAAAAAATTTAAAGACTCAAGGAATTCAAGAACATAAAAAAGACACAAAACTTAAAATTTTTAGAAAACTAAGACCAAATTTTCGAAAATTGCAAGAAACATAAAAAGAAAACATCAAACTTAGAAACTTGACACAAGATTTAATCAAAGAAAAATATTTTTGAAAAATTTTTAGAAAATAGGACTCAAGAACACGAAATTACCAAGAACATGAACACAACGCTCTAGCCAATTGAACTACAAATTTAACAATATTTTTTAAAAACCTTTTTGAAATTTTCAAAAATTAAAGAAGGAAAAAAAAAATTAAAAGACTCAAAGACTCAAACCAAGTACATAGACACATTCAAAAAATGCAAGGATTAAACAAAGAAAAATATTTTTGAAAAAGATTGTTAAAATTTTCGAAAATTAAGAAGAAGAAAACAAAAACAAAAGACTCAAACAAAACAAAGTAAAAATAAAAGAAAATTACCTGATCTAAGGAGTAAAACAATCCGACAATTTGTCCAAACTCAACAATTTCTGACAACGGCGCCAAAAACTTGGTGCGCGTGTATGCAAAACCCACACTATTTCGTACAACAGCAGCAGTACTAGCAAGTGCACTGGGTCGTCCAAGTAATACCTGAGCGAGTCAGGGTCGATCCCACGAGGATTATGGCTTGAAGCGAGCTTATGGTTGTCTTGCAGGTCTTAGTCAGGCGGAATCAGAAGGTTTTATGTTGAATATGCAAAGCATGTGTTTTTAGAGATAGGACTAGATGATAGGATTAGATTGAGAGTCGGAGTTGCTTTGTCTTTCTGAAGTAACTCTGGTACCATTATCTTCTTTGCTTGTGAATGATCTTCTTCTATGGCAGGCTGTAAGTGATCAAAGCCACGCCAATGGTCCTTGATCTCCTCTGCTACAGGTTGAACACGTCCATGGCTAGTGGTCGTGATATTCAATCTGACGAAGGGTGAAGTGCATAGCAGTCCATTCTCTTGGCGATCCTACTTAAAACGCCACAGACAAGGTGGTGCACGAAATTACAATCACACTTTTGCAATTCCACACAACTAACCAGCAAGTGCACTGGGTCGTCCAAGTAATACCTTACGTGAGTAAGGGTCGATCCCACGGAGATTGTCGGCTTAAAGCAAGCTATGGTTATCTTGTAACTCTTAGTCAGGATATCAATAATTCTCAGATTTAATTGTAAAAAGTCAAAGAACATGAAATAAATACTTGTTATGCAGTAATGGAGAACAGGTTGAGGTTTTGGAGATGCTCTGTCTTTTGAATCTCTGCTTTCCTACTGTCTTCTTCTTCACACACGCAAGGCTCCTTCCATGGCAAGCTGTATGTTAGTGGATCACCGTTGTCAATGGCTACCATCCGTCCTCTCAGTGAAAATGGTCCAAATGCGCTGTCACCGCACGGCTAATCATCTGTCGGTTCTCACTCATGCTGGAATAGGATCCATTGATCCTTTTGCGTCTGTCACTACGCCCAGCACTTGCGAGTTTGAAGCTCGTCACAGTCATCCCTTCCCAGATCCTACTCGGAATACCACAGACAAGGTTTAGACTTTCCGAATCTCAAGGATGGCTGCCAATAATTCTAGCTTATACCACGAAGACTCTGATCTGAATCAGGAGGCTAAGAGATCAGCACTCAGTCTAAGGTAGAACGGAGGTGGTTGTCAGGCACGCGTTCATAGGTTGAGAATGGTGATGAGTGTCATGAATCATCACATTCATCAAGTTGAAGTGCGAGTGAATATCTTAGAATAGAAACAAGCATGATTGAATGGAAAATAGTAGTAATTGTATTAATTCATCAAAACACAGCAGAGCTCCTCACCCCCAACCATGGAGTTTAGACACTCATGCTATAGAGGATACAATATGAAACGTGTAGTGTGTCATGAGATACCAAATGAATCACTAAAAGTAGTTTTTATAATAAACTAGTGACCTAGGGTTATAGAAAATGAGTAAGCTAGAATAGTTAGTGTAGAAATCCACTTTCGGGGCCCACTTGGTGTGTGTTTGGGCTGAGCATTGAAGCTTTCACATGTAGAGACTTTTCTTGGAGTTAAACGCCAGATTTTGTGCTAGTTTGGGCGTTTAACTCCAGCTTTTATGCCAGTTCTGGCGTTTTGATGCCAGAATTTTTATGCTGACTTGGAATGCCAGTTTGGGCCATCAAATCTTGGGCAAAGTATGGACTATTACATATTGCTGGAAAGTCCAGGATGTCTACTTTCCAACGCAATTGAGAGCGCGCCAATTGGGCATCTGTAGCTTCAGAAAATTCACTTCGAGTGCAGGGAGGTCAGAATCCAACAGCATCTGCAGTCCTTTTTCAGCCTCTGAATCAGATTTTTGCTCAGGTCCCTCAATTTCAGCCAGAAAATACATAAAATCCCAGAAAAACACAAAAAATCATAGTAAAGTCCAGATATGTAATTTTTGAATAAAAACTAATAAAAAAATAATAAAAACTAACTAAAATATACTAAAAATAATGCCAAAAAGCGTATAAATTATCCGCTCATCACAAGGTCGAATCTTTCGGATCAGAGAACGTTGCTTGTTGGATCTAGCCTATACCACGGAGACCTTAATCTCCCTGAGATCGGCTAAACTTGTGTCTCGAGAAGTTCCCAACGAAATCGTGGATTAACCATCTGAGAGATGTATAATCATAGTTGTCGGCTTGTGCTTTTCTTCCAGGTACTTACACAAACCCAAGTAGACGCGGGTGTTTGTCAGGCACGTTCATCTTAATGTGATGAACAGAGCTAATTTGTCAGATCATCCTGTTCATCACGATGAAGATCGGAATATACATCTTAGAGATAGATCAAACACGGATCGAAGAAGAAGAAATAGTACTTTTATTAATTCATAGGACTCAACAGGGCTTTTCCCCTCAACCTAGGAGGTTTAGAAACTCATACTGAAAATAAAATAAAGTATAAAATGAAAATATGCTCTCTTGAATCGGAGAGTGTGCATTCTCTCTAATGGAGAATGAATGATAAAACGTGTAAAAAGTCTTTAAAAACTAAACAGATGACTAGTAAGGGTAAAACAGTCTATTTAGTGCTAAAATCCACTTTTGAGGCCCACTTGGTGAGTGTGTGGGCTGAGCTTCAATGAGATCCACGTGCTATGAGGTCTCTAAGACGTGGAATGCCAGCTAGGGGGTCCTCTCTGGGCCTTTGGACGTTGGGCTCTGCTCTTTGGGCGCTGGATGTCTGGAAAGAGGCAGGAAGCTGGCGTTGGACGCCAATTTTGGGACTTTTAATCCGAGATAAAGTATGAACTATTATATATTGCTGGAAAGCTATTGAAGTCATCTTTCCAAAACCGTTGAGAACTCTCTATTTGGACTTTTGTAGCTCCAAAAAAGCTCTTTCGAATGATGACAGGTCAGATCTGGACAGCATATACAGTGCTTTCTCTGTCTTTGAATCAGACTTCTGCTCCATCTCCTCAATTTCAGCCAGAAAATACTTTAAATTGCCTAAAAGCACAAAAACTCATAGTAAAATCTAAAAATGTGAATTTAACACTAAAACCTATAAAAACTCAATAAAAACTAAATAAAAACTACTAAAAACTATATAAATGTGATGCCAAAAAGCGTATAAAATATTCGCTCATCAGAGGATGTGCTCGTTACGTCGGTGGTGACCCAGGCATAACAATCTACAGGGTTTTGTGCCGTGGGTTGTCACACCATACCTACAGTGGGGCACTATTTAAATCAACATGGGAAGTCGAAAACTCGGAAGAAATGAAAAAATAGAACTATGATATGCTATGTCACAATTCTATGCTACTCTACATCAATTCAAGGCCTAAATCTAGGAAATAAAACACCTATGGCACCCCCCTAAAAATTGTTTAACAGTCATAAATGCAGTCCAGACAAAACAGAAGACAAAAGGAAACAAAACACAACAAATGCAACATTGAACGATAACAGAAAGCATTGGAAAACAAATAAAATAAATATTAGAGTGTCACTTACTAGTAGATGAAGCAAGAAAAGGTGATGGATGGAAGACAAATGTGTTGAAGGCAAATGGAATGAAATTCACAGCAAGCAAGAGGCAGAATGTGGATTGTGCAGTAATAGAGGCGAAAAAGGATGAAGAAGCAAAGAAAGGATATACGAAACGAAGAAGTTATGAAACTAAGAAGTAATGCAAAATGGTAACAGTCAGAAGGGAGCGCGAAAAGGCAGGGGTAGAATCGACTTTTTCCCTTGTTTTCAAATCAGTCATAAAAAGCATTTAATGCTCTCTGCGCGAATATCAAAATGATGCACCAAGTGTAACACCCTTACTTTTAATACTTCATGATCGTATTAAAAGCTCAGGTGTTACTTACCTCTAATCCGTCAATTTAATATTATAATTATTTAATATGGAGCTTTCGCGAATATAAACCGAATCCTTAGTTACGAAATCGAAAAGTCTTTACTTTAATTCACTTAATCACACAATTATATCCATATAATAATAGATACATAAACTATTTCAAAACTTCCCAAATACAAGTCCTGCCCCTCTAAAATCTCAAAATGACAATTGACAAGGGGTAAAATCTCAACTAAATCAACAAACAGAAAATACAACATTTATATAAAGCTTGTAGATCAATCGCTGCTTCGCGCCAAAGCTTCCTGAACCTGTCACTAAAAAAGAAAGTCTGTAGGGGGTGAGAACATCGTCCTCGCAGATTCTCAGTATGAAAAGGAATACCATCAAAGCTGTAACACCCTACCACACAGAGCTTTATGCTTAAGTCATAAGACAGAGGTGGCGAGGTATTACGACCTCTAGAAATTAAAATTTAGTACATATAGTAGTGTGAAGAATGATTATAACTAGGAGCCTTTGAAGAAAAAGGGATAAAACAAAACTGTTAAATAGAAAATCATAACACTCCGACCGATAGTGTAACAAAACCGACAAAAGATAGACTAATGCGAAACTATAAACAAAAGAGTGCCAAAGATACGAAAATCAAGACTCAAGACCCGGTTTGCGAAGATAACCTGTCTGAACATACAAGTATATATATATAAGTATAAACATAGAGTAAGAGACCTAAGGGAAACCCCAAGGACAATACAAAACCTGTTCTCCAAAACCACCTCTAAGAGGAGTCAAAATTGTATATATATACATTATTTAGAGGAGATAAAAGTATCTAAGCGAAAACATAAGACCAAAAATAAAGTCCCGAGAACCAAGGATCTTCGCTAGTCCAGAAGTCTCCAGCATGCATCAGTGAGAAGCCTCACGTCCTGCATCTGAAAATCACAAAATCCGCATGGGTGAAAACCGGAGGTTCTCAGTATGGTAACAGTACCGACATATCTAACATGTAATATCCTGGGAAAGCCGAAGGCAATCCTAGAACTTTCACCAGATAAATCAAAGCTTATAAACAGGCTAAACCATAAATGGCAACTGACTAAAGATCTTCAGTCTAACTAATACTTCCCTTTCCAATTCCTGCAGACTTCCCAACCACCAACAGTAATATAATATGGCAAACACAATTATATCAGACAAGAAGATATACAGATAGGAAGCAGATATGACATTTAGACAATTAGCAGGTAATATGCAATCAATTAGGCAATTCCAAACAATTCACATAATATGCATATGATGAATGCCTGTCCTAATGGCTGATGATATCATCTGTCAGTTATATAGCCAACCCGACAAGTCCTGGTAGCTAACCATTGGACTATCCCTTTGTCGTGCATCCCCAACTCGAGTTATACTCAGTCATAAATCATAATTCATATCCAACACCCTCACTGGTGTATATTCACGGGGCCGAGCTCATCCGGAACTTTCACAGTGTCCGGCCACACTTACGGCATAGGGTCAGCAGAGTATCGAGTCTCCACCTGGAGCACATGGTGGCTAGCCATTGCTTTCTCCCAGGGAAACTTGTATCTCAGATAGTGGAAGTGCAACATTCACATTTCATTCAATACGCATATATGCAATCATACTCAGCCATAATTTAACAATGGCTCAGCCATAATACGACTATAACTCAGCCATCCGGCTCATAATTCAATCCATAGCCAGCCAATTCATTAACAATTACAGTCCTTCAGCTCATGGCATATCAAGCACTTCCACATCCATCCTCCGTATCTCATACAATGATCCTTGATCATCATTTATCATTAATTATCCCCTTTCTTCACCCACAAATTACCACATTTGCTAGCCCATCTCATTGCTAGGCATCTCATCAAGTTTTAAGACATAAGGGGTGAGATCGGAGGCTTAGAAGTCTGAAATTTGACTTTAAAAACTCAAAAATCAACTTTGGGATGAAAACAGGGTCACGCGTGCACGTCGCCCACGCGCACGCATTGATGGGAAAAATCCAAGTGACGCCTACGCGTCACCCATGCGTACGCGTCACCCACGCCTACGCGTGGGTGCGTTTTGTGCCCCAGGCACCAAGCCAGCACAACTCAGGCACAACTCTCGGGAATTTTAGATGGACAACCAATTTAGCTCATCGACGCGTACGCGTGGGCCACGCGCACGCGTGGATAGTGAAACTTTGAAAACGACGCATGCGCGTTGACCACGCCTATGCGTGGGAGTGCTTTCTGCTAAAAATTTTTTCTAAGTTAAAAAGCTGCAGAATTCACAGTTTCAAACCTCGATCTTCCGACGGGCATAACTTCTCCGTTTCAAATCATTTTTCACCCGTTCTTCGAACGGCATAAACATCCCGGATCCAATTTCATTTCTAAATAAGTTTGGTACAAATTGGGGATCTGGAGTTCAACTTATGCTCCGTCAAAGTATGTCCAAAAACCACATTTTCATACAAAACCACAAAGTGCCATTTTCAAAACAAACCAATTCCAACCCTTTTCAAAATCAACCAAAACATGCCAAAAATCAACCTCAAGCTTCTTCAACTCATACATTGACATTTCTATCAAAAATCACAAACCAACATCCCACCAATCCATCATTTTAACCAATTTCACTCAAGTAATTTAACTTCAAACACAATACTATATAATACATAATTTCTCATCCCAATTCCCAACAATGCCATTTCCAATCATCCATCAATACCCACAATCAATATCACTCTCACCATCAACATGGCTTCACCCACAATTCAACCTCAATTAATCATTACTCATATATCAAAACATGCATATCTCTCATGCATCATATCATCAAATCACCAATATTCATAATCACATATATGACCACACAATATATCTCGATCATTCAACAACATCAACCATTCAATTCCTATTTTAGGGCCTCTAGCCTAAGTTTTCACACCACATTACATTTTAGATACAGGAAATTGAGACCATACCTAAGCCGATTTCCCCGCTCAACCTGGAGCACTTTCAAATCACTTTTTCACAAGCTCACCAAGCTTCAACACCTCTAAGAACAGATTTTTGCACACCAAAGCCTCTTTTCAAGCTTTTCAAAATCTCAATCAAGCTTCAATATTCACATACAGACAACCTAAGCCATAATTATCATACCCAACACAACAACTCAATACCCAAACATCATAGAACAACAAATTTCACTAGGGTTGAGAATCTTACCACGCCCAAATTTCAAGGAGACAAGATTAATCTCCTTCTTCAAGAGAGTTGGGTCCTATAATATCAAAGAGTCCAAAATCTCAACACTTTTCTCCATGAAATTCGAAATTAAGAGATGAATAACTAAGATCAAATCGTGGCTTACCTCAAGAATAAAGTAGTGTATTTTGTAAAGCTCTTCACGGTGAACGTGTGGCCACAAACGGTGCGGCAATCGGAGCTCTATATCAAAAGTTATGGTGGTTTGAAGATCAGACAAGGGTTAGAACTTGAGAGAGTGTTCTTCCCCCTTTCCCTTTCATTTTTCAGCGTATTTGATAGTGTAGAGAGGAGAGAGGGTGCTGTTTTAGGATTTTTAGGTTTAGTTAGGTTGGGCCAAGGGCCCAATATGGGTCTGGTTGGCCTGGTTTGGCCCGTTCGGTCCAATCTTGGGCCAATTTCTATAAAATTGGTATCGAAATTCTCGTCTTAATCTACTCTATCATATTAAGCCATAAAAATCACATTTTTGGCTTTCTAAAATAAATTCTCATTTATGGACTAATTAGTCATTAATTAACCGGGTTTTACAAAAGCAAAGAAATACTTGCAAATAGAAAAAGTTCATTATTAAAACTGTTTATCCTTGAAATAACCTTTTGAAAAAATTTGATGAAAAACTTACTTTGAAAGATCGTAAAGAAATTCCTTTAACTTACAAATCAGTAAGATAAATAGTTTAAAGAAATAAAAAGGACCAAAGACGTGCCCATGGGCTTCCTACCCAACTCACGTCTCTCACTTCTATTCAACCAATACATAAATTAGAATAATAAGGCAACACCTAGTCCATCCTGTCTCAACCTTCATTACCACATACCAGAAACTACCCTCATCACGCCTCCACCAAAGAGGGTTTCTCAGATAAACATACATATACAAGACAAACAAAGAAATTGCAGGTAGGATTCAGGTACAGCAAGTAAAACAAGTAGCAGATAAACATGGCTAAATAATTAGGCAAACCAAAACAAATGCACACTCAATCAAAATATACAAATGCATATGATGCATGTCTGTCCTATGGTTGATGAGTCTCATCTATCGGTTATATAGCCAACTTGACATGTCCTAGTAGCTAACTATTGGACACTAAAAAATAATATCCATGGAGTCAAACTCCAAGCTCAAATATAATATTCGATGGAGTCAAACTCCAAGTTCAAATATAACTTTCAAACTTACTCACTTAATTCAAGTATAATTCCATTGAAATCACCATCAAACCAATTGTCACTAATTACATCTTAATTAAAGTATAACCTTCAAACTTACTCACTTATCCCCAAACCCTTGAAATTATACTTAAATTACTGTTTTAAAGTGTTGAGATAGTTAATCAAATCTCTTTACGTTATTATTATAAATCAAATGAATTAAAATTAACATTTGACCAAATCAAGGGAATCCGACTCTCCTTAAAATCAGTAAAAGTATTCAAAACTTATCTCTTCTGATAATTAATTCAAATCAAATTCATTTTCGAAATTATAACTAAAATTTCTTCAAATTCTTAGAAAAATTTTAGCAGCACCTCCCCTAAAAACTGGAGTTTGCCACCCATCACAGGTCCCCTCTTTTCAATCCTCAACACAACCAAAACCAGCCTTTCAATTTAACAATTCCAAATCCGTTGCTCAAAATGATTCATTATTATTTTCAATCTAATATTCAAAATCAACGTATTCAATCAATTTTACCAGAAATTTAGAAATCAATCAATAACTGACAAACAAAACCTTTCAATCACAGCAGTAAATCATTTACATCATAGGCATTCATCTATTTGTATTAATCTACTATACTTGTCAGGTATTCAAAAGCCCAAAATATTTTTATTTTAAAACAAACCCCTATCTCAAGAAATCAGTCCCGCAATGACTTTAACGCGATAAATCCCTTTTTCTCCTGGCTTGCAGCAGCGACAGTTTTTATCGCGACTCGTGATGATCGGAACACGACCCTGCGTTGTCAAACCTCAGAATCTCTAGCCAAGCCTAACGAAATACTAATTTTCAACGGTTCCAAAACAAAAATACTTACCACAACCAAGGAGTAACGACCATACAAAACGACAGCGGCTCAAACAAAGGTTCCAGCAACCACAGTACCGTTCCCGACAGCCAGAAGCTCAGTGACAGCAATTGTAACAACCACGTGGCGACAATTAATATTTTTGGAATCTATAAGAACAGAAACCAAGCTCAAAATCCTTACCGGCAATGGACCTCAGCTACAGTAGTAGCATCACCCTCTGCTGCTTTCTTCTTTGCATTCTGTTCCTTGCGTTAGTGACGGCGGCTTCTCCCTCTCCTTGGTTTCCTCCACTGCAACAGTGGCGACTAGACGCGACGGAGCTAGTAGCGGCAAAGTGGTTCAGCAATGATGAGACACGTCGGTGATAATGAAAACTACCCCTTTCTCTCTGTTCATCATTTTTTGCTTCTCTCTCGCTCTTCTCTGGCGTGCTTGCTTTCTCTCCCTCTGCGAACGTGAAGGCAATTGCGTGGAGTACGGCGGCACGATGCAACGACAGCAGCGTCTTTCATCTGTTCACGGACCTCTAGTGACAACGACGATGAAGACCTTGACGGAGGCGATGACGCGGGCTCCACGGAGGTCATGGTGGCTAGACTGCGCACTGCTGCAACGAGAACGACAGCGGGTTCTGCTCCGTGTTGCTGCTGCTTGGACGACTGCGGCTATGGGGAAGAGACGCGGAGAAGAATAGTCTGATGGGTACTTAATTATTGTCGACGGAAAGGGGACAGAATGACCTCCGGTAAGGCGCCACGGCGGAGGAGTTGGATTTCGAGGGGCTGTGAGTGCTGCGGAGGTCAGGGATCAGAAGATTAGAATTGAGAATGAGGGTTAGGGCTTGAAATGAGGAATTAGGGTTTCTGATTCTCAATTTGTGAATTAGAGTTAGAAATTAGAGATTTTATAAAATAATTTGGATAGAATAGATATTTTGATAAAATTGGTGGATAGAATAATAATTTTAAAATCAAATGTACTCCAATAAAAATATTTATGAACATTATTTATCAACATATTGTCAAGTTCAATTAATTATTTTTAATTTAAAATAAAAAATTAACATATTAATCAAATTCTATATAATATAATTTAAATCTAAAATATCAATTATCTAATTAAATCATATACCCTTTTATTATTTTTCCATCGATATAACTCCTAATTATTTTTAAATTCAAAGTATCATATAGTTTTATTTAATTACTTTCAGTAAAATAATTTTCTTAAAATAAAATTCTCAACAAATATAATAAATTTAATTATCCAAAAATTCAAGATGTTACACCAAGCAACGATTGGAGGCAACTCACGCGCACTAAAAGGGGTGGGCCTCGTCAACGAGTTCCTGAACAAAGAAGTGCCCATCCCGAAAGAGCGCGAGTAATTTGAACATACCGACCTTAAACTTCGAGCTTCGCGGATAGGTACGTCGGGGGCACTGTTCTGACCCGGCCCAACAAGGGTCATGGGTCCACTTACGGACCACCGATCCGCTGAGCATTCGACCCACATTCGAAGGTGATGACTGATGAGCGGATAATTTATACGCTTTTTGGCATCGTTTTTAGTATGTTTTCAGTAGAATCTAGTTACTTTTAGGGATGTTTTCCTTAGTTTTTATGTTAAATTCACATTTCTGGACTTTACTATGAGTTTGTGTATTTTTCTGTGATTTCAGGTATTTTCTGGCTGAAATTGAGGGACTTGAGCAGAAATCAGATTCAGAGGTTGAAAAAGGACTGCTGATGCTGTTGGATTCTAACCTCCCTGCACTCAAAATGGATTTTCTGGAGCTACAGAACTCAAAATGGCGCGCTTCTAATTGCGTTAGAAAGTAGACATCCAGGGCTTTCCAGGAATATATAATAGTTCATACTTTGGCCAAGAATAGAGGATGCAAACTGGCGTTCAACGCCAGCTTTCTCCCCAATTCTGGCGTCCAGCGCCAGAAAAGGATCCAAAACCAGAGTTGAAACCCCAAATTGGCACCAAAACTGGCGTTCAACTCCAGGAATGACCTCTACACGTGCAACACTCAAGCTCAGCCCAAGCACACACCAAGTGGGCCCCAGAAGTGGATTTATGCATCAATTACTTATTTCTGTAAACCCTAGTGACTAGTTTATCTGCGCACTAAGTTTTTGGCGCCGTTGCCGGGGATTGTTCGAGTATGGACAACTGACGGTTCATCTTGTTGCTCAGATTAGGTAATTTTCTTTTTGTTTTGTTTTCAAAAATTTTTCAAAAATCTTTCAAAAATTTCTCCTTTGTTTTCGAAAAAAAATGTTTTTAAAAAAATATATTCTTCTTCAGAATTTTTAAGAATGAATTCTAGTGTTTCATAAAGCATGTTGAAGCCTAGCTGGCTGTAAAGCCATGTCCAAATTCTTTTGGACTGATGTTTCACTTATACTCAAGAGAAGAGCTTCCTTGTCTTTCTTAGCAAATTAGCTGATGCAAGTGATAGCATACTAAAGCTTGGCTGGCTATTAAGCCATGCCTGACCCTTTGATTGGAGCTTTAGATTAAAGAGCATAAGATTCCTGGAATTCATATTAACAATTTTGGAATCCTTATTTTTCTTTTTCAAATAATTTTCGAAAAAAAAATCCAAAAAAAAATCATAAAATCATAAAAATAAAAAATATTTTGTGTCTCTTGTTTGCGTCTTGAGTCATGTTATAAGTTTGGTGTCAATTGCATGTGCATCTTGCATTTTTCGAAAATTCTCATGCATTCATAGTGTTCTTCATGATCTTCAAGTTGTTCTTGGTAAGTCTTCTTGTTTGATCTTTGCATTTGCATGTTTTGTGTCTTTTCTTGTTTTTCATATGCATTCTTGAATTCTTAGTGTCTAAGCATTAAAGAATTCTAAGTTTGGTGTCTTGCATGTTTTCTTTGCATTAAAAATTTTCAAAAATGTGTTCTTGATGTTCATCATGATCTTCATAGTGTTCTTGGTGTTCATCTTGACATTCATAGCATTCTTGCATGCACTCATTGTTTTGATCCAAAACTTTCATACATTGCATCATTTTTCTTGTTTTTCTCTCTCATCATAAAAATTTAAAAATCAAAAAAATATATTTCCCTTTTTCTCTCTTTAAATTCGAAAATGAGATTTGACTTTTTCAAATTTTTTTTAAAAAAAAATCTAGTTGTTTTTATGAGTCAAATCAAATTTTCAATTTGAAAATCTTATCGTTTTCAAAATCTTTTTCAAAAATCAAATCTTTTTCAAATTTCTTAGTTATTTTTGAAAATTCCAAAAATCTTTTTCAAAAATCTTTTTCTTATTTTTATATCAAATTTTCAAAAATAACAATAACAATTAATGTTTTGATTCAAAAATTTCAAGTTTATTACTTGCTTGTTAAGAAAGATTCAAACTTTGAGTTTTAGAATCATATCTTGTGATTCCTTGTGAATCAAGTCATTAATTGTGATTTTAAAAATCAAATCTTTTTCAAAAACTAATTTCTATCATATCTTTTCAAAAATATCTTCTTATCTTATCTTTTTCAAAAATTTGATTTCAAAATATCTTTTCTAACTTCCTAACTTCTTATCTTTTCAAAATTTGTTTCAACTAACTAACTAACTTTTTGTTTGTTTCTTATCTTTTTCAAAACTAACTAACTAACTCTCTCTCTCTCTATTTTCGAAAATATCTTCCCCCTTTTTCAAAAATTTCTTTTTAATTAACTAATTATCTTAATATTTGATTTTTAAAAAAAATTTCGAAAATTACTAACATTTCTCAAAAACCATTTTCGAAAATCACTAACTCCTTTTCAAAAATTATTTTCGAAAATTTTCTTCTCTCTCATATCCTTCTATTTGTTTATTCATCTACTAACATCTCTCCCTTACTCACAAAAAAAAAAGATCTCTATTATTATTTTTCTGTGCCCTCTTCTTTGTCATATGAGCAGGAGCAAGGACAAGAATATCCAGAACCTGAAAGGACTCTGAAGAAGAAACTAGTTCAGACCTTCAGACAGAAAGAAGGTGAATCCCTCTATGAAGCTTGGGAAAGATACAAACAGCTGACCAAAAAGTGTCCTTCTGACATGCTTTCAGAATGGACCATCCTGGATATATTCCATGATGGTTTATCTGAGCTATCAAAGATTTCATTGGATACTTCTGCAGGTGGATCCATTCACCTAAAGAAAACGCCTGCAGAAGCTTAAGACCTCATTAACATGGTTGCTAATAACCAGTTCATGTACACTTTTGAGAGGAATCCTGTGAGTAATGGGACGCCTATGAAGAAGGGAGTTCTTGAAGTTGATACTCTGAATGCCATATTGGCTTAGAACAAAATATTGACTCAGCAAGTCAATATGATTTCTCAGAGTCTGAATGGAATGCAAGCTGCATCCAACAGTACTCAAGAGGCTTCTCCTGAAGAAGAAGCTTATGATCCAGAAAACCCTGCAATAGCAGAAGTGAATTACTTAGGTGAACCTTATGGAAACACCTATAACTCATCATGGAGAAATCATCCAAATTTCTCATGGAAGGATCAAAAGCCTCAACAAGGCTTTAATAATGGTGAAAGAAACAGGTTTAGCAATAGCAAGCCTTTTCCATCATCCACTCAGCAACAGACAGAGAATTCTGAGCAGAACCCATCTAACTTAGCAAACTTAGTCTCTGATCTATCTAAGGCCACTATGAGTTTCATGAATGAAACAAGGTCTTCCATTAGAAATTTGGAAGCACAAGTGGGCCAGCTGAGTAAAAGGATCACTGAAATCCCTCCTAGTACTCTCCCAAGCAATACAGAAGAGAATCCAAAAGGAGAGTGTAAGGCCATTGACATAACCAAAATGGCCGAACCCACAAGAGAGGAGAAGGACGTGAATCCCAGTGAGGAAGACCTCCTGGGACGTCCAGTGATCAATAAGGAGTTTCCCTCTGAGGAACCAAAGGAATCTGAGGCTCATCTAGAGACCATAGAGATTCCATTGAACCTCCTTATGGCCTTCATGAGCTCTGATGAGTATTCCTCTTCTGAAAGAGAATGAGGATGTCACTGAAGAGCAAGCTACCAAGTTCCTTGGTGCAATCATGAAGCTGAATGCCAAATTATTTGGCATTAAAACTTGGGAAGATGAACTCCCTTGTTCACCAATGAACTAAGTAATCTGGATCAACTGACATTACCTCAGAAGAGACAGGATCCTGGAAATTTCATAATACCTTGTACCATAGGCACCATGATCTTTAAGGCTCTGTGTGACCTTGGTTCAGGAATAAACCTCATGCCCCTCTCTGTAATAGAGAAACTGGGAATCTATGGGGTGCAAGCTGCTAGAATCTCATTAGAGATGGCAGATAATTCAAGAAAACAGGCTTATGGACAAGTAGAGGACGTGTTAGTAAAGGTTGAAGGCCTTTACATCCCTGCTGATTTCATAGTCCTGGATACTGGAAAGGAAGAGGATGAAACCATCATCCTAGGAAGACCTTTCCTAGCCACAGCAAGAGCTGTGATTGATGTGGACAGAGGAGAATTAATCCTTCAATTGAATGAGGACAACCTTGTGTTTACAACTCAAGGATCTCTCTCTGCATCCATGGAGAGGAAGCAGAATAAGCTTCTCTCAAAGCAGAGTCAACCAAAGCCCCCACAGTCAAACTCTAAGTTTGGTGTTGGGAGGCCACAACCAAACTCTAAGTTTGGTGTTGAACTCCCATATCCAAACTCTAAGTTTGGTGTTGGAGAGTCTCAACAAAGCTCTGCACGCCTGTGAGGCTCCATGAGAGCCCACTGTCAAGCTATTGACATTAAAGAAGCGCTTGTTGGGAGGCAACCCAATGTTTATTTATCTAATTTTGTTTTTGTTTTTCATGTTTTCTTAGGTTCATGATCATGTGGAGTCACAAAATAAACAAAAAAAATTAGAAACGGAATCAAAAACAGCAGAAGAAAAATCACACCCTGGAGGAAGCACCTGTCTGGCGTTCAACACCAGAACAGAGCATGGTTCTGGCGTTCAACGCCAGAAATGGCAACAAATGGGCGTTGAACGCCCAAAATGGGCACCAACCTGGCGCTGAACGCCCAGAGTTGTGTGCAAAGGTATTTTACATGCCTAATTGGTGCAGGGATGTAAATGCCTTGACACCTCAGGATCTGTGGACCCCACAGGATCATCTCAGGATCTGTGGACCCCACAGGATCCCCACCTACCTCCACTCACTTCTTCTCATCCCTCACCACCCTCTTTCACACAATCCCATAAACACTCTTCCCCAAAACCCTTCACCAATCACCTCAATCTCTCTTCCCCATCACTTCTTCACCACTCACATCCATCCACTCTTCCCCATAAACCTACCTCATAAACTCCACCTACCTTCAAAATTCAAAACCAATTTCCCACCCAAACCCACCCTAAATGGCCGAACCTTAACTCCGCTCCCTCCCCTATATATAGCCCTCCATTCTTCCTCATTTTCACACAACACAACCCTCTCCTCTCTACTTGGCCGAAACACACTTCACCCCTCTTCTCCATATTTTCTTCTTCTTCCTCTATTCTTTCTTTTATTGCTCGAGGGCGAGCAATATTCTAAGTTTGGTGTGGTAAAAGCATAAGCTTTTTGTTAAAAGATGGAGCAAGCAAGAGAGCCCATTCATGGAGCTCAAGAGGCGCAGGAAGCTCATCACCATGAGATCCCGGAGATGTCTCAAATGCATTTTCCTCCACAAAACTATTGGGAGCAAATCAATACCTCCCTAGGAGAATTAAGTGCCAACATGGGACAATTAAGGGTGGAACATCAAGAGTACTCCATCATGCTCCATAAAATAAGAGAAGATCAAAAAGCAATGAGGGAGGAGCAACAAAGACAAGGAAGAGACATAGAAGAGCTCAAGAACATCATTGGTTCCTCAAGAAGGAAACGCCACCATCACTAAGGTGGATTCATTCCTTGTTCTTATTTCTTCTGTTTTTCGTTTTCTATGTTATGTGCTTATCCATGTTTGTGTCTTATTACATTATCATTAGTAATTAGTAACTATGCCTTAAAGATATAAATGTCCTAAGAATCCATCACCTCTCTTAAATGAAAAATGTTTTAATTCAAAAGAACAAGAAGTACATGAGTTTCGAATTTATCCTTAAACTTAGTTTAATTATATTGATGTGGTGACAATGCTTCTTGTTTTCTGAATGAATGCTTGAACAGTGCATATATATTTTGATGAGTCACAATCTGAAAAGGTTCACCCAGTTATGTGTCTGTGGCATTTATGTATCCGGTGGTAATACTGGAAAACAAAGTGCTTAGGGCCACGGCCAAGACTCATAAAATAGCTGTGTTCAAGAATCATCATACTGAACTAGGAGAGTCAATAACACTATTCGAAATCTGAAGTTCCTATAGATGCCAATCATTCTGAGCTTCAATGGATAAAGTGAGATGCCAAAACTATTCAAGAGGCAAAAAGCTATAAGTCCCGCTCATATGATTGAAGCTCTCTTTCATTGATAGTTTGGAATTTATAGTATATTCTCTTCTTTTTATCCTATTTGATTTTCAATTGCTTGGGGACAAGCAACAATTTAAGTTTGGTGTTGTGATGAGCGGATAATTTATACGCTTTTTGGCATCGTTTTTAGTATGTTTTCAGTAGAATCTAGTTACTTTTAGGGATGTTTTCCTTAGTTTTTATGTTAAATTCACATTTCTGGACTTTACTATGAGTTTGTGTATTTTTCTGTGATTTCAGGTATTTTATGGCTGAAATTGAGGGACTTGAGCAGAAATCAGATTCAGAGGTTGAAGAAGGACTGCTGATGCTGTTGGATTCTGACCTCCCTGCACTCAAAATGGATTTTCTGGAGCTACAGAACTCAAAATGGCGCGCTTCCAATTGCGTTGGAAAGTAGACATCCAGGGCTTTCCAGAAATATATAATAGTCCATACTTTGGCCAAGAATAGATGACGCAAACTGGCGTTCAACGCCAGCTCTCTGCCCAATTCTGGCGTCCAGCGCCAGAAAAGGATCCAAAACCAGAGTTGAATGCCCAAACTGGCACCGAAACTGGCGTTCAACTCCAGGAATGACCTCTACACATGCAACACTCAAGCTCAGCCCAAGCACACACCAAGTGGGCCCCGGAAGTGGATTTATGCATCAATTACTTATTTCTGTAAACCCTAGTGACTAGTTTATTATAAATAGGACCTTTTACTATTGTATTAGACATCTTTGAATCCTGGATTGTATTTTGATCCTGTGATCTCGTTTTGGGGGCTGGCCATTCGGCCATGCCTGGACCTTTCACTTATGTATTTTTAACGGTAGAGTTTCTACACTCCATAGATTAAGGTGTAGAGCTCTGCTGTTCCTCAAAGATTAATGCAAAGTACTACTGTTTTCTATTCAATTCATCTTATTTCGCTTCTAAGATATTCATTCGCACTTCAACCTGAATGTGATGAACGTGACAATCATCATCATTCCCTATGAACGCGTGCCTGACAACCACTTCCGTTCTACATTAGATTGAATGAGTATCTCTTAGATCTTTTAATCGGAATCTTCGTGGTGTAAGCTAGAATGATGGCGGCATTCAAGAGAATCTGGAAGGTCTAAACCTTGTCTGTGGTATTTCGAGTAGGATTCAATGATTGAATGACTGTGACGAGCTTCAAACTCGCGATTGCTGGGCGTAGTGACAAACGCAAAAGGATAGTAAATCCTATTCCAGCATGATCGAGAACCGACAGAAGAATAGCCGTGCCGTGACAGGGTGCGTTGACCATTTTCACTAAGAGGATAAGATGAAGCCATTGACAAGGGTGATGCCTCCAGACGATTAGCCGTGCCGTGACAGGGCATTTGGATCATTTTCCACAATCTCCGTGGGATTCGACCCTTACACACGTAAGGTATTACTTGGACGACCCAGTGCACTTGCTGGTTAGTTGTGCGAAGTTGTGAACCATGGTATTGGCATCATATTTTTGGCGCCATTACCAGGGAAAGAAAGAGCGATGAATTTTACATAATTAAAGTGTAATCACAATTTCTGTGCACCAATGACTCACATGCCACCTCATGTCCTAATGAGAAGACCTAGACAGTTAGTAGAAGCTTCCAGACGGATGGATCCAAGAAAAATGGCCCACTCGAGTACAGAGTATAAATAGAGAGGAACCTACTCTTCTTCAGAAGTACGTCCTTTTTTATCCCAATTAACTGTCTCATTGTACGGATACTGACTTTAGCATCGGAGTATCCTTATAGGTGGTCCCACCCACCGACGACTCAAACGACATTTCTACTCGAGGAGCTCGCGTTCAGATCCAAATCGCCCCTCACACAACCAGTTGCTTCAGACCCGATACCATCCGAACCTCTATTCACCCAAGCGACCGAAAAAAAGTTATACATCAATTTTTTTTTTATAGAGGAGTTTTTATTCCCCTTCACAAATAGATCAAGCAAATTGTAGTGTAATTTACCTTGTACTCTAATATAAACTTATAATTTCATTTTTCCGCATATTTCTCAGGTATATTTCCTAGAGAGACAATCATATTCAAACTATAATCAAAGTAAATATGAATAATATTTCTTTAAGCTAAAATTTAAACATGAATATTTCTCCCTCGCTTGGTATCTGTCTTTCCATCTATCATCTACTTCAACTATATATCTATATAACATCAAATTCACCAAATTGTAGGAAACACCAATTTATTTGACCTTATAGTTATGTTTTTAAGAAATTGTTTTCTCAAAAGAATACTTGTCTAATACCTTTTTCAATTGAAAAGGAAAAAGAAAAGATGGGAAAAGTGTGTGTGAGAAAAGAAAGGGAAAAAGAAAACTTTTAGGTGGGAAAAAAAA
>NC_029790.2:106288646-106290248 GCF_000816755.2 Arachis ipaensis | reverse complement strand
TGTGTCTCTGATGGCTGATGCCTCACGTTCTTTGTGCTTTTTGCAGGGGGGGCCTTTTTCTTCAGAGAGGGGAATGGATTCTTTAGTGGAATTCTGAAGTCCTCTATCTCTCCCCCATGAAAAGTTGTCTTGTATTGTATGGCAACATACACAAAAAGAAAAAGAGCCTCATCTTTTTCTTTTTCCTTTTTTCAACCTTTTAGCCTTTTATTTTAACCACACATATATATCTTATTCTTCATTCTCTCTTATGTGTTGTATATTATAGGTGTTGTGTTTTTTCAAGTGTGAAACTCGCTTCATCTCTCTCTCTCTTTCTCTCTCTCTCTATATATATATACATATAGTGTGCTGCACCAACAATAACAAACAACAACATCAACATCATGTCTAAAACTCAAGAGAATGATCAAGGTATCATGCTATTTGGAAGGAAGATTCCATTGCCTGAATCTCAGATTCCAGCCATCTCTAGACACATCATGGTACGTACATATAAATAATATTATATATTAGTAACTATTTTTGCTCTCTTATTCATAAATCATAATTATGCTTTTTTTTTTTTCATTTTTTTGTGGTATTATTAAATTTGGCTGTATACTATGTGTGAATGTTTATGAGGTTCTTGTTATTATATCCTTGTTGATTATGAGAATTCATTTCAAGCTTCAAAGCCTTCTTAAATTCAAAGGATTTATATATATGAGGAATACATTATTAAGAACAAGAATATTTATGTGTTTTTATCATGTTTAGACTTCAGGTTCATATAGATAAGGTTGTCTTTGTGGAAGCATGTTGTATATCATGGCTTAACGTGTTCTAAGATTAAGAATTTTATACATAATTTTTTGCAAAGCGCAAAGGCATTATTTATACACAAATATTTAGTCAAATGATTGGTATACATCCATTTTCCTTGCACATGATATAAGCAAAATTGAGTCAGAGCTACATAGGTATTATATTCACAATGGCTTTCCAATATCATATCCCATCCTAAATTTACTACGAATTTGAAGTATATTTTAATGAGTTTATATAGTTCTGTTTTTCTATTCGGTGTTATTTTTGGGCAAATTCAAATTATGGCTCAAGTAAATTCGATTTAGTTTAAAGTCATATTTTATAATTAAAATATATTTTCAGTGAAATTAATTTTAATTAATATTTTTTTGTATTATATAATGTTATTTTTGTTTCATAATAATTTATTTTGATATATATTTTATATAATATTTATTAAAATTAATATTTAAATATAAGATTTTATTAGTTTGCTATATATAATTTCAAAATACATATGTTAATTGTATGTTGGATCAACATGATCTTATTCGATTTTTATCAAATTAGTTTAAGATAAATTTGATTCTTAAAAATAGATCCAATAAAATATTTAAGTAGGATTTAGATCTAGCTGCACCCAGCCCCGACTGATCCAACTACACATAATTATTTGACCGAATTATAAATCAGAGCTAATAAAAAATTGATAAAAAAAAATATAGAAAGTAACATATGTATTTCAACGAGTTATAGTAATAGGTATTTTCCTGTTAAAAAATATTATTTATATAATCAAAGTCAATCATAATA
>NC_029790.2:106260120-106288633 GCF_000816755.2 Arachis ipaensis | reverse complement strand
TAATTTATTCTATTTTCATTTTCATTTGTCGATAATATATATCATTATATTAACGCATAAAAAGTAAACGAGTTGTGGAGGCCAGGGTGAAAGATAAAAAGAAACCTACTGAAGATTTTATAGTCTTGGATAAAAAATGAACATAAATAAAAGATGCCTTGCTTGTCTATTATATTTTATGTTCTCAAATCATTATGATGTTTGATTTGATTTCTATCTATTGTGATTTGCATTATTAGAACCCAGAGCAAGAAATGAGTTCCTCAGATTCAAGGGATGATAAAAAAGGTTCGCAACATAATGATGAAGCAACAAATGAAGAAGACAAAACCATGAAGAAACCAGACAAGATTATTCAGTGTCCAAGATGCAAGAGCATGGACACAAAATTCTGTTACTTCAACAACTACAACGTCAACCAACCGCGCCATTTCTGCAAGAACTGCCAGCGCTACTGGACAGCCGGCGGAACAATGAGGAATGTCCCCGTTGGCGCCGGCAGAAGGAAGCACAAGCACTTGGCTTCACAGTTCCGCAGTGTCCTAGTAGCCGCGGCTGCAGCCGCGGCCACCCGAGTTCCAGAATTCACAAACTCATCGTCAAAAAATAATAATAGTGACAATGCTAGTGGTACCGTGTTGGAATTTGGTCAGGAAAGAGGAATTGTGAATGAAAATTCGTCTATCATTTATTGTACTGAATCTGAGGAGGAATCATTATCGTTGTGTACTAACAATAATAATGAATCTTCTTCAGAAAACAACAACAACGCATCAAAATTGTTGCAATGTTACCCTGTTCCTCCATGGGTTATGCCTTGGAACAATGTTGTTCCACAACATGGTCCAAATTCAATTCAATGGTGTCCAACACCAATGGTGGCAGCAGCAACAATTCCTGTTCATCTTGTTCCAGGGCCATACTGGGGTGGAACACCTATGTGGGTCGCACCTGGACCTGCACCGGGGAATGTGTCAATAGGATCCAATCATAGCCGTTCATCGCCTTCTTCGTCCACTAGTAATAACAATAGCTGCTATTCCGGCAACGGGAATTCTCCAATACTTGGCAAGCATAGTAGAGATCACAGTACTGTTTTCATTGATGAACAGAAATCAAGTAAATGTTTCTTGGTTCCGAAGATTCCGAGAATTGATGAGCCAAATAATAGTGAGGCTTCAGTAAGTCCTATTTGGGCTACATTGGCATGATACATGATAACATTGCTAAGGAGCAATTAATGTATATGATCATCAAATGTTGATATTTTGGAGAAAATAGAAACTAAAGGCAAAGAGAGTTTATTCCATGGGACTGAAATCTTAGAAGCCAATTAATCCAGCACCTATTTCTCGTGCTCACACGTTATTACACGAGAGCTTATAATTAAAGAGTTGTGTTATACGTGTATATATACTCATGTTAGTTTATACTTTATCTGCTACTAAATTGCAGGTGTAATCATTTATACACAATTTAAATATGTTTTACATTTTGGAAGGGCAGGTAATTTTTATATTTTTTGGCCAGCACTTAACCATCAAAATAAAAGTGAGTGATTTTTCACCATTAAATATAATCTCACACTATTAAAAATACTATTGATGGCCAATTGATAATTACAAAACATCAAAATTACTGACCCCTAGCATTCTTCTTACATTTTATTCAATGGTGGATGAAATATGAGTTACCATAGTATTTTACACATATTATATACGTAATTGTATTTGTTTTTTCAATGANTAAATTTTATTAATCCAAAAAACTATATTTGAATCGGACAGATATACAATAGAAAAAAGATAAATAATTTTCATGACGTTAAAAATAATTATTTTTATATAGATAAAAGTACACATAAATTTTCATACAATAAACAAATGAATCATATACACACATAAATATCACGTTCTGTTAGTCATTTTCATTTTTTTATCATCTCTTTAATATTTTAGTTAGTATTAGCTGATAGCTAGCGGGTTATTTGCCAAAGTGGTATTATGCATGGTGTGAATAAACAAAACAAAGTATAGCCCCATTTATAAACAAATAAGCTGCATTTGTTTTCTAATGCTCTTTAACTCTTCTTTCATCTCAGCAATTATCTTTAACATCTTCTTCAGATCTTCATCCTTTGAATCCAAAGCCAGCTCCTCTTCTTTGTTTTGATATCTATTCACTATAATAAATAAGGATTTTTGCAACGGTCGAAAACCGTTCCTAAAATTTTAGGCAACGTTTTGCCTACAATTTTTGACTTATGGTATATGTGGCTGTTATCAATACTCATAGGCAACGATTTTTTAGTTAAGGCAACGGCAACCAAAAAAACCGTTGCCATAATTACTGGCATAAACAACGATTTTGACAACAATATTTAAAGAACAGTTTAAAATTGTTATTGGATAGACAACGGTTTAAAATCGTTCTCTTTCATAACGTAACAGTTTAAAATCATAACTAGATAGGTAACGGTTTTAAGCTGTTGTAGTTTGGTTATATTCACAAAGACAATGGTTTAAAAGTGTTGTCTTTGGTGTTATTTTTTTTTTTTTGCAATGATTTTCATACCGTTGCCATTTTGTCGCTGCCTTTGGCAATGATTTTAATACCATTGTCTTTTGTAACTTTTGAAAATAGTTTTTTGTAGTTATATATTTCTTTATTTACAATAGTTTTCTCATATTGCATTGAAATTAGTTTCAACTATTTTTTTAATTTAGTATCAATAAAGAAAACTAATTGAACATTTACCATCAAATTTGATTTATAAAGTATTATGTAAGATTCATACATATCTGTAACCTATAAAAGAGATTTTATAAGTCAAATAAACTAAGATACTCATCATCTTCACAAATTAGTGATTTTTACTCTCTAGTATTTTATCTTCACAATTTGTATGATTAAATTCTTTCTCTCCTTCATAATGATTTTTCTGTGAACAAAAAAAATAGTAAATTAAATATGCTAGCAGTCACTTTTCTCATTAACTTTGCAAGTTACCTCCCATTCCTTGCTTCCTTTGGTCCTGAAATCAGGCAATAGAGTGCATCAAAGTTCTAGTCCAAGTCATGGGAAATGCAGCATACAATTTGTCACTGAACTCATGCAAAATCCTCATGAAATCATGTAAAATGCACAATGTATGCTTGAATCAAGGTGTAAGTGAATATCTACCCAAAACTAGCTTATTTCCTAAGAAAATGCATGAAACTATCCTAAAAATAGTAAAGAAAAGGTCAGTGAAACTGGCCAAAATGCCCTGGCATCAATACTGAGACATAATTAAGTTCTGTACACTTATACGCCAAATACAATACTGAGACTTATTTTAGTTTCTGTCTCTCAGTTATGGTCTCCCAATCTCTGTTTTGCTACTACCCAAGATCCATACATGTTTGTGACCTATAAAAAAAAAAGAAGATTTTAGAAGTCAAATAAACTAAGATGCATTAAAATCACATGATAAGAGTCTAAGTCATAACAATATCTAATCATAAACAAAAGAGATTTGATATATTACAATAGCAAATAGACTCCCCATCATCTCCACAAATTAATGATTTTTACTCTCTAGTGTTTGATCTTCACAATGTGTAATTAAGTTCTCCCTGACCTTCATAATAATTTTTCTGTGAACAAAAAAATTAGTAAATTAAATATAATACTAAGTCTAATGCTAATAATGCTTACTAACAGAGAGAGGGAATGAGGGAAAGAAAGATAACTGCTAGTGATTTTTCTTATGCATTTCCTTATTAATAGCTAGGTCATAATAGTTAATATTAATTTGGTCAAGCAAATCAAATAATCTCACTTAAATATAATACAAAAAGAAACAAGCTACCAATGGAAAGACAAGTAAACCATTATTTGAGATTGTAAAATATATTTGAAGAGACTTCCATTGTCAATTATTCCATAGAAAAAGTCAATATAAAATAATTTTGACCTCCGGATATAATGATCCATAAGCAAATTGTTAAGCCTTAAAACAATTTTACAATAATGAGTTCAATATAATTCAGTATATAAGTAGATTTCATATCAGTATAAAACTTTTAATTCTTCAAGATATGAGTTACCAACAAGCTGCACATGAAAATAATCTAAACTAAATTCTAAGATACAAACCCATAAGACAGGTGTTAGAAGTTGCTTTGGATAGTCTAAAGAAACATATCTAGAGGAATAAATATAAACAAGAACATTAATAGATAATGGACAAATTGAGTTTGCATAATATTACAATTACTGATTTAGAATTTTTATAGATGTAACATTACTTTGGCTAGAAGTAAGCAAGAACTGATAATAACAACATTGAAGTTGAAGAATTCTACATTGAAACTTTATAAATCACATGAAAGTAATACAAACAAAAGAAATGATGGTCAGAAAAAGGTATAAATAAATCAATGCAGAGGGAGTAAGGCAAGGATAGGGTTAGAGAAAAATCTTTTGGGATGAAAACTTGAACCATAGGATTAAAGTCTTAGAGAATCACAACAAAGTTGAGCAAGGATCTTGCCACCATAGACATTCTCATTTGGAGGGATGAGAAAGCTGGATGAGAATAACGCTTTCTTCGAGACAATCTGATCATTTATTAAGATAAGGCTTCTCAACCCAGCAAGAACAATATTCTTATGAAAAAACTCATTTAAAACATCGACATGAAAAAATAATAATTTATTTATTTCGGGAAAGGTTCACCTCGGCTATTGCTCTTTTCAAACCATGCACTATGACATGAGTTTTGCTTAGTTTGAAATAAAATCATAACAAAATAGTAAACATAGAAGAAGTTCAAGGAAAAAAAGAGTAAAATTTAAATTAGGTTAAAAAGAGTGGGAAAAAGATGCAGGCTGTGCAAAGCTAACAGAATCCAAACACTAAAACCAATTTTAAAGTAATCAATTCCAAACTCTAAACTCAATTTCAAAGTAACAGAATCCAAACACAAACTAATTTTACAATAATCAATTCCAAACTCTAAAATCAATTTCAAAGTAACAGAATCCAAATACTAAAACCAATTTCACATTAATTAATTCCAAACCATAACCCCAATTTTACAGTAACAGAATCCATACCCTAAACCCCAATTTTATAAGAATTTCATCAATTTAAAATGGTAGAAATGACTAACTTGCAATGGAGGAGGTAGTTGGCGGCGTAACAGATTCCTTGTCGCGGAGTAGAAGCGGCAAAAATTCTTCTCGGAGCATAAGCACCGCTGGAGGGAGTAAGGACCTTTTCGGCAGAGAATAGCGGCACTTCACCGCTGTCCACCGCAGACCTGAGACGGGGAGAGAAAGATAGAGAGAGCGCCTTTGCAGTTGTGAGGGAGAGAGAGAGAGAGAGAGAGAGAGAGAGACAGGGACGCCGGTGCAAGGGAGAGATGTAAGAACCGGCATAACCGTTTTAATAAAATGATAATTTTTAAGTTTTCGGAGTAGATTTAAAATTTAAAAGTTTTAAGTTGAAAATTTAAAGGTAAAATTTGATTTCAATGAATTTTTCTGAGTTGGAAAATGTATCATTTTCGAAAAGTTTTTGTAAAAATGCGTATTGACGCTTAAGTTGGTAGTACCGGCTCTAGCCTGTCCAGTACCGTATTTTTTGGAAAATAAGATTTTAAAAATTGATTTATTATTTTGAAAGGACAAAAATAATTTAGAATTGAAAACTGGGCACTAATCTTAAAAGTTTTGGCCCAAAGTGGACTAAATGGACCAAAAACACTAACGGATTAGACCGGACCAAACTGGGCCAAGGCCCAACATATATAAGGCTAACTAATGAGTTTTCAGCTCATTTTTCATCTCAAAGAGAGAGAGGCGCGGATTAAGAGAGAAGGGAAAAGAAAGGGGGTGACACTATTCATTGTCACCTTCCGGGAGCCATAACTTGAGCTACGGAGCTCCGATTGACGTACCGTTTGTGGCCACGCAAAGCTCTCGTCGAACTCTTCGATTTTAGCTAGGAATTGTTGGTAAGATCTATCAGCTTGCACTCCAGTTTACAGCCCTAGATTTCTGCATTTTGGGTTATAGTTTTTTAGTAGATTTTGTGGTTTTTCTTGTTTAGGTGATCTCTAGTAGTGGATAATTGTTAGCTCCAATCACCGTTGGATAAGGTAAGGAACCTCTATATCCTTGTGGTTTAGTGTAGTGTGAGCTTTAGTTTTTAATGCATGGTTATGTTGTATGTATGAAGCTTGTTTTTGGAGTTTGTTGTGGCTTTTGGTTTGGCTTTGGTGGAAGATTGTTAGAATCAAGTTCGGTGTTTGAGCATATTAGGAATCGGCCAAGGTATGGTTTCGATTTTTTTTATGTAATATGTAATGTTTCTGGACACTTAGGCTAGTTGACCTTAGGATAGGATTGAATTGATGTTAGTTGTTGGTTGTTATTGATTATTGTGGTTGATAATGATTGTTGGGGATTATTGGTGTTGATGAGTATTGATAGTGATTGGTTATATTGATGATTCATGAGGATTATGGGAATTTATGGTAAGAAGTAAATGTATAATATTTGTGATGGTTTGGAATTATGAATATGTGACTTATTAATTGTTGAATGGATTGTTGGTTATAATGGAGATTTGTGATGTAGGAATTATGGGAGAAATAGAGGATTTGAAACTATATGATTTAAGTATGGTGTAATGGTTTGGTGAATTTGGTATGAAAATGATGAAAATGTGAATTTTAGATTGTGGAATGAATTGGAGGATATGTGAATATGATCTAGGTACATTAGGATTGTTTTGAATATGGAATAAGTAATTTTGGATTGAGAGTTAGTTAAAATTGAGGTTTAGAGATTTTTTTGTAAAAATAGATTTTTTGTGAACTTTGACAGATCATATCTTGAGCTACAATTTTTGAAATTGAATGGTTTTTGTATCAAAATAAAGATAATTTAAAGAGCTTTAAAATGGTATAGATTTTGTAGAAATTGAAATTTTGTAGAGAAAGATATGATCGTTGGAAGTTGGTGCCAGAAATCTGAAATTCTATGATGTTGCAGAATTATGATTTCTGGTTTGTGTGTGCACGCACATGCTGGAAGGTGCATTCTATTGAGGGCGTTCGCACGTATATGTGCGTGTACGCAGAATGGAAAATTCTACTCTATGTGCTTACGCACACCTCTATGCATACGCACACGTCTTAAAAATCCTCCAAGGCGTGCGTACGCACAATCCTATGCGTACACACACTGCCCTATTTTCAATAAGAACCTTGTTTTTAGCCGTTTTATCTTTCCAGAAAGCTTTCAAACTTCTGTAACACTTGTTTAAAACTTTTTCACCATTTTTTGGATCTTGAATCAAGGGAGAAAATAATAAAGAAATAAAAAGGGTATTTTTAGTTATGAGTTTAGAGCCGGTGACATAGGTATGGAAAGGTTTGTGTATTTTCTAGCTTGAATTGGTGAATGTTGAGTTATGAAGTTTATGGTTGAAGAGATTATTGAGAAAAGAGAATTCGTATGATGAATTTGAAAAGTAGAAATCAGTGATGGGATGGTTTGATGAGTTGAGAACTTGGAAATGAATGAGAAAATTTTTGGATTATGCGGAGCCTATATTTCTGGCGTGGCAGATTTCTCTGCTGCATGACTAGTTGTTGTTGAGAGTGTGCAGGGCTTATATTCCTGGCGTGACAGATTTCTCTGCTGCATGAGTGTGCGGGGCCTATATCCCTGGCGTAGCAGATTTCTTTACTGCATGAGTAGTTGTTGTTGTTTCCTTATCTGCTGCATGAAGTGTGCGGGGCCTATATCCCTGGTGTAGTAGACTCCCTAATGCATGAGTGTACAGGGCACTATATCTCTGGCGTAGCAGATTCGCTGCTACATGAGTGTGCAGGGCACTATATCTCTGGCATGGCGGAAAAGGATATATTCGGGAGGATGTGTCGTGTTGGCAATTATGAACCGACAAGTGATATCACGAGCCAATAGGACAGTATTCATCATATGCATTTCTTATGTGCTTGTTTGCTTTGATTACTTGAGTTTTCCTAATTGTATAATATTCCTACTTGCTTCTTGAATTGCTTGCTATATATGAATATTACCTGTGTATTACTTGCTTGCATTATCTGTGATTGTCTGGTGCTGAGGAGGTTAGGTAGGCGGTGGCGATGGGATCACACAAAGGTTAGGTTGGTGAAGGCTGTGAGATATAGCGGTGTGTCTAGTTCTAGTTAGAAATCCCCTAAGTTTAGATAACCCTGCTTATGGTTTAATTTATTTATTTATGTTAAGCTTGAATATCTATATTGGTGTGAAGTTCTAGGATTGCTTTTGGCATCCCAGAACCTTACATCTTATATACTGGGCATTGTTACCATACTGAAAACCTCCGGTTCTCATACCATATGCTGTTGTTATAATTCAGATGCAAGTCGTAATTCACCTCGGTGAAATTGCGGACATGGTGACAGAGCGGAGTATGGTTCCTTCCTTGTTTACTTTTGTTTTACTTTTGTTGTAGTATTCTCTCACCTTTTGTATAGTTAACTTTGTTGCCTTAGAGGCTTTGTTTTCTGAAAACTTTGAGAGATAGGTTGTTGCTGTTTTAAACTCCAAAACTCTGTTGTATTAAGTTTGACTAGCCGGCCTAAACTCCGCAGGCTGTGATTAGTCCTCTTTTGTATATTATACTTATATATATCTTGTTTACCTTAATTATTACCTTGTGTACCCTAGAGCTATCTACAAGGTTTTATATATATTATGTCTTGTCTGTTCGTACCAATACGTTTAGTTTTTGTGTGTGAACGCTTCGCATTTTGTGAATTCTTCTTTACACAAATTGAGCTTTTATTCTTTCATCGAATTTCTAGTATTACTATTTTCTTCTATACATATAATATTATTTGAGCTTTAGAACTGTCGTGGCACTTTGTTATTCTTTGCCTGACGGCTAGAGGTAAGGCTTAGGGTAATGGGGTGTTACAAGAGAGCCTCGTCGTCGCCTCCGATGCTTTCTGGGCTCTGGGTGACTTCAATCCGAGTTGAGAAAGAGAGATTTGAGGGGGACAGAGGCAGGGATGCAGGAAGCCGGTGTGAGGGAGAAAAGCAGAAGCGGTTGTTGCTGCCGCCAGTGCTCTGAGTCGTTGACGACTGCGACGCTGCGTCCTACCTATGCTGCAAATGCGAGAGAGGGGGAATCGCAAGGGAGGAGTGTCGGTCTCTGGATGCAACTGAAACCCTAATTTCTAATAATTTATTATTTATAACATAATTATTTAAATATTAAAAAGTTGTTGCTTGATAAAAATATTTTGTAATGGTTATAAAATCGATTTTTAAAATAGTCAAAGAGAACTATTTTATTTTGTTGCTATAAAATAATAAAAAAATTAAACTTTAACAGCAACACTATAAAATCCATTGTCTAAGACTATCTAATAAAACTGTTTTAAAGTGTAGCAAATTTTGGTAGCGGTTTTTTTATGTACCATAAATTAAATATTCTTAGAGAATAGTTTTTATGCATATTTTTGGATAATTATTTAAACAACATTAAAAATTGTCGCTCGATAAAAAAATCGTTGTAACGGTTATAAAACTTTCTTTAAAATAGTCAAAGAGAATGGTTTTATATTTGTTGCCATAACATAATGAAAAATTGAACTTCAATAGCAACACTGCAAAAACCATTGTCTAAGACCATCTAATAGAACTGTTTTAAAGTATAGCAAATTTTGGCAACGGTTTTTATGCGTATCTTTTGTATAATTATTTAAACAATATTAAAAAACCGTTGTCTAAAAATAAATCATTGTAACGGTTATAAAACCGTTCTCTAAAATAGTCAAAGAGAATGGTTTTATTTTGTTGTTATAAAAATGAAAAATTGAACGTCAACAGTAACACTGTAAAAAATTGTTGTCTAAAATCATCTAAGAGAACGGTTTTAATGCGTTGCAAATTTTGGCATTGCTAAAGCCCATTTTTGTTGAAGTGATTCTTTCATGTATTTTCTTCACTCCCCTCCTGAATTCCCCAATTCTTCCAACATCAGCAACTTCATCAGCCTAGATGAAATAATCGCACCTCAAATCAACTCTCTGCATTCCTTCATCCGAGAACAATCTGAGCCATTCACAGAAGTTGCATAACATTATCATCAAAAACAGATTAGAAAAACAAGTAACCACATAACCCTCAAAATGGACAATGAAGAAACAATCTTTCTGGGTTCTACTCTGTCTCGGATTCAAGCACCATTGCGCCAAGGTCACGCAAACACTTGTCGTTGTAGTTGAACTTCTTTTTTTTCCTATTTTTCGATGTAGAAAAGGAGCCACTATAAACACTCACACAATGGTGGGGTATGTTCTTCTTTCATTGAGATGGAAACCTTTTCTGTCTTTTAGGATTTACAATTTCTCAATATGACTAAAGCAAAAAGGATGTTGAACATTTCACTTTATTATTTTATTTTTAAATTATTTTATTTATCAAATTCAGGCCATACAATGCGTAGTGCCACCATGGCTAATAACGTGCCACTTATTAGCCAATACTAATAGAAACATTAATAGATGACAAAAGGATGAAAGCGACTGATGGAGTGTGGTGCGTACGAATCCCCACACTTTCGTACAGCAGTTCCAGCAAGTGCACTGGGTCGTCCAAGTAATACCTGAGTGAGTCAGGGTCGATCCCACGAGGATTGTGGTTTGAAGCAAGCTATGGTTATCTTGCAGGTCTTAGTCAGACAGATCAGAAGGTTGTTGGAAGAGTTGTCAAATTTGCATTAAAAGAGTGTTGGATGTAATATTCTGTAAATAAAAAGGAATCAATAATAGGGATATGTTGAAGGATTGGAGTTGCTTTGCCTTTCTGAATTAACTCCGGTATTACTGCTCTTTTTGCTTGTGAGTGATTTCTTCAATGGTAGGCTATATGTGATTGACACCGGTTTGAGCAGCTGCCAGTACTCCTCCAGATCTAAACCCCATGTTTAGTGCGGATCCATTCTGATTGAGGGTGAAGGTCATATAGTTCATTCTCCTTAATGATCCTACTTAAAACACCACAGACAAGGTCAGATCTTTCAGATCAGAGAATGTTGCACCTTGGGTTCTAGCCTCTACCATAGAGACTCTAATCTCCCCAGAAATTGGCTGAACTGATGTCTCGAGAAGTCCCCAATGAATTTGTGGATTAGTCATCTGAGAGACGTATATTCAAGCTGTTGGTTCATCATTGTCCGATGAAAGACGCACTCTGAACCCATGTAGAATGTGATAACCTTGTTCCAGTTCAACGCATTCATATTGATGAAGAACGAATATACATTTTAGAATTAATCAAACACGGATCGAAGAGAAACAGCAATACTTTTATTAATTCATAGGACTCAGCAGGGCTCCTCCCCTCAACCTAGGAGGTTTAGAAACTCATAATGATAGGAAAATACAATAGTAAACATGTATGATGGGCGAAGATGATGATAAAAGGTGCGAATAACATAAATAAAATCCCTTAAATATAAAACAAATGACTAGTAAGGGTAAAATAGTCTATCTAGTGCTAAAATTCACTTCTAGGGCCCACTTGGTAAGTGTTTAGGCTGAGTTTTGATGAGATCCACGTGCTATGAGGTCTCTGGGTGTGGAACACCAGCTAGGGAATCCTCTTTGGGCGTTTGTACATTGGTCTATGCTCTTTTAGGCGCTGGACGGGTGGAAGGGGGCAGGAAGCTGGCGTTGGACACCAGTTTTGGGCCTTCTAATCCGAAGCAAAGTATGAACTATTATATATTGCTGGAAATCCCTGGAAGTCAGCTTTCCATATCCGTAAGAGCGCTCCATTTGGACTTCTGTAACTCAAGAAAAGCTCTTCTAAGTGCAGGTAGGTCAGGTCCGGATAGCATCTGCAGTGCTTTCTCTGTCTCTAAATCAGACTTTTGCTCCAACTCCTTAATTTCAGCCAAAAAATACCTAAAATTGTCCAAAAATACAAAAAACTCAAAGTAGAATCCAAAAATATGAATTTAACACTAAAACATATAAAAACTTAATAAAAACTAAATAAAATATACTAAAAACTATATGAAAATAATGCCAAAAAGCGTATAAAATATCCGCTCATCAGAGTGTAATATTCATGTGTACACATAATTCATTAAAATATTAGTATGTATATTTGTTCACTATGTAAAAATTCATGTGTACTTTCAAGTTTTAATCACTAGTTATTTTTAACTGTCGCTTAATTGTAAAAACAGGTCTTTATTGACAATATTTTATTGAAACTTATCTTTTACAATTAATAATAATTACATCAACAAAGATATTGTCAAGAAAGATTTCTCAACAATTAAGTCACCGTAAAAATATATTCGACTTTTTTTTTTAAATTATTGACTAAATGATGTGAATGGATAGTGACTCCTATTTGATAATGGTACTCCTTTTTTATATATTCGTTCAAATATGCAATGCAAAAAAGTCATTATGAAGAGTGACAATATAAAAAATAAGAGCGATAATATCATCACTCATTAATAATGAAAGTAACATTTTTATTCTGAAAATAACCAAACAGCACATACAAATCACAAATATTAAAAGGCAATTAAGATTTAGATAATAAAAAATAACAAAACAAAAACAGTAACTAAAGATAAAAGTAGAGGGGAAGAAGGGAGAAGAAAAAAAAGGAAGGAAAGTGTAGGTAGGGGAGGCGAGAGAAAGGAAAGAGGAAAGAGAATTAGAGAAAAAAGAAAAATGAGGGCCATTAAAATAGAACAATAACTAGAGAAATAGGAGAAGGAAAGAAACTAGAATCAAGAGGGGAAGGAAAAAGTATGTCACAATCCAATTTAGGTAGTGACCAACGTTAAGAAAAGATTCTCTAGTAAGTCTATTAACCTATAATTCTCAAATTCTACTGAGAGACAGAAGGATTAGGACTCTGATCTATATCTGTATCTGAAAAATATAAAAAAGATGACGAAGTGAGTTTCACAACTTAGTGAATAAATATATATTCATAACCTACATTAGGATAATATGATCCATACTAGCTTATATTTGAGTGAAATGCATCCATGACTAATACCACCATCATTAGCTATAATTTTTCTAATTAGAACCTCCCAAAATTATTCAAAATATAGAGCATTATTCTATATTTATAAAATACCAAATATGATAACAAATAAGTAGATGCTAACTTTGAATAACATTTGTATATGATATTTCATAATGTATAAAAGACTTATTTTTAAATAGTGAATAGTATGAGTAAATAGTAACAAATATATAGGTAAATAATAACATAAGAAAAATAATGAATTGGACAAAAAATTAATACTGAAAGAAAATAAATAACGATATAGTGTTTATTGACAAATTGATTATGAATGGACGGTCATTTGATGTACCACATATTTTTTTATCAGTATAATTATAACGGTAACTAGAGTTTAGAGTGAGAATATTTATCTCTTTAGCAGAAGCTCTTCTAAAAGTAAAAAAAAGATTATATTAAGAAAGAAAATAATGTGTGTGTAGAGGAAATGAATGTCTATTTATAGGCGAGAAGGGAGTGGATGCGAAGAAAAAATAAAATATTTGGCTTAATATGTGGCTGGAGAGGTTTCTCTCTTTTATTATTATTATTATTACATACTCCATTTTTTAAGAAATTCGGTCTTCAAAATTCAAATCTTAACAAAGTTTAAACATTTTTTTAGTTTATGCTATTACCTTTTTTGTAAAACAGATGAGGATATCTAGCTTTCGTGATGTTCTTTGATACCCAAGTAGCTTCTTCTTTAAAGTGATTGGCCCAAACAACCTTTACATATACGATCTCTTTTGATCGAAGCTTTCTAACCTTACGATCGATAATGACTTCAAATTCCTCTTCCTAAGATAATTGTTCATCAACTTGAAAAATTGTGATATAATCACATGAGATAGATCTGGAATGTATTTACGAAACATGGAGACATGAAAAATTGGGTGAACTTTAGACAATTTCGGGAGTAAAGATAACCGATACACTACTATGCCTACCCTACCCAGGATTTCGAATGGGTGAACATATCGAGAGTTAAGCTTTACCCTTTTAACGAATATAATGACATCTTTCATTGGATATACTTTAAGAAAAACATACTCCCCTATAGAGAATTCTAAGGCACACCTCCTATGATCTGCATAAGACTTTTGTTTGCTCTGAGTAGTAAAAGTCTTTCTTTAATCGAACGAACTTTATCTAGATGAAGAATTCTTTCTTGGTCTAATGTGAAGGAAAATTTTGTCTCGCTCTTAACATTACTGAAAAGCTTAAGTTTGGATCTTCCTTTTGGAGGGTTTTAATTCTTTTTATGAGGGGTGATTCGGCTCTCATATGAGCAAGAAAAACTCTAGATCTTTCAAATTTGAATAATATTCTTTTAGCCTCGAGCTGATAAATTTCTTCAACAAGTGGTCTTCACACTAAATAAATGTGAGGTAAGCTGCTCATGGATTTTCTGCTTAAAGCATCTACAATGATATTAGCTTTTCCTAGGTGATAAAAGATTATGCAATCATAATCTTTAAGTAACTCTATCCATCTTTATTGTCTCATATTTAAATTCTTTTGTTGAAATATATACGTCAGAATTTTGTGATTTGGTATAGATTTCACATGTCTCGCCATAAAGATAGTGTCTCCAGATCTTCAAAGCAGAGATAACAACTGCCGTTTCCAAGTCGTGTGTTGGATAGTATTACTCATGTTTCTTGAGTTGGTGTGAGGCATAAGCAATAACTCGACCATGTTGCATTAACACACATCCTAGCCCACACTACAAGAAAAATGCTGAATATCGTCGGATTTAGCGTCGCAGAGTATCGACGGATTTACTGGCGGCTTTAGCAAAGGATTCGATAATAAATTCATCAGATACAAATTTTACCATCAATTTCTATTTTTCGACGGTAATGCTGATGGTAATAAATGGAGAGAAAAGGTAAAAAATTGGCATTGCGATTATCGTCGGATTTACAGGCAAATAAATTCGACGATAACCTGAAATAGTAAAACGTTGCGAATTTACCAGCGGATTTTTCCGTCGATAAATCTGAGGGTAATCATGCCTTAAATTCTAACCATGAACCTTCTTCCCCTAATTTCGAATTTCTCTCTCTACCCTCATGCCTCTCACTCTCTCTATACCATGTCATCTCTGCCTCTACATTCTCTCTGGTAGCCCCCTCNNNNTCTCTAGCGATCGTTCTTCGTCTCCCTGCCAAACCGCCACTTCTGCCACTATTTTGCTGCCGCTTCTGCTGTTGTGCCCCCTGCCACTTTTGCCACTGTGTTGCCGAACCGCCGCTGCTCCCTCCAGGTAGCACCCCCTTTCCAACTCTCATTATTCAAACTCCATTATTTTCTGTGTTGATTAGATTAGAATATAGGATGTTAGGTAGATGAGTTGTTTATTACGTCCATTAGTTTGAAGTTGTGATTAATAATTTGTTGATTGTTGATGACTTTTTGTGATTCAAATGTAGATATTACTGATTTCTGTAAAAATGTCTCAAGGAGATCTTAACAAAATTTTGGTTCAATTATTAAAATCAATACTTGCTTTCAAAATAGTATGTTTGAATTCTATATTTCAATTCTTAAAATTTGATGTGTTGTGATTATTTTTGAGTTTCAGTGTATGATTGATTCTCCATAGAGTTTGTTTTGATTGTGGAGGTTATCTCAAAATTTAGTGGAGGTTATGTCCAAATTTTTTGCAAATAATATAACTGTGGGAGGATTTGTGTTAATTGGGCGGCTCTTTGCAAATAATATAAATGTACACATGATTTATGTTGTATTTGTTGTTTTATGTGATTTAAAGTGTCTATGAATTTTATTGTTGCTATTAAATTGTATTCGTGACTAGTGTTTAGTTATATGCTCTTTGCAGATATGACGAGAGGTAGAGGTGTCACGGATCGGCCTCATGGTCGTGGTAGAAAGAGGGGTTCTACTAGTTTCTCTGGGACTTCTCAGTCATTGACCTTTACTCTGACTACCTTAATGACATCACAGGCAATGGGTGGACTGGACCAGTCATCATCATGGTCCCTGACCGCAACTATAGGGCTCCTTCTACCTCGACGATACCGCCTCCATCTGCTCAGTAGCCCACTACCTTGACGACGCTGCCTCCATCCGCTAAGCAGCCCACTATCTCGACAACGCTGGCTCCAGCGACAGACACCGTGATGCCGAAAACCTCTCGTGGATCCCAGCCAGATGCCCCTCTACTACCTCCCATCATCCGGATGAACGATTTGGCTTGATGGGACTTCGGTGTGAGTACTATTTTAAATCTTTCATAAGCAAACCATTTTAGTTAGTTAGTTTAATTTAGTTACACGCAATTTCTAGTTTTATTGGATTTAGATTGTTATGATAGGTTCGATTAGTTTAGTAGGTTTGAACTGCTTATTATGTTTGATAATTCTTGATTGTTGATGGATATTACTGTTTACGTGAATTGTTGATGGATGTAGTTTTTGGCGCATTCTAGTTATAGATAAAACTCTGCCAGAATTTCTAAGAAAATCTAGATATAATTAAAGTTTATATAAAACTTCGAAATAACTTTTTAGTAGACTACTAATCCTAAGGTTTTCATTGATAGTTTTTGGCGCATTCTAGTTATAGATAAACTCTGCCAGAATTTCTAAGAAAATCTACATATAATTAAAGTATATATAAAACTTCGAAATAATTTTTTAATAAACTACTAATCCTAAGTTTTTCATTGATAGGTTTGCACCAAATAACAATGCATGTACACATGAAAAGTTATTGTGCAGATGTTGGAGGACATAGGTGAGCACCGAGACCACCTTCCCATTTGGCTCTGCCCTGACATTAAGAAGTTACTGTACGTCTATTGGGAGACTGATGGGGGATTCAAGTATTGCCATCTGACCAACAGAGCTAATAAGGCATCAGCTAGGTCATTGAAGTCTACCAGTGGGTCAGCGACTTTTATGAAGACTAAGGCCAGGCTGGTAAGTAACTTGTTTCATTTTGTTATTAATTTTGTTTAGTTTTAACACTACAAGAAAAATGTTGAGTACCGTCGGATTTAGCGTCACAAAGTAGCGGCGGATTCACCGGCAGTAAAGGTATCAAATTTGTCAAGTTAAATTATTACCGGCGGATTTGCGTTTCTGATGGTAAATTCAATAGTAATAATTAGAGGTAAAACAAAAAAATATGCGAGTAATGTAGGATCAGATTTACCGTCTGAAAAATCCGCCGGTAAATCCATTTAGTGAAACGCTGCATTTACTGTCAGATTATTCGACGGTAATTTTGTCCTAAATTTGCTCCCTTCATTCAAATTTGTCTCTCTCTCTCTTTCTCTCTCTCTCTCTCTCTACCCTTTCTTCTCCTACTCTCTCTTTAACCTTCTACCCCTTCTCTATTTCTCTTTTCCTGTTTCTCCTCCTTCCCCCGCCGCTCTATCATCCCCGTCATTTGGCCGCTATCAACCTTGCCGCCACCTCTTCAATCTATCTATCTCTCTTGTCTTTCTTCTTCCACTCTCTCTAACCCTATTCCTCCATGCCGTGCATCATCCCTGCCATCGCATCCTCTCTGGTAGCCCCTCTCTTTCTCTCGCTGCCATCCACTTCTACCAGCCACCACCAACAGCGTTGACCACCACCAACATTCTTCCATCCACCTATGTGTCTACATTCTCTGGTAAATAATTTTCTATTTTTATTTTTGTTAAATTTAGGATTAATTTAGGTTTTACTTGTTAATTAGTATTATGATTTAGTTAGAAATAATTTTTCTGTTTTGTGAATTTACATGGTTAAGATAGAATTAGATTAGGTTATTAGACTTATGTGAGTTCTAATGTTGTAATGATGTGAAATGATGTTGTTGGTTTTGAATTAGAATTTAATTTAGTAAATTGGTGATGCTCATGCTTGAATGCATATATTTCACATAGTTCAAGTTATTCTATTCAAATAGGCATATTGTTAAATGTTTGTGAAGTTGGAATATGCACTTACGTCTTTTGTTTTATTTGATTTCAAGGGATAATGTATTTCTTTAACTAAGTTTAATGTAGTTTACTTCGATTAAGATTTTTGAATGATGTTGTGAATATGTTTAGCACATTTTTAATTGGTATGCTCTTTGCAGACACAAGGACAGGTAGAACTATTGCGGATCAGCCTAGTGGTCATGGTCGTGATAAAGGGAAGGTTTCTGCCGGTACCCCTGGAAATTCTGGATCCTCTCTCTCTCTACTCAGACTACCCTAGTGATGTCATAGGTTGAGGTTTCATGATTAGTGATTCTTGATTATTGATTCTAATTTTAGTTAATTTAGGGTTGTACGTTTGAATTGCTGAAAGTGTTTGATATATCCTGATTATTGATTCTTGATTATTAATTCTAGTATAGTGGATATTTAGAGTGGATTTATGGGTGTTACTTCTTGATTATTAACTGTTGTTCATTGATTGTTAACAATTGGTGTTGTTTAAGTTCATTATTGATGGATAGAGTTTGTAGCGCATTCCAGTTAAAGATCCAACTCTACCGAAATTTCTAAAAAAATTTCTATATATTATGGTTATTTGCTTCTGAAGTTTTAATTTATATTGCCATATTGGTTTTTTTGTGAATTGTTGATAGGTTTTTGCCAAACAACAATGCCTGTACTTAAGAGATGACCAACATCATCAAGCTGATGTACTACCATCCATGGCCAAGCTACAAGAAGATCATTGCTGAGATCAGAGAGCGATGATTTTAGAAGTGGACGGTAAAACCTTAATACAGCCAAACCTTATTAGCTAGTTTATATCTTTTATTTTATTTAATACTATATATTTTGATTAACTAATTTTAAAGTTTCTTTGTGTAGGTAAACTTTATATGGGACAAGGAGCATGATGCTCTCATAAAAAAGATATACGATCATCGAATGCGTAGGCGGCTGCAACAGATGCTGAAGGATGTACATGAGAGGTGCAACCACCTCACTTCCTAGCTCTGCCTAGAAATCAAGAAGGCTCTATATGTTCATTGGGAGACCGATGAAGGGTTCAGGTATCAACGTCTCACAAACAGAGCTAACAATGCATCGGCCATGTCGTCCAAGTATACCGGTGTCTCAGCGACCTTCATGAAGACTAAGGCTAGGCTGGTATGTAGCTTCTCTAATTTTGCTGTTAACTTAGTTATATTCTTTGACATATCATTAGTAGGCATCCTAACATATTGTTTCAATGCAACATCTGTAGTCGAGGTCGTTGGATCGCAATGCCACTTTGGTGGAAACCTTTAAGTATACCCACACTTTGAAGGAGAACAAGACGAGATTTGCTGATCAGCGGTCTGTGAATCATTATGTGAGTAAACATCTTGTGATATAAAATTTTTAATTAACTGTAGAAATGTCGTCCTAATCATAATAACATGTGTTACACATGAATCCTACACGCAGAGATTGGAGGCCAGAACTCAGCAATCTCAGTAAAAAGTGGGGAGGACGACAGTGGCTCTGCTGCCTCAGTCGTCGATCCTGATGCGGTTTAGTGCGAGACCGCATCTGCACCGTACAAGAATCGTGTATTCGGGTTGGGGTTGTTCTTCGCTAGCAACCTCCACACCTCCACGTTGACGCCATCTTTCGCCTCTGCCACCAGTTGAGCCGTCGATCCCAAGAAAGATATTGATTTGAGGCTGCATATATAGGAGCTCACCCGGAGCCTTCATGAACAGGCTCAGTAGTTGAACGAGATTTGGGAGAGGTATCAAAAGATCCTCACACACGTGACGGACACAGATGAGCTTATGCTGAAGAGGAGGGAGCACCTGGAGCAGCTTCAGTGGATGTAGTAGCAGATGACGGTATACCAAGCTCAGAAGCGCGCCAGTGGCAACAACTCTATTAGTGGCAGCGGCGCTGCTGGTGGAATACAGACATCACCGCCTTCTCTACCGCCTCAGTAGAACTACAGGGATGACAACGACGGCGACTACCATGATCTTTATTGATTAGGGCTTTATTTTTTACTGTTTCATTGCATTTGATTTATTTGACTTTTAATTTATTTGAACGTTTGATATTTAATATTACATCATTGGTTTCTATTATTTATAATTTGACCACTAATTGTGTGAAAAATAAATTTAAAATAAAAATTTAAAAAGGAAAAATTTTAAAAAAATTGTGTCACAAATTTACCGAGGGCAAAATTTAACGGTAATAGTGCGGGAAACAAGATATTGTGGCGCCAACGTTACCGTCGGAAAAAACCGTCAGTAACCAAATAGTTTTTCAGGCAGGTAATCCGTTGTAGAATCCAATGGTAATTACCGTCAGATGAAAAAATCCGATGGTAACTCGTTACCGGCAAGGTTAATACCTTTGGATTTCTTCCGTCGGTAAATAACTTACCGTCGGATTTTATTCGTTTTCCAATGGTACTCAATATTTTTCTTGTAGTGTAATATAATGTCATTATTACTTGACTTAACATGTGATTTCAAAATGTGTAATCTAAGTCGTTGGATCGTGAGGTGACAATGGTGGAGACCTTCAAGTATACTCATATGTTGAAGGAGAACAAGGAGTGATTTGCCGATCAGTGGGCTGTGGATCATTATGTGAGTAAACTTCATGTAATATACCATTTTTAAATTAACTGCAACCGTAATCATAAAATGTGTTATACAAGAGTCCTACATGCAAAGATTGGAGGCCGCAACCCAACAATCTCAACGTACTAGAGACGACGGCGACAACTCCGCTGCATCAGTCGTCGATCCTGATCAGGTTTGGCGCGAGGTCGCATCTGAGCCGTACAAGAATCACATGTAAGGGCTCAGATCGTTCTTCGCCGATAACCTCTGCACGTCCACATTAAGACATTCATCCGCCTTTGCCACCAGTTAGGCTGTTGATCCCGATGACAGCATGGATTTAAGGGTGGAGGTGCTGCTCCTCACCCGGAGCCTTAACCAATAGGCTCAGCAACTGTGGAAGTCTGAGAAGAGTTATCAGGCGATCCTCTCATGCATAACAGTCATTGATGACCTAAGGCTGGAGTGGAGGCGGGAGCAGGAGCAACTTCAGCGGATAGAGCGACACATGACACCGTACGAAGATCAGATGCGCGTTGGTGACAGCGACGCTAATGAAGGGCACAGATATCACCACCTAGGCCGCCGACTCAGCAGCAGGACCAACGAGATGACGACGATGACGACGACTTTCAGTGACTAGGGTGTTTTTTATACACTGTTTGGTTGTATCATATCTCTTATTTAACTTTTCATTTTATTTGTACACTTGATAATTTAATATATTTGGCTTCTATTATTTAGAATTTGACTACTAATTATGCAAAAAATCAATTTAAATAAAAAAATTATAATTCACCACTAATTTGATAAAAAAATTTTAAAAAAAATGAAATTACAGTCAAATTCTCCGGCGAAAATATCCGAAGGTAAAAATGCGAGAACAAAACAATTTGGCGCCAAAGTTGCCATAAAAAAAAATCCGTCGGTAACTGACACTATGCTTTCCTTTTATGCCTTCCAAGTATTTGACAAAATGCTTGGTTGGATGTTAGAATAGATTTTTGAGCATTCTTGGCTTGGAAAGAGAATTTAGGCAATCTTAAGTCATTAATACACAACTTATGTTGGTGATCTAGAGTTGTTAGTTAATATTGTTTCCATTGACTCTAATCTCTTGCTAATTCAATTAGTGAGTTGATTAGGACATTTGGATTGAGATTAACTAGTCTTATTTGACTTTCTCTCAATGTGAAGATAACATTATACCTTCTTCCTATGTTGGAGATGACGAAATAGGATTAGCTCTGGTTAATTATTATATTTTGATTAATGACTAGGATAGAAAGTTTAGATTCTCAATTCTTGCCATGGATGCCTCTTTTTAGTAATTGTTATCTTTAATTGTTTTCTTTACTTTATTGTCATTTAATTTCTTGCGTCTTTATCAACCCAACTCCCATGAAACTCATAACCAATAATTAGGCACTCGATTGTAATTCTTAGGGAGAACGACCTGAGACTAATACTCTCGGTTATTATTATTGGTTTGCACTTATGACGAACAAAAATAAACTTTGATTGCGCGTTATTTGTCGGTTTAAAACTATACTTGCAACGAAGTTATTTCCTCTAATCGAGAAGAAATTCTAAGCCGACGATAATACTCTTTCACATAGGCACATTGATCAATCCTTCTTCTTTACAAAAAGAACAGGGACTTTCCAAAAAGATATGCTAGGACGAATGAACCTTTTATCTAACATATTTTGTAACTGGTCTTTTAATTTTTGGAACTCGCTTGGCACCATACAATAAGGAAGAATTGATACGGGATGAGTTTCTCAAAGAAATCATTTTTAGGAAATACATTGTCTGGAAAGCCATTGAAGTTGTGTCCTCATAGTGAGAATGAAAAGAAGGACAATAGGAACAATGGGTTGAAGGTGAAGAAAAAAGGAAGATGAGTGGCGGGGTCATTGCTGGGATTTTGATTGAGTGTGTGGTGGGAACCTTGCTAATTGTATTTGTTTTGATTCTTCTATGTTGATAAAAGAACGAGTAACGTTAAACATATTGCAACTTTGAAGCATGGTAATAATGGGAAAGAGGCCATCATCTCGCAGAGAGCGTGATGCCTGCGTCAGACTATCACAGAATGCGAAAAACAGAGACCTCCATATCAAGATTAATCACTCTCCAACTTCCATAATGCCGCATGACACCCAAAATCTTCGGAGATGAAAATTTGTCCCAATTAGTCACATCACTATATTTGATTTTAAATATATATTTGGTTTGGCAATAAAAAAGTCAGAATAATCAAATTAAATTCACAATTATAATTAAGGATATCAAAATTTATTATTTCTACCAATCACTTGGTCGTTAACTCAATTTTTTAAGTTTAATTCTTTTAATTTAGATTTTATCTCGTATTTTTAAATATTAATAGCCAAAAATAATAAATTCTTATGACCGTCTAGTATTTTTTATAATTAAATATCTAATAAATAGAGGTCGATTTTTTTTTTTACCAAAAATAGGAGACTCGAACCCGTAACCTCTTAATTGAGTATGGAAAGACTATGTCATTTGAGTTATTACTGATTGGCAAATAGAGGTCGATTTTGTAACATACACAAAGTATATCTTTTATCTTTAATTGCGTAACTTTATATATGTTGAAAACTTGAATATATAATTAAAATTTATGCATATTTGTGCATAAAATTATATATAAATTTGTGGGTATAAAGTAATTACTCGCAATTTGTATTATGTAAAACATAAAAATAGATAACAGAACTAGATAATAGATATCAAAAAAGTAATAATATAAGTAAAAGATCAGATACGTATAATGTAAAATGTGAAATGCTTTAAAACATCTTTTTTTTTCCTTCTAAATTAACTCCTTTCTTTTGTATCTCAATTCAACTCAAATTCTTAATTTTAGCCATTCAAATTCTATAACATTACTATCCATTTAAAGAGAAAGTTTAGCTGAAAAATAGAATTTTTAAAAACTATATGTTTTTAATCATTTACCAGACAAAGCCGGATTAATATTAGTTGTAGCATATATAATAAGGAGCCTATAGGGGTTGGTGTCGGATTTTGATTTTTGATTCCTCTTCCAATTTAATTAAGGTAGGAGAAGTACCATTGAATAAGTTCTAAGAATGAAACATTTTTAATTATTACCTATGAAAGCATTGTTTGGTTCCCGGAGTGTTATGAAATTATTCAATTTATAGACCGGCATATTTGATCAAATCATCAAATCTCTTTTGCTTTTTTTTTTTTTCTTTTGGAAACACTGCCCTTACCTTCCCTTTTTCTTTATCTCGTCTTTTATTTATAATAACTTGACAGAAAGTCATAAATTGAAATGCTTTGAAGTGCAGTTCAAACCAGGCAAAGACTGAGGCTTTTTATTGCAAGTGCTTTCACTTTATCTCCTTTTCTTTCCATCTTTTTCGGTGCAATTAATCTTATTTACTTAAACAATGTTCAGGTCTGCCTTAAAAGCCTTGTTTTGAGGCCTGCTTTTCAAGATGAAAAAGTTGTCACTTTTATTTAAACAATTAGGTTACGTGTAGAATATCTACTTTTATGACTCATGTAACTACTGGTTCAATACTTCATTTGATAAAATTTATTTATTTATTTACTTATTATTATTATTATTATTGCATAGGTATTCATTTAACATATGATATTTTGTACATACTCATAACCAAAAAATGGTATAATCCACTAACTTTATTCAATAATACTCACTTATTTGCAAGTTCTTCATAATGGCATTGTTTTTTTTTCCTTAATATTATTGTTATTAAGAATTGAACTCTTAGATTTGTGTGTATGTAACAGTTATATATTATAAATGTTGAAGAAAAAATATTTTGAATTTTTTGTTTTCAATATGAACGCTCAAGGTTTCTCTACTGAAACTGAAAAAAAGTCGTCGAAAATAGATTAGATGATCATAAGTAACAAAAAAGCCTAAAAGAATATATGTTATTAATCATGAATCCAAGCACATGGAGAAACACACAAAATTTAGAAGTTTCAGAAACTAAGATGGAAAATCCTCATACCATGTTAAAAGAGAAATTTGTTATAGGGACATATTGGTAGCAGATTGAACTGAGTTGTTGGTGCTACTATTACTAGTGGTTCGATTAGTTAAGAACTTGATAACTGTCTTTTTAGTTTCTGTTGTGTGCTAGGAACTTAGGATTTGAAGGGTGTGTTATCGTGTTGATGGTTCAAAGTAATTTTTATAACTGGAATTGGTGACGGGTATTTTGGAAATGAGAAGGATGAATGGGGATACTGTTGATAAGGTTGGTTTTCCTATTGAAAATTTGGCTACTATTAGAAAACTCTCATCCTTAAAGAGAAGCCGTTATTCATCAAATATCACATTCTTTGTTATTACTACCTTGTCAACTTTTGTGAGGAACTTATATCTAGCCTAAAATATCATGTGGAGATGATCCAAATTTCAATTTGTACTTGTTATAAGGTTTGAGATCTGAGAAGCACAAACATCTAAATACTTTTAAACTGTCATAGGCTAGTTTCTTGCTGAGTATATTCTCATTTGGTGACACATTGTGCAATTTTAGTGTAGGAGAGTATTTATCAGCAGCACTATTGTGGTAAATGCTTCACCCTAGTAGTAAATAGGTAGGCACTAAGAGTGTTGATCCCTTTTCAACTACACATCTATGCTTTCATTCCGCAATTCCATTTTGTTGATGCATATGTGGAATTGAGAACCTATGGATGACTCCTTGTTCTTGCAAATCCTTTGATAGACTAACATACTCAACAATATTGTCGAATTAAAGTATTTTTATTTTAATATTGAGGTGCAATTCAAACATATGTTTGAATTTAAGAAAACTTATTTGACTTGTGATCTAGCTCTAATCTAATACATCCAATTAAGTTTAGAATAAATATCCATAAAATTAACAAAGTAATAGCATAATCTTAGATTTGGGACTTGGGTAGGGCTATGGATAGAAGTGGGCCAAGCTACTTCACAAAGGTCCGGCTAGTTTTAAATTCGATTCAACCTTGTCCATTTTATTAAACCGACTAGACTTGTGTTTTTTGTAAAATATATTAATTAAAAATGTCAGACAATAGGCCTTAAAAAATGTCTAAAAAACTCATTGGGTCGTCAAAATATTATTTTTGTAAAAACAAGTTATTCTTAGTTTAGATTTTCAACTATTCATCATTTGTATTAAACACAAAACAAAACTAAAAAGAATCAATAGTCAATACTAATTAAGATCGTATTTTTTTGTTCATAAAAAAAATTTATAAATTATAAATATAGTTATGATATGTGACTAACGATTAATATATAAATGAATTATGCTTTACATATTATAAATTATAAATTTTAGAATCATTTAATGTCAATTTAGATATCTTGAGTGTATTATTTTGAGTTCTAGTTCACGAAATACAAATTATGAATTATAAATTTTTGAATCCATTTAATATTAATTTAGATTTTTTAAATTTATTATTTTTTTAGTTCTAATTTATGAAATAAACTTTTTAAATAGGCTCGTGGGCTTGTCGAACTTTAAACAGGCCAGACTTAAATTTAAAAAACAAAATTTATGAAAAGTAACAGACTTAGACTTATACTATCTATTTATAATATAGGCCAGACTTATCAAAGACAAAGCTCGACTTGAGTCGGCCTATATACACCCCTAAGTAAGGTTCAGATATCCGAGTACACCAATTTTCTAATGGAGTAGTATATACAATGTTTGACATAGAGAAAAGCAATTGGTAAAATATTTCTATACTACAAGCTGCACAACTATGATTTATTTTCATCAAATGAAAGACTAAAGAACTTCAAGATTCTTTTCACTACTTTATTTGTTGCATGATCTAACTTTGCATGCTGTAACAGAAATTAATATGTTGAGCACTTAACTAAATTGTATGTAAGAAACAAGATTTATTGAGGGAGAAAATTTTACAAATTAATACATTCCTCTTTCAACTTCTCCACAATTCTTTAGAATTATGAGATTTCACACGACATCTATTAGTAGAAAATTCAAAAAACACTCTGGTATCACAATAGAATTGATAAAAATTAAGTAGTTTTTTAGAAATTTCAGCCACATCGATCCAACAACTTATATAACAAAAACTTCATAAAACTGAAATCAATTTTAAAATAGTAATTTCCAATAGAATTAATTTGCAAGCCTGTGTCGTTGCTAATGCTCACTTGATCTGATTCTTCATAGCTTTGTCCATTCATTAGATTCTGCACATATGATGACATATAATGTGTGGGACCACTATTTTGATACTAATTTTTATCATTTTTGATTTTAGGTATAGCAAAAACACTACTGAAGTTGGCTTGCGGAGCTTCTGAGTATAACGCCGAAGGATTATCATGTATTCATAACACGTAGTGAAAGAAAAGTTAAGAAAATAATTTTAAATATTTATTTTGTGTTTAAAATTTATTTAAATAATATATAGATCAAATCTAAATATTTTTAGACACTTTAATAAAAAATTTATTTTTCGATTGTATAAAAATCTATGCATATCTACACTCCTTAATCAATGAATGTCTTATCTAAATTTAAAAATTTGTTTGCAACTCTTTGCACACCATAAAATTCTTCTCTAAAAATTAGACTCACATACATTTATGTGTGTAGAAGTAAAGTAATAAAAGTCTTGCGTTAGTTTCATCTATTTTCTCCACTCTTGGCATACATATATATAGTATGAGATTTGTTATTAATTTTAGATTTGAATATCATTTCAAATAAATCATATCTATCTTATTATTTTAAACTTGAATTTTTTAAATTTATGAATCATATCATAACTCAATTTGAAACAAACAGAATCAGTTAAGATTTCAACAAAACTTAGAATTCAAATTTACAAATAAAATAACTAATTATTCTCAAATTTCATTTAATAATCTCAATTATCATACTATTATTATATTCTTGGTATTAGCAAAGAATACAATAATATTCTATTTGAATTAATATAATTATTTATTTGATCAAATCAAAATTAAATAATTCTACAGCAAATATTGGAACACTCATTAGTATGTGACCCCATAGGTTCAATACTAAGGGGTAGTAAATTAGACATACTAAATTTACTAATCAAGGTTGGCGTCTAGTAATACTTCTCAACAATTCGATAATATGAAGTAATATATTTTTACTAAGAGCATGAGAAGAATAAAGTATAATTCCTTCCATCTTTCTAGCTCTTGCTTAACCCTTAGAGTATGGTTTAATTGTCAAAACTCTAACTTGTTACCATTATTATAATGAACTGTGAAATTCATAAAAAACTCGTTTTTTCATTCATTCAATCCTTTTGATCAAGGTTTTATTTATCTCAATCATTATAATCATAGAGCTCATCAAACTCTTTGCCGAGAGTTGACGGATTCCTTGTTGACTAATCATTAATTCTACAAATATTTAAATCATACCTAATATCCATTCAACTAGTACTCTAGGATAGTAGGTGTCCGGAATCAAAGTATAATAAGTACATTATTAATTACTATGACAGTTGCAGGTGAAAGGAAATTCTATTACTATATTTATCTTGAGAATATCCTATTGACAAATATATGATAATTATAACCATTAGGATTTCTCAAATTAAGTCAGTTCAATAGTCATATCTCTATATACACCATTTATATATATAACTTAATAAATGAAATCTATTAATCTTCATCTAATGAAGACCATTATATATATTGATCTTTTTGGATTATTAATGTCCTTTTAATAATTCTATGACTAAAAATAATTTAGATTAAATTATAAAAACTTTAT